>NW_024344437.1:313975-776449 GCF_902729225.1 Pteropus medius | reverse complement strand
TTTTTGAGCTTTTTCCTCCCCCAATGTACAGACACAGGTTGGCACCATATCTGAGTCTCCGTCAACCTGGCTAACACCTTATCCTTTGTCCCGGGAATTTCCTGAGACCCTGCCCCACCCAACTTGCAGGCCTACCCAAGGAGCTTTCAGTGGCTTTTCCATTAAAGTAGCCTGTCTTGGCTCATGATGCAGACTTTTCTAAAATCTCTCAAAGGTTCACAAAACCAAAACAAGTAGCATCTGACCTTGGCATGCCCTGTAACTCTTTCTGAACAGCCTCAAGCCCAGCATTAGCGGCAGCCAGCATCGGTTTCTGATTTGTCCTTTGGGGAACCTCTAAGCTCAGTTCAGGTGGAGGCCATCTGTGGATCACTTGGGTGCTTATGCCAGGTGGCCCCAGGCAGGGCACAGGCTATGGTTGAACTTGACCTGTGGCAGGGCTCCTTCTAGAAGGCTCCAGGAGCAGCACACCTGGTGGCTGGCTTTGGAAAGATCCTGAGCACCACCCAAGGCTACATCCTAAGATGACACATCCAAAGAGCTGACTGAGCAGCCACTAGAGCCTTGTTAAAGTAAATTCTGCTCCGTAAGGTCAGCCCCTCACTGGCCAGTCTTCAGAACCAATCATTCTGAGGGTCAATCTCTCCCATTGTTGCACAGACAGTAACCAAGACTTAACTACAGTAGAAGGGCATACACAGCCCATACAAAGGACATACTTGGATCACCGGGCTCATGTGACCAGGGAGACTGTGCCACTGGGCCCCCCAAAACACCTCCTACATAAGGCTACTCTACTAAGACCGGAAGACATAGCAGCCCTACCTAATACAGAGAAACAAACACAAGTAGTCTGCCAAAACAAAGGAATATATCCTAAACAAACAAAGGAATATATCCTAAACAAACAGAACAAAGCTCCAGAAAAGGGACTAACAAAATGGAGACAATCTACCAGATGCAGAGTTCAAAAATGCTTGTTATAAGGAAGCCCAATGAACTTAGAAGAGTAGAGGAACTCAATGAGAACTTTAACAAAAAGATAGAAAACATTAAAAAGAACCAGTCAGAATGAAGAATACAATAACTGAAATGAAGAATGCCTTAGGAGGAATTAACAGTAATTAGATGAAACAGAAGATGGAATCGGTGATTCAGAGATAACTTAGCAGAAACACCCAATCAGAACAGCAACAAGAAAAAAATCCAAAAATATGAGAATAGTTTAATGGGTTTTTGGGACAGCATCAGGTATACCAAATTTTTCATAATAGGGGTACCAAAAGAAGAGAGAAAGAAAGGAATTGAAAACCTATTTGTAAAAATCAAGACTGAAAACTTTCCTTACATGGTGAAGGAAATAGATGTCTTAGACCAGGAAGCTCAGAGTCCCACACAAAGAGGTGTACACCAAGACTCATCATAATTAAAATGTCAAAAGTTAAAGACGAATGAATCTTAAAAGCAGCAAGAGAAAAGCAGTTACCTGCAAAGAAGCTCCCATAAGATTATCCTCTGATTTTTTTTAACAGAAACATTGCAGGCCAGAAGGAATTGACATGAAATATTCAAAGTGATGAAAGGCAAGGATCTACAACCAAGATTGATCTACCTAACAAAGCTCTCTTTTAGAATCAAAGTACAGATAATGAGCTTCCCAGACAAAAACAAAAAACAAACAAAAAAAACCCTAAAGGAAGTCATTGACACCAAACCTGTATTACAAGAAATGTTAGAGAGACTTCTTTAAGAAGAAAATAAAGATCAAAAATATGAAAAATAAAATGGCAATAACTACATACCCAGCAACAATTACTTTAAATGTAAATGGATTCAATGCTCTAATCAAAAGATAGGATGACTGAATGGATAAGAAAACAAGACCCTTACATATGCTGCCCACAAGAAACTCACATCAGGTCTAAAAACACACACAGACTGTAAATAAAGAGGTGGAAAAAGACATTTCATGAAAATGGAAACAAACAAACAAACTGGGGTAGCAATAGTTACACCAGATAAAATAGACTTTCAAACAAAGACTATAATAAGAGACAAGGAAGGACCCAGTAATTCCTCTTATGGATAATTATCTGAAGTAGCCCAAAACACTACTTCAATGGGACATTGAGTCCATATGTTCATTACACTATTGTTTACAATAGCCAAGATATGGATGCAAACTGGGTGTCCATCAGTGGATGAATGGATAAAGAAGAGATGGTATACAATGGAATATTACTCAGCCATAAAAAAAAAAAGATAAAATCTTGCCCTTTGCAAAATACATGGGTAGACCTAGAGTGTATTGTGCCGAGTAGAGTAAGTCAGAGAGACAAATGCCATATAATTTCACTTGTGGATTCGAAAGAACAAAATGAAAATGAAACAGAAACAAACTCATAGATATAGACAATTTTTTTGATGGTTGCCAGATTTGGAGGCAGGGGGTAAAAAAGGGAAAGGGATTAGGAAGTACAAGTTGATAGTTGCAAAATAGTTATAGGAATGTAAATTATAGCATAAGAAATATGGCCAATAATATTGTAATAACTATGTATGGTGTCAGGTGGGTCCTAGATTTATTAAGGTGATCACTTCATATATTATATAAATGTCTAATCACCGTGTTGTATACCCAAAACTTATAGATATTATATGCTAATTGTAATTGAAATATTTAAAAAATTATTTTAAAAAGCCAGCAGATAAAACATGGATAAGTAAGCAGCAATTTAATGTTAATATAAATCCAGAATATAATAATATTAAGATGCTCATTCTTTTTCTGGACATATATACTTATGAATATAATTTAATTTAATATATAATACAAATATAATTACCCTCCTAAATTTGCTTTGATTCTTTTGTCAAAATTAAATATATCAATAATGAAAAAAAGACTGATTTTTTAAATATATTAATAAAATATTTTATATGTGGTAATGGCACAACATATTGGAGGTGCAACATTGATACTTAACCCAGATAAAGGAGATAAAGAAGTCCTCCTACAAGGATAAACTAAGTCTTCAGCACCAAATTCAAATCAAGGGGCAGTGGAAGATGAGGCTGAAGAGTAGGCTGACACACACAAATCTTAAGGAGAATAAGATTTGCAACAGTGACCGCTGTCAGGAGTACAGAGCAAGAGATGTGGTTGATGGTGGTGATAACCATGATGAGGATGACAGAGGCCTTCCTTAACTAGATATCACTATCTCTATCATGGCCGATTAGGAAACGACATCTCCAGGTCACACTGAATCCCTGCCTTTCACTCACCTTCTTCCAGCATTCACTTAAGATACCTTATATGGCCTATATACTATGTCTTGGATAAGTGGATTGCAAAGCAAGCCAATATTTCTTATACTCAAATAGGGAGGCAACAGTGTGCACTGATATAAGCACTAGGCCAGGGGTCTTAATATTTGGATATAATTCTGGTGTTGCTTTTGATTAGTTATGTCACTTAACTTTTATGGATATGTTTAATTATGTATAAATGAGGGTACTTTTGAAAAGGACAGATAATGTCAGAAATAAAAAGTGTCCATACCTTTTCCAGGAATAAACGTTGCCTATATTCTGAACACTAAATGTATATTTTATTATAATCCCAGAAAGTATTTTAAAATTTTATTAAATTTGACAGAGACCACCATTTTTATCATTTTGCCTGAAACAAGCTTTATTGTTTTTTAACTTGATAAATAGCCAAGCTGTGCCCTCAGCTCACTTTTTTGGAAATTCAGAGGAAGTAAGTGGGATGTGGAGTGATTAACAAACAGCTAAGCCTAGCTTGTGTTACTGTGTGATTAGTGTGGCAGAAGGCCAGATAGAACTTGGGAAGCAAAATGCTGTATGCATGAACAATGTCTCCAAAACATGAATTTCAAAAGGACTGCATGAGGGAAATAATGGCTCTAACAGAACTTTCTCATCCTTTATTTCCATATTTGCCTGCCAAGTTGCCTTTTATTATAAACAGTAGAGAGAAAGACATGTGGAAAAAAATATATAAATAGAGGGAGGAGAGAGAAAAAGAGAGAGAGAGAGAGAGAGCACGTGCTCTGTGGTATATTTGTGTGTATGATGTCTGTATAAAGTGTGCATGTGTCTATTTTCAGGGCAAAATAAAAATTAGAAAGGAATTCGGTAACAACATAGGCTCCTCACTTCCCCCAGGAAAGCCACACAGCAGGTAAATGCCTCAAGCCTTAGCCGTATTTCATAGTTAGCTATTTATGCACCTGCATGCCTCTGTGTACTGGATGTACTGTGCACAGTACTGTGTACTGTGTAGAGCACAGGGTCTATCTGTTCTCACTCTGTGCTCAGTGTGCTGCTTGGCTCACAGAAAGAGAATTTGTTGAGTTGTTTGTGATCAAATTAACTACAATTTTGATAATTAATTTGGATAAGTTGCCTATTCTTTTAGTTTGCTTGCTCCAAGAATTTCTCTCAAGAAGGAAAAAAATATTGTTTTCAATATATATGGTAGATACAGTGTTAATATATAAGAGTCTTTGCAATTCTGTAAGAAAAATAGCACTCACCGATGATTAAAAATTTATAAAAAGGAATTCAAATGACTTATAAATGTATTTAATTTATTTTCAAACTCATTAAAAATGAGATGCAAGACAATACAGTAAGATCCTATTTCATCCATCGAAATGCCGAAGATTAAAATTAAAGATGATACTTAGATTTAACAAAGATGCAAGAAATAGACTCTCTTACGCAGGGCTGGTACAAATGTAAAGTGATTTAATTTTTCTTGAGGGCCACTAGTAACACTATCAAAGTCTTAAATATCTTTTACCCTGCGTATCCAGTTTTAGGAATTTTTTCAGCATAAGTAATCTGAAATGTGTGCAGTTTCCTGTACAGGATATTTATGATTTATTTATCACAGCATTATTTAGAAAAGCAAAAGCAAAAAACAGAAAGGAAGTAACCTAAATTTTTAACAATAAGAATTCAGGTATGAATATATATTATACAAAAAAAAATAGAGAAATGTCATTGGAAAATATTCCCACTGTAATATTAAATTAAATAAGGTATAAGATGGTATATATGATATGTATATATGACTAAAATTTTTAATTAAATTTATTGGTGTGACATTGGTTAATAAAATTATATAGGTTTCAAGTGTACACTCAATAATACATCATCTGTATATTCCATTGTGTGTTCACCATCCAAAGTCAAATCTCCTTCCGTCACCATATATTTGACCCCCTTTACCCTTATCCCCCTTCCCTCTGGTAACCACTAAACTGTTATCTGTGTCTATGAATGTTTGTTTGTTTGTCTTGTTTATTTGTCAATTTCAGTTTTTTTTATATCCCACATATAAGTGAAATCATATGGTTCTCAAATTTTTCTGTCAAATTTATTTTGCTTAGCATGATAATCTCAAGATCCATTAATGTTGTTGCATATGGCATATCTCATCTTTTCTAAGGGCCGAATAATATTCCATTATATATATATATCACATTTATCTATGCTTAAATTTTAACGGTGGTTAGGTGATTTTAATTTTTATACTATCCAAATTTTCTATAAAAACGTGTTTCTTTTGTGTGTGTGTTTAACTTTTAAATTTTGAAAGTCGTTGCTATCAAATATTCAATACCAAATGAATAACTGTTATTGAGAATATGTTAAGATTTCAGAGATCCTAAATATTTAATATATTACCTCTAATGTTTATTCAAGAGGAAAATGCCAGACGTTATCTCTTTTCTTCTACTTCCTTGCATAGTTTCTAATGCTTCAGTTCCTTGTTTAGCATCAAGTCAGCCTATATTTTTAGTGTCAAAGCTACTTCTAGATACATTTTTTAAATTTAATTCCTAGATATTTTATTCTTTTTGATATAGTTGTAAATGTGATTGTTTTCTTAATTTCTCTTTCTGATAGTTTGTTAGTATGCAGGAATGAAACTAATTTTTGTACATTAATTTTGCAACTTTACTGATTTTTTTTATTAGCTCTAACAATTTTTTGGTGGCATCCTTAGAATTTTCTATATATAGTATCATGTCATCTGCAAATAGAGGCAGTTTTATTTCTTACTTTCCAATTCAGATGCCTTTTATTTATTTTTCGTGGCTAATTGCTCTGGTAGAACATCTCCTGGTCTTGCTTTTGCCATTGTCTTTATATTATTGGTAAAATTGGTACTGGTTGAGATTTACCATTTGTAGTATGTCTAATTTGACTATAATTCTTCAGGTGAGTATATTGGGCATTACATGTATTCACGGTTTACAGATGAAGAAAATAGAAACAGAAAGTTAAGCAACCTGCTAAAGGTCTCACCACAAGTTAGTTTTGAGTCAAGGTTTGCACCTATGAAATTTGACAACAAAGCTTACGGTCTTTATGTTGGATAAAAGTGGCAAGAGTGGACATTCTTGTCTTGTTCCTGACTTTAGAGGAAAAGCTTTCAGCATTTCTTTATTGAGTATAATGTTAGATCTGGGCTTGTCATTGTGACCTTCATTATGTTGAAGTACTTTCCCTTTATACCCAGTTTATTGAGAGTTTTTGTCATGAATAGATACTGAATTTTGTTAAATATCTGAAGCTATTGAGATGATAATATAATTTTTATCCTTAATTTTATTAATGTGGTATATCACATTGATCAATTTATAGATGTTGAAGCATTCTTGCATGCCTGGAATAAATCCCACTTGATTATATATTTTTTTGTCTTTAACCAACTCATATTTTTATTGTAAACTAATACATGCTCATAGAAATATTTAAACATTCAAATTTGTAAAGAACAAAGTAAAAATGGACTGTAAATTTAGTTTCAAGTTGTTTTGCTGTTGATGTTTTATGTTTTTGTTCAAATTTTTCTGTTTTCATAAAATTGACAATTATTCATTTTTTAACAAATATTTATTGAACATGTCTATACTAAGTTCTGCTCTAGGCACTGAGGAGACATTGGTAATAATCATATACCTGATCCTTAAAGACTCAATTTTAGTAGAGTAACAAATAAAAAGAATTCTATATAGCTACACATTAAGATATAGAAATATTATTATGTTAATATATAATATATAATATTAACATATATATTAATCTGAGGAAGTGATAAGTACTATGCACAAACAATACAGCAGGATAATAAGTGATGGGAAGGATAATATTAATTAAGGTGGTCAGAGATGGCTTCCTTGAAGAGAGTGTCATATGAGCAGAAACATGAATGAGATAAAGAACAATGATGTTTATTATGGAGAAATAAGTATGCCAGGCTGAGTGAAAATTGGGTCCAAAGTCTTTGAGGGAGAAAGAAACTTGCCATGCTTGAAGAACGGCAAAAGAGCCAGTGCGACTAAAGTAAACGGCATAAGGATGAGAGCAGGAGAAAATGAGGTCAGAGGAGTATACAGGAGATTCAAAGCTTTGCTGAGTTCTTTGCCTTTTGTTCTAGTGTTAGGAGAAGACTTTGGAAAGATTTAGTAAAACGATTATGTGATTTGATTTGCATTTGTAAAGAATATGTTGGTTGCTGTGTGGAGATTACGCTATAGAAGAAGAAAAATATAATGCAAAAATATTAGTGTAAAGGCTCTTGCATCAGTGCAGGCAAGATAACATCACTTCGATCAGAGGTGAAAGTAATGAGAAGTAATCTTATTCTAAATATATTTTTTGAGATTACGTTATGCTCTTTATTGCCAACACTTTTTAAAAGACAATTACTATTAATCAATAAATATTCCTTTCTTTGGTACTGAGTCTCTGATTTTCTACAGGCTCCTCCTGCCAAGCTGTCTAATTAACTGCTTTGGGTATGTTCCTACCTACAGGTCTTAGAGGTTAATGCCAGACCTTCATTAAGTCCCTTGCCCACCCTCTTTCCACCCCTTCCCACCCACCAAAACTAAATAATTGAGCCCCTCTCAGTAAAATCATGACTAATGAGCAGAGAATGAAATACAGGGTTTATTGGAGGTGGGAGAAGCCAGGGTCTAATACTGTTCTCAAAGCGTTATCAAATTAGAGATGCTTGGGAATTTAAGTGAAGTGCCAGTAGGCTGGCCCTGGGCAGTGACTGGATTTGTAGGCAGCCTGAATGCAGATTACAGCACTCAATCCTAACACCAGAAACCTAAAGTACAACTGTAAAAATTGCAACTTTTGGAATCAAAGAAATGAAGTGATCAGAAGAGGAGAGTCCCCCTCAGTGCTTCTCAACAGGGAAGCAGTATGGCCCCCTACAGGCAGAATAGGAAACAGCATGTAAGGGATGTTCTGATTTCGGGGAAGTGCTTCTGGAAATTAGCAGGCAGGACCAGGGATGCCGTATGTCCAGTAAAAGACTGCCCTGCCTCAAATTCTAGTGACCACTGATAACCTATCTGTGATGGTGCAAGACTGAGATGGACCTTCCTTTTCCCAGTTGGTACTGATGGCTAGCCAAGAAGCTTGAGCAACAGCTTTCAAGATCCCAGAAGCTAGAAGTCTCAGGAGAGACCTGTAACCCAGCTGCTAGGTGGATCCCCCTTTTTGCTGAAACAGTTAAGCTTCAACTATTGGAACCCCATCAATGGATATATGGGCACTTCAGTGATAAAGACCTTCTGAATAGAAGAGGCCACGTTGAGGCTGATAGGAATGGCAAAAACATAAAATGGGCTGGCCCTGAACCCATATTTGGAGGTTGAACATTGGGAAGGATATCTTGTTTGCAGAGGTCCCCCTGTGGAAGTGAGGCACCTCCAGCCCCACACTGGGGCTCCCCAGCTCAGGATTCCAGTGCCAGGAAGAGGAGTCCTTATAAAATCTGGCTGTGAAAATCAGTGGGGATTCTGACCGTCTGAGTGAGACAAAGGAACCTGGAAATCCAAATGTTCCCTTAAAGGGACCATGCACAGATTCACTCATAGACACCCTGGCCTCTGGCAGAGGGACAGAAGCTCAGGCGGTGCCAGAGATATATGGGGTAAAACTGAGTTGTGAGGCTTCGAGGCAAGGGCTGGAGGGACCGCTGCCATTGTCCTTTTGTTGAGGCTTCTTCCTATGCAGCCTGCAGGCTGGCGCCATGTTGCCTGTGTTGAGCTCTCCCCCAACAAGGCCAATTCTAAATCTGCATTGGCCTGGTGAGATGGCTCTTCCCACCTCAGTGACTCCCTGGGGCCCTGCCCCAACCAACTTACAAATTGCTGGAGACATATTTGTGCCTGAGTAACCAGCCCTACCCAACCCTCTCAGCAGGAGGCTCCCTTAGCAACAATTAACAGGCTTCGGCTCAAGCAACTCCAGAGACAATCCAGTGGCTGACAACAAGCCCCAGTCTGAGCTGTAGCTTTTCATGAACAAATCTCAGATATCTATTGGCCCAAGGTGTGTAGCAGCTAGCCTCAGTGTAATCTGAGACTTTTGCAAGAGGTCACAAGGTTGACACTGACACCAAACTTGAATCTTCATTAGCCAAGTGAAATCTGCTCACTTTAATTTGATGACTCCCTGGGGTGCCACTTCAACTCACTATCAACCAAAGGTTCTTTCAATTGTTGAGACTCAAAGGCAGCCAGCATGCAGCCTCAGGCCTTGGGGTGCCCTGGACCTTTTGCTAAGCTGATCCAGGTCCAGTACTGGTGGCAACCAGCCTTATTCACAGCATGGTCTCTTCCATTTGCCTCCACGTCCAGCACAGGCAGCGACCAAACACGGATCACTTTGTATCTCTTACAATAGCCCTGGGATATCACGGGTAGCCCTGAATTTGTCCTATATGGGAGCCCCTCCCAATGAACCACAGAACCAACACACCAGATGCTGCTGTCAGACTACAACGGAGCACTACCTGATTATCCTCACAAACAGTACACCCTAAGGGCGATCTCAATAGGTACACAAGCCTGCTGGGGTGAATTCCAGTGTGTGGAGTCAGCCCACACATAGCAGCTCATACTCTATGAACGTGGCCAATCCTCACAGCCAGTCAGCCTGAGAGTCAATCTCATCCACTGATGTGCTAACAGCAATCAAAGCTTAACTGCAACAAGGGAGCACAGGCAATTCACAAAAGGAACACTTCTGAGATCCTGGTGCAGATGATCAAGGTGACGGTACCACTGGGCCACATAAGTAATCTACTACATAAGGCCAGCTGACCAAGACTGGAAGCGTAACAAATCTACTTACTACATAGAAATGTCCCAAATGAAACAACAAAAGAAGAAAACTCCAAAAAAAGAAAGAACTATATGAAATGGAGGCAAAATATCTTCCAGATACAGACTTCAAAACACTGGTTACAAAAATGCTCAATGAACTTGGAGGAAGAATAGATGATCTCAGTGAGCACTTCAACACAGAGAGATAGTAATCACAAAAAGGATTTAGAAACCATAAAAAAGAACTAGTCAGAAATGAAAAATACAGCAATGAGGAATACATTAGAAGGAATCAACAGTAGATTGGATGAAGCAGAGAATCAAATCAGCAATTTGGAAGACAAGGAGGCAGAAAACATTCAATCGAAATGGCAAAAAGAAAAAGAATTTTAAAAAGTAGGAGTTTAAGGGACCTCTAGGACAACAAGCATACCAACATTCACATTATAAAAGTACCAGAAGAGAGAGACCAAGGGATTGAAAACTTATTTGAAAAAAAAAAAAATGATGGAAAATCTCACTAACTTGGTGAAGGAATAGACATACAAGCTCAGAAAGCACAGAGAGTCCCAAACAAAGGGAACACAAACAGGCCCAAATCAAGAACCATCATAATTAAAATGCCAAAGGTTAAAGACAAAAGGAGAATTCTAAAAACAGCAAGAGAGAGGTAACTAGTTACTTACAAGGGAGCTCCCATAATAGTGTCAGTTGATTTCTCAACAGAAACTTTGCAGGCCAGAAGGGATTGGTAAGAAATAGTCAAAGTGATAAAGCAAGGATCTACAACCAAGACAACCTATCAAGGCTATTAGTTAAAATGGAAGGTGAGATATAAATCTTCCTTTACAGAAAAAAAAAAGCTAAGAAATTTATCACCAACAAGCCAGTGTTACAAGAAATGTTAAAGGGACTTTTTTAAGAAGAAGGGGAGAAAAACGTAAATATGAATAAAAACCGACAATAAATATGTAGCTATCAATAATCACTCTATATGTAAATGGATTAAATGTTGCAATCAAAAGACATAGGGTAGCTGAATGGATAAGAAAACAAGAGCCATACATATCCTGTCTACAAGATACCCACATCAGATGAAATGACACACACGGACTGAAAATAAAGGGATAGAAAAAGATATTTCATGTAAATGGAAATGAAAATAAGCTGATGTAGCAATATTTACATCAGAAAAAATAAAATTAAAGAATATAATAAAAGAAAAAGAAGGATATTACATTGTGGTAAAGGAATCAATTCAACTAATGAACATAATCATAGTAAATAATTATGCACCCAACATAGGAGTACCTACATATATAAAGCAAATATTGACCAAAATAAAGGGAGATATCGACAGTAATACAGTCATAGTAGGAGACTTCAATACCCCATCAGATCTGTCTGATCTTCTAGACAGAAAATGAACAAGGAAATAGCAGCTTTAAATGACACACTAGATTGTATGGATTTAATTGATATTTTTAGAGGATTACACCCCACAGCAGCAGAATATACATTTTTCTCAAGTGCACATGGAATATTTTTCAGGATAGACATGCTATATCACAAAAGAAGTCTCAATAAACTTAAGAGTGAAATCATAACAAGCATATTCTCTGACCACAATGGTGTGAAACTAGAAATCAATCACAAGAAAAGAACTGATAAATATGCAAACACATGGAGGCTAAATAACATGCTACTAAACAATGAATGGGTTAATGAGATCAAGGGTAAAAAATAAAAAAATATCTGGAACAAATGAATATAAAAACAAAATGACCCAAAATCTATGGGTCACAGCGAAAACAGCCCTAAGAGAGAACTTCATAGCAATACAGGCCTACCTCAAGAAATAAGAAATATCTCAAATAAACACTCAAACCTTACACTTCTTCTTAAAGAACTAGAAAAAGAATAGCAAACAAAGTCCAAAGTGAATAGAAGTAAGGAAATAATAAAGATCAGAGTGGAAATAAAATAGAATAAAAAAGTACAAAATATCAATGAAACCAAGAGCTGGTTCTTTGAAAAGGTAAACATTATTGATAAATCTCATCAAGAAAAAAGAGAGAGGACCCCCAAAAATAAAATCAGAAATGATAGAGAAGTGACAACTGACTCCATAGAAATATAAAGGATTATAAGAAAATACTACAAATAATTATATGCCAACAAATAGGACAATCTGGAAGCAATAGATAAATTTCTAGAAACATACAATCTCCTGGGACTGAGTCAAGTAGAAACAGTAAATCTGAACGAACTGATTACTACTAATGAAATTGAAAGTCATCAAAAACTCCCAAGAAACAAAAGTCCTGAACCAGATGGCTGTATAGGTGAATTTTACTAAGCTTTCAAAGAAAAATTAAAACCTATTCTTCTCAAACTATTCGAAAAATTTCAAGATGAGGGAAGCCTCCCAAGATCATTCTACAAGGCCACCATGACCAGACAAAGACATTACAAAAACTATATATATTATAGGCTGATATCCCTGATGAACATAGATGCAAAATTCCTCAACAAAATATTAGCTAACCAAATTCTCCAATATATTAAGAAGATCATACATCATGATCAAGTTGAATTTATTCTATGATGTGCGTTTGACTCAACATCTGCAAATAACCTAATGTGATACAACAGATTGAAAGATAAAAATCATATGATCAAATCAGTAGATGCGGAAAAAGCATTTGACAAAATTCAGTTTCCATTTATGAGAAAAACTCTCAGCATAATGAGAAGTAAGGGAACATATCTCGACATAATAAAGGCCATATATGACAAACTTACAGCTAACATCATACTTAATGGGGAAAGACTAAAAGCATTTTCTTTTAAGATCAGGAACAAGACAAAGATGCCCACTTTCACCACTTCTATACAACATAGTATTGGAATCCCTAGCTACAGCAATCAGACAAAAAAGAGGGAGGAAAAAGCATCTAAATAAGAAAGGAAGAGGTAAAACAGTCATTATATACAGATGACATGATACTCTATATAGAGAACTCTAAAGATTCCACACATACAAAAAAAAAAAAAGAACTGGTAAATGAATTCGATAAAGTAGCAGGATACAAAATTAATATTTAGAAGTCTGTTGAATTTTTATACACCAAAGAACTACCAGAAAGACTAAGAAAACAATCCCTTTTATAATTGCATAAAAAACAATAGAATAGTGAAGAATAAATTTAACCAAGGAGGTACTCAGAAAGTTATGCCATTGAAAAAAAATCGAAGATGTTGAAAATAAATGGAAGCATATACTGTGCTCATGGATAGGAATAAACAACATCATTAAAATGTCCATAGTACCCAAAGCAATCTATAGATTCAATGCAATCCCAATCAAAATACCAATTGCATTTTTCACAGAACTAGAACAAATAACCCAGAAATTTATATGGAACCATGAAAGATCCCAAATAGCCATGGCAACCTTGAGAAAGAAGAGCAAAGTAAAAGGTATTACACTGCCTGATATCAAACTATACTACATGGCTATAGTAATCAAAACAGCAGGTACTCGCATAAAAACAGACACATTGACCAATGGAACAGAATAGAAAGCCCAGAAATGAAACCATGCCTATATGGTTAATTAATCTACGACAAAGGAGGCAAGAATACATAATGGGGTAAAGGCAATCCATTTAATAAATGGTGTTGGGAAAACGATATACATTAAAAAAAATGAAACTGGACCACCTTTTTAAGCTATATATAAGAATAAACTCAAAATAAATTAAAGACTTAAATGTAAAATCTGGAACCATTAAACTCCTAGAAGAAACACAGGCAGTAAAATCTCAGCCATTACTCTTAATAATATTTTTTTCTGATATATCTCCTTGGTTATGAGAAAGAAAAGAATAAACAAATGGGACTATACTAAACTAAAAAGGTTTTGCACAGCAAAGCAAACCATCCATAAAACGAAAAGACAACCCACTGAAAGGGAGAAAATATTTGCCTATGATACATCTGATAGAGAGTTAATATCCAAAATTTATAAAGAATTCATACAACTCAACACATACACACACACACAAAAATTCCAATTAATAAATGGGCAGAGGACCTGAATAGACATTTCTCCAAAGAGGACATACAAATGGCCAATAGACATAAGAAAAGATGCTCAAGGTCACTAATCATCAGAGAAATGCAAATTAAAACCACAATGAGATACCATCTCATACCTGACAGAATGGCTATTATCATTAAATTAAAAAACAAGTGTTGATGAGGATATAGAGAAAAGGGAGCCCTCATGTACTGTTGGTGGGATTGCAAATTGGTACAGACACTATGGAAAATAGTTTGAAGGTTTCTCAGAAAATTAAAAATAGAACTACCCTTTGTAGATCTCAGAACAAATTTTTGTATTTATCCAAAAAAAAACCCAAGTCACTATTTTGTAAAATTCTATGCACCCCTATGTTCACTGTAGCACTATTCACAATAGCCAAGATATGGAAGCAACATAATTGCCCATCAATAGACAAGTGGATAAAGAAGTTATGGTACATATATACAGTGGAATATTGCTCAGCCATAAAAAATGTAATCTTACCATTTGCAGCAATTTGGATGGACTTAGAGGGTAATAAGTCAGATAGAGAAATACAAATGCCATATGCTTTCACTTATATGTGAAATCTAATGGACAAAACAAACAAACAAATGAAAACAGACGTATAGATGCAGAGAACAAACTGATGATTGCTAGATGAGAAGGAGATTGCGGGAGATGGGTGAGAAAAATGAAGGGATTAAGAAGTACAAATTGGTAGTTACAAAATAGTCACAGGGATGTGAAGTACAGCATAGGGAATGAAGCCAATAATAATATGGTGCCAGATGGGTACTAGACTAATCAGAGATCACTTTGTAGATTATATAAATATCTAACCATTATGCTGTAGATCTGAAACCAATATAAAATAATATTAAATATCAACTAATTGAAAAATAAAAAATTTTAAATTTAAAAATATCCTCCTAGAAATACAATTTAATGGTTTGTTGGCAAATCAATATTTGCCATCTACTTTACTTATCTGTCAAAATCAATTAGTGCAAGGATCACTATTATTCATTCCTTCATCTGGGAAGGGATGGAAATTCATCTTTGTCTGTGGTGGTAACAATCCTGATAATATTTTTTAAAGGCTACCAGAAATATATCTATTCAACTGGTAATTCCATAGATCATGTTATACCTGAAGTTTTGGCCCTACGGATGGAACTCTGCTGTGTAACTTCTAAGGAAAATATTTCTTCTGTTAGTTGCTCCCAAAATGTAAACAACAGCAAAAAAAATGTTGCTTCAGTCTGAGCCAAAGTTCAAGAAAACTGAGAGTATATGGTGTTAAAAAGACTGCTATACTTAGTACCTCTTATCTAGTAAGTGATTAAACCAAGATTGGAACATAGGCTTTCTTGATGCTTATCTCATTATTTTACTGCAGTATATTATTATATAAGTAAGAAGAAAAAGGGTTGAGACATAGCTTTGCTTTTCACCATTTACAGTTATGACAGTGTCTATCATGAAACTATTTCTGCTTATCTTCATTTGGCCAAGAATTGTTTATATACAATCTTTGAAGAAACACACAACTATTCTGCTCCTGTGAAAGATTAGTCTGAACAAAGTTCTAACTATGGAGTTAAAATCCAGTTTTTTTTCTTGAGTGCTATGAAAAGTCTTACAGTGTTCCTAATTATTTTCTTGTTAATAAAGAATTGAGTACACCAGTAATCAGTTGTGAAATGCATATATCTTCTTCTACCCCATGCAATATTTTATATCAAGATTTATTTTTTGAACAAATAAATATATACTATTTGGAGGGACAACCAAGAATGAATAAGTCTACAGTTCTAGAACAATATCAGCATTTACACCTTATAGTTGGCAAGGCTATCCTTTGAGACCAACCTTAGAAATTAAGAATATTTTATTCTAAATTGGAACTCGTAATTCAGCATTAGAACTCTCAAATTTCTGTGAGGGAAAGAGAATATTTTTTAGCATTTTACATTAAGATAGATAAAATAATGATGGCAAAACTGGTTTTAAAGTCTTTCCAGTGATTAGCTATAATAGAACAATGTTTGACAGAATACCAGTACTTTCATATATGCTTTCAAGTCCAGATTCCTCAAATGTCTAGAAGTTATGAGAAAACAAAACAAAAACCGTTGAAGGAAATAAAATGCTTGATGAATGGAAAAAGGAAAACATACTTTATTACACTGCTGTTAGCAAAGGATAGAGGTTTAAAATGGGTAAAAAGCCTAAACGTCTATGTCTGGAGACATTAAGAGAAAATAAAGAAATAATTTCTCTTGATTCAAAGATCATGTAACATTGATCCTGCTGCACTTCTGTCTTTGAAGGTGATCATCTAATAGCCATTATTTCATTTATCATCTCACTACTTTTTAATTTTGAATTTTTGCAGAAAGAAATCCATAAAGCCACTTAACAAGAAGTTTTACCTACAATTTAAAAGAGGGAACCTTGTGAATATGTGCAATGCTAGATAAACTATATTCTATTTGGAGAGAACCATAGAACATCCAGTATATCTAATTTACCATGATTTATGTAAGCAGTCATATCTGAGGCAGCATATTTAGAAAGCTTAATAAAAATAAGATAGAAAAATATTTTAAATATGTGTGTATGGTCAGATTAATTTTATATGCTTCTATCTAGTTTCTACCTAGTCTTTTATTTGAAAGAAAACATAAAAATTCTAGTTTGGGCGAATGGCACATGTTTTTCAAGTGGTATTAAAAGCAACAGAATGAATACAAGAAATAGATTTGTTCAGTCCACTGGTTTGCTTGAGATTTAAGAAGTGACTTATTTAAAATCAAAATCAAATGAAACACACACAGACGCACACACACACGGGCACACATGCAAACTAAGAAAGTATCTACATTAATTTATTTTATATTGGGTATATAACAACATTTTTTGCATTATACATTTTGGATTAAATGATTTAATTTTTAATTAAATTTATTGGGGTGACATTGGTTAAAAAATATGTAGGTTTCAAGTGTACAATTCAGTAATATATTGTCTGTATATTGCATTATGTGTTCACCACACATAATTTTAAAGTTTCTAATTATATCTCAATTAGAAGACTGATATTGTGGTGTTTGAAAGACAAATAGTTTCTTAAGTAGTGCCACAAACGGACAGGAACTATTAGCTTTCAAAAAATCTTTGAAATAATAATATCATGCTATATTTTGCTGCCTGATGCTGATGAAAATAAAAACTTTAAAGGCTCTAGATTAAGATCTGACCCTAAAATTTAGTTTGTGTAAAAAACACTCATTCGGAAAGAAGAAAGAAACCGGGCAAGTTTTTCTGTGACAGATACTAAACTGTACAATAATGTAGTGAAATAAACACTAATTATGAGAACCTGCAATTGTGGATGGAAGTTGTCTAAAATATGCTGTAGTCCTATAATGTTGTATGTTAAATATCCAAGGAGCCATTGGATCATAAGTACAGCAGTGGTCACATTACCTGTTAACAATAACCCAAATCTCAGTGCACTAACCCGTCTATGATTAACAGGAAGTATTATCATTTCTAGAAATCTATAACTAATTGTATGTGAAATCCATGTAGTAAGTACAAACCTTAGTCTACAGCTCTTGCCAGTGCTTGTGAATAGGATTGTCTGGGTTGAGGTAAAACCAGCTGGTGAATGTGGTTGACTTAGAGCAAGGGATGGGGGTATACTCGCAAATGAGACAAAAAGGTAAGGCAAAGAACTGAGACATCTTATATTGGTTAGACATTTCAGTATTTGAATATTCAATACATGTCTGAACTATACATTCCGACAGGATTCACATTTTTTTTTTCTCATTAGGCCCCTGATTTTCAAGTTCCTGTAGAGCATATGGCACAATATTTGTTCTTTTTATTTCATTACATTTATTGGGGTGACATTGGTTAATAAAATTATATAGGTTTCGAGTGTACAATTCTATAATACATCATTTGTATATTGCACCCAAAGACAAACTTCCTCCTGTCACCATATATTTGACCCCTTTTACCCTTTTCTACCCTCCCCAAACCACTTTCTTCTGGTAACCACTATATCATTGTCTGTGTCTGTAGGTCCCAGGTCTGGTTGTGATCCAGGCTCATAGCTAGGGATAGGACTCCAGATTTAGAATGTTACATTAATGTAGTAGAGCTCTTGTGCCTAACATGTAAGTATGATTCAGCTTATTATACCACGTATGTGTGGCAGAATGCCACTATTGTTCTCTGACATATATAAAGCCCATGCGGTCCCCTGAGGAGCAGAAGAAGAGAAGCAGAAGCCAAAGCTCACTGCCTGCAATAGAACTGTGCCCCCCACCATAAAGTTAGTGGCTCCTCATGCACTCTTTAAACTGGGCATCTCACCGCTGAAACCTTCCCTTCTTGATCAGCTTGGTGCTGACAGTGTCTATGAGTTTTTATTTGTTTGTGTTTGTTTTTTGCTTTCAGTTTTATATCCCACATATGAGTGAAATCATATGATCCTAGACTTTTATCGTCTGATTTATTTTGGTTAGCATGATTTTCTCAAGAGGTGTCCATGTTGTTACAAATGGCAATATTTCACCTTTTCTTATGGCTGAGGAGTATTTCATTGTATATATGTACCACAAATTCTTTATACAATCACCTATTGAAGGACACGTTGGTTATTTCCATGTCTTGGCCACTGCGAATAATGCTGCAATGAACATAGGGGTGCATATGTATTATTACAGATAAATGTTTTAAAATTTGGGGGTAGATACCCAGAAGAGAGATTGTTGGGTCATATGGTAATTTTATTCTTAAGTTTTTGAAGAACCTCCATACTGTTCTCTATAGTGGCTATACCAATTTAAATACCTACCAGCAGAGTATGAGGGTTCCTTTTTCCCCACGACCACTCCAAAACTTGTTACTTGTCTTGTTGATAATAGCCATTCTTACAGATGTGATGTGGTATCTTGTTGTGGTTTTGATTTGCATTTTCCTAATAGCTGGTACAGTTGAGTATTTTCCCATCTTTGTAGTTTCCCCAGTAATTCAGAGTTGTTTTTTATTTACTCTTTTTATAGGGAGAAGTTACTGCAGAAGTTTCTGATTGGCTCTTTCTAAAAAATAGCCCTTGCTACATGTTTCACAATTTCTGCTAGGAAATTCTGCTAGTTAATGAGTATGTATATTTTAACTATATATTTAAAGTGGGTTTAAGGACCCATTCATTTACTGTGAGAAAGACATAAGCCAAAACTGACTTCCATAAGCTATTATTCTGGCTAATGAACCTCAGTGGCATTTTAAGACCTCAGGAATTAGTGTTAGTTTAGAGTCAATGTCTATTAATTCCCATACATGTATATTTTTACTTTTCCTACCAGTTAATGGAGGTGGCTGCAGGAGAAAGGTTCAGTTGCATACTTATGGCACTGTCTCAATGTTCTTTCTCAAGAGCACTCATCCCATCTTTCCTTTCATTCCCTAGGTCTGGATCAATGCATTGAATCAGTTGTGGAAATTTGGTTATGGGCTAAGATTCTTCAACTCCTTGAGATCACATTAAGTCAAGTATCTTCACCTGACAGAATTTTTTTCGTTTACATATCAAATGAAACTTTAATGGTCCACTCATCTATTATAAGTCTATGGGATACCAACACCAAAAAATTTGTGGATCATATCATTCTGATACTTATTTGGAGCTACTGTCTATTTATATAAACACGTTAACATTTTCTTTAGTGGTTATTTCTTGCTCTCTAGCTTCTGTCACTCTGGGATCCCATCATCCCCACTGAAATAAGAGAACTTTTTTTTATTTTAACAAACAAGATGTTTTTGGATGTTTGAGCATATAGTATGACCAATTAATAATTTGGGAATTAGCCTATATCCTTCTTTTGCTATAAAATGAGTTCTTTAATCAAAAGCAATATTATGAAGAAGGCATCTCACATTGGCCTCCCCATCACCCAGAACATGACTACTATAAAGCTCTCCAGTATTGCTAGTATTTTTTCACATTATTGTATTTCTCAATACCCATAGAAGAAAGTCTCCTTTGGGCCTCTCCAATTAGAAAGCTGATAAGCAGTACATTCCAAAATTTCTATGTCCCTAAGCCTTAAGATTCCTTTCTCTACTGTCATCTCAACTTTATTTAACAGAGTCCTCAATTCAGGAGAAGTTTTAATCAAATATTTGCTCAAACTATTGATGTCACTGTAGAGTGGCAGCCTGACTCTGCCTGGCCATTTTCTGCTCCAACAATGTCATTCCTGACTGCCCCCCACCCCTCGTCTTTCAAGGAATCTCCACCTGAACATCAGTTTTCTCATAGCTACCTCCACTACCTCAAGGACTCTCCAACTAACATCAGATGTTTCATAGCTTGCCAACCAATCAATGTTCTTCCTTATATCTGTAGCTGTGTAGGAATGAAGACTGTATAAAACTGCCCATTATGTTGAAATCAGGGCTCAGTCTTTGGATAAGAATCCGCTGAGCAGGTGCCGGCATCAATAAATGCTGCTTCCTGCTTATAGCCATGTGTCCTGTCTCTCTCTTCGAGAATCCCACAACAGAAGAACTAGCATGTTGAATTTAGAATCTCTGGTCAGTTCATCAGTATCAACAAAGTTGATCAGATTTAACATTATATTCTTTCCTCTTTAGTCCTAAAATCCTTATAATTCAATTCCCACATAAAATGTTCTAGTATCTGTAAATCTTTCAGAGTATATGTATGTTTCCTGATAAGCTCCTAGTTGCATTACCTCTGAGGAAGACCCACTCTGGCCACTGTTTCAGGGAGTTATAACGTTGCTAGAGCCTTTAGTCACCTGCAGAGTAGTGAGCATGATTAAATATTTATAAGAAAAAAAAGGCATTATTAAGACTTTATATAAAGCAGGGATCCAAAAGACTTAGACGCCACCTACTGGAAACCAAAGGAAAAACACCTTCTTTGCAACAAGACAAAGAGAGATGTTTATACAATAAATTGTTTTGCAAAAAAGCAGAATACACCTCCAGTACTGGTGAAGCAGAGACATAGTCCATTAAACACCATGAACAACCAAGGTGACAAGGCACCTCAGAAATTATTCATATCAATAATTCCAGGAATTGAAAAAACAACTAGATGAGTAGAATGAGTTCTTTAGCAAGGAGATTGAAACCCTCAAAAAGAATCAAATGGATCTTCTGGAAATAAAGAATACACTGAAAGAGATGAAAAATTAAATAGCAGGCTTAGGAAATAATGGAACAAATGGAAGAAAGGATCGGTGATATCAAAGGCAGAAATGTAGAAATAAATCAGAAGGAAGACGAGAGAAACCGAAGAATGAAAAATAATGAAAGAGAAATTTAAGTACTAGCTGATACCTTTAGGAGAGGAAACATAAGAATAGTGGGCATTCTCAAAGGGGAGGAAAAGGAGCAGGGACTAGAAACCATTTTCAGACAAACAGTTTACAAGGAATGAGCTGGAACTTGGAATTCAAGAAGTCAACAGAACACCCAATTATCTCAACCCAAAAAGGCCTTCTCCAAGACATATTGTATTAAAATTATCAAAAATCAAAGACGAAGAATTCTCAGAACAGCCAGGGAAAAGAAGATGGTAAGCTATAAAGGAAACCCATTGGATTATCATCAGACTTCTAAGCACAAACCATACAGGCCAGAAAGGAGTGGAATCAAATGTTCAAACCATTAAATAAAAGGAACTACCAGCCAAGAATAATGTATCCAGCAAATCTCTCCTTTAGATATGAAGGAGAGATAAAGACCACACCAAACCTACAAAAATTGAGGGAATTCTCCACTATGAAGCCTGTATTACAGGAGCTCACCTAAAACAAAAAGACAAAAAAATACATAACTACGAGTAAGGCTACTAGCAGGCAGATAGAAGCCTTACTAAGAACAGGACATTAAAATCTTAAACAATAAGAGATTTCCTATTGCAAGATAATAATGAATGTTCAGTATACATAGGGACAAATTGAGACAACAATAACAGAAAAGAGGAGGATTCAAAGATCCAAATATGCAAAGGGGAATGGAGATAAGGCACGCACAGAAGAAAATGGACTACTATATAAACATAACTATCCCCTATATATCTGTAATGGTAACCACGTGCCAAAATTTCAGAACTGAAGTATGTAACATAAAACAAGAAGGACCAGAGGGAAAATCCAAAAACCCAATCAAAAAAAAAAAAAAAAAAAAACAGACACACAAGAACAAGAAAGCAATGGAAACACTGCGCTACTTAAAAGCAAAAGATAAAATGATTATAAGAAAACCTCATATTTCAATAATCACCCTAAATGTAAATGGACTGAACTCACCAATAAAAAGGCACAGAGTTGCAGATTGAATCAAAAAACAAAACCCAACCATATGCTGCCTCCAGGAGACACATCTCAGCTTCAGAGACAAATATAGACTCAGAGTGAAAGGGTGGGAAAAGATATTTCAAGCAAATAGCATTCAGAGGGAAGTGGAGTAGCAATACTAATATCAGATGAAATAGACTTCAAAATGAAAAAGGTAAAGAAGGATACTAAGGGACACTTCATAATGATAAAAAGAATCATGCACCAAGAAGACATAATACTTATTAATATCTATGCTCCTAATCAAGGAGCCCGAAATATGTAAAGCATTTACTAACAGAACTAAAGGGAGAAATAGAACAAAATACTATCATAGTAGGGAACCTAAATATCCCACTGTAGGATATGAACAGATTATCCAAACAAAATCAATAAGGAAATAACATCCTTAAATGACATATTAGACCAACAGGACATATTAGACCAATTGACAGAGCTTTTCATTTCAAAACAGCTGTTTATACATTCTTCTCTAGTGCACATGGAATGTTCTCAAGGATTGACCACATACTGGGGCACAGAGATAGCCTCAACAAATATAAGAGGTTTGAAATCATGCCAACCATATTCTCTGATTATAATGCTTTGAAATTAAAGATCAACTGCAAAAAGAAAGCTGGAAGAACCACAAATACATGGAGATTAAACAACATGCTACTGAAGAATAACTAGGTCAGAGAAGAAATAAAGATATCAAGAGATACACAGAAATGAATGATAATGATAGTACAACATATCAAAACTTTTGGGACATGGCAAAACGGTCATAAGAGGAAAGTTAATATCATTATAGGCCTATCTCCAAAAACAAGAATGAGCCCCAATAAACAACCTAACATTTCATCTTAAGAATCTAGAAAAGAAAGAAAAAATGAAGCCTAAAGTCAGTAGAAGGAAAGAAATAATCAAAATTGGAGCAGAATTCAATGAAATTGAAAAACAAAAAACAATAGAAAAAATAAATGCAACAAAGAGCTGGTTCTTTATGAAAGTTAATAAAATTGACAAAACTCTGGCTAGACTCACTAAAGAAAAAAGAGAAAAGACACAAATAAACAAAATCACAGATGAAAGAGGAGAAATTACAACAGACACCACATAAATACAAAGTATCATACAAGAATACTATGAAAAAGTACAAAATACCAAATTTAATTACCTAGAAGAAATAGACCAGTACTTAGAAAGATATAACCTTCCTAGACTAAATCAAGAAGAACTGGAAAATCTAAATAGACAAATCAGCAGTATGGAAATTGAAACAATCATCAAAAATCTTCCAAAGAGTAAAAGTCCAGGACCAGATGGCTTTACCAGTGAATTCTACCAAACATTCAAAGAAGATTTGACACCTATTCTCCTCAAACCCTTCCAAAAAATTGAAGGAGGCAATACTTCCCAACTCTTTTTATGAGGCCAATATTACTCTAATACAAAAACCTGGTAAAGATAACACAGAAAAAGAAAACTATAGACTAATATCTCTCACAAATTCAGATGCAAAAATCCTAAATAAGATTCTAGAGAACCAAATATAGCAACATGTTAAAAAGATTATACACCACGATCAAGTGGGCATCATCCCCAGGGCACAGGGATGGTTCAACATATGCAAATTGATTAATGTGATACACCACATAAACAAATTAAAAAATAAGAATGATATGAGCATATCAATAGATGCAGAAAAAGCCTTTGACAAGATACAGCATCCATTTTGATGAAAACACATTAAAATTGGTATAAAAGGAAAGAATCTTAATATAATAAAGCCCACATACGACAAACCCTCAGCCAACATTATACTTAATCATGAAAAACTAAAAACCTTTCTTCTAAGATCAGGAACAAGGCAAGGGTGTCCACTATCACCACTGTTATTCAGTATAACATTGGAGATCCTAGTGAGTGCAATACGACAAGAGAAAGATATGAAAAGCATCCAAATAGGAAATGAAGAAGTCAAACGGTCACTATTTGCAGATGGCATGATTCTCTATATAGAAAACCCTAAAGACTCCATAAGAACACTTCTAGAAACAGTTAGCAAATACAATAAAGTCTCTGGATACAAAATCAACATTCAGAAATCCATAGCGTTCCTATACTCTAATAATGAAGTGTCAGAAAAAGAAGTGGGAAAAGTCCTTTTGCATTTGCAAGGAAAATAATAAAATATCTAAAACTAAATTTAGAAAAACATATTAAGGACCTATATGATGAAAACTATAAGACCCTATTAAAAGAAATTGAGGAAAATACAAAGAAATGGAAAGATAATCTGCGTTCTTGGATTGGAAGAATCAACAGAGTTAAAATGACCTTATTACCCAAAGTGTTATACAGATTTAATGCAATCTCCATCAAAATCTCATCGGCATTTTTTAAAGAAATGGAACAAAAAATCACAAGATTTGTAAGCACAAAAGATGCCAAATTGCAAAAGCCATCCTGAGAAAAAAGAACGAGGCTGGAGGCATCACTCTGACTGACTTCAAATTACCTACAAAGCGACAATAATGAAAACGGCATGGTATTGGCAGAAAAACAGGGAGACCAGTGGAACAGAATCGAAGAGTCCAAAAGTAAACCTATGTTTATATGGGCAAATGATTTTCGATTAAAAAAAAAAAAAGCCAAAAACATACAGTGGAGAAAGGAATGCTTCTTCATTAAATGGTGCTGGGAAAACTGGAAAGCCACTTGCAAAAGAATGAATTTAGACTGTTTTCTATCACCACACACCAAAATTAACTCAAAATGGATTAAGGACCTGAATATAAGACCTGAAACAATAAATTGCATTGAAGAAAGCATAAGAACTAAACTCATGGCCTTGGACTTACAAATGATTTTATGAATTTAACCTCAAAGGCAAAGAAAGTAAAAGCAAAAATAAATGAATAAGACTGCATTAAACGAAAAAGCAAAAGAAAACCATCAACAAGGTAAAGAGACAACCATCCAAATGTGAAAATATATTTGCAAGCAATGCCTTCGATAAGAGCCTAATATCCAAAATATAAAAAGAACTCATACAACCTAATAACAACAACAACAACAAAAAATGATCCAATCAGAAAATAAGCAGAGGATTTGAACTGACACTTCTCCCAAGAGGACATACAAATGGCCAACAAACATATGAAAAGATACTCAACATTGCTAGCTGTTAGGGAAATGCAAATCAAAACCACAATGTGGTATCATCTCACACCTGTTAGAATAGCTGTTATCAAAGGACGATTAATAACAAGTGTTGGAGAGAATGTGGAGAAAGAAGGAACCCTCATCCACTGCTGATGGGACTGCAAATTGGTACAGCCACTGTGGAAAAGAGTATGGAGGTTCCTCAGAAAACTAAGAATTGATCTACCATATGATCCAGCAATCTCTCTACTGGGTATTTACCCCAAAGACTTGAAAACTCATATCCGAAAAGATATTTGCACACTGATGCACACATAGCAGGAATATTCATGGTAGCCAGGACATGAAAGCAACCAAAGTGTCCTACAAAAGATGATTGGGTAGAGAAGCTGTGATACATATATACAATGGAATATTACTCAGCCGTAAGAAGCGATGAAATACTGCCATTTGCGACAACATAATAGACCTTCAGTTATTCATGCTAAGCAAAATTAGCCAGACAGAAAAAGTCGAAAACCACTTGCTATTATTTATATGTGGGATATAAACCTAAAAGCAACAAACGAACAGGACAAACATACAAAGACTCATGGACATGGGCAATAGACTAGTGGTTACAAGAAGGTAAGGGAAGAAAATGGGGTAAAAGGAGTCAAATATGTGATGACAGAAAGAAATCTAACTATGGGTTGGGAATACACAATGCAACATATATATATATATATATATATATATATATATATATATATATATATATATATATGCCTTACATTGTACACCTGAAACTTACTGGATTTTGTTAACCAATGTCACCATAATAAACATTAAAAAAAACTAGATA
The DNA here is from genome assembly GCF_902729225.1 of Pteropus medius. Lineage (NCBI taxonomy): Eukaryota > Metazoa > Chordata > Mammalia > Chiroptera > Pteropodidae > Pteropus > Pteropus medius. The sequence goes on along the minus strand of NW_024344437.1, from coordinate 749,770 downwards.
CACAAAAAAATTAATAAAATGAAAGATTAATCAGAGTCAATAATTTGTGGGACAATATCAAATGATCTAACACACTTTTAACTGAAATCCCAGGAGGAAAAAAGAATGATAATTGATCAGAAAATATATGAATACATATTGGCCCAAAACATAATACTTCATATTTGTTTTAAAAAATAACCCATACATCAAAGAAGTTTAGGAAAGACCAAGAAAGACTAATAGAAGCCATGTCTAGATACATTATTGTCAATTACAGAAAATAAATGATAAAAAATATTATCTATTCAGGAGCAGAGGAAAAAGGCACTTTACATATGGGAGACTCCAATAAGAATGAAAGTTATCTTTTCATCACAAAAATTGTAGATCATCAGACAATAAAACAATGTATTTAAATTTTAAGAAATAAAGAATTCTGTTAATCTAGTAGTCTATATTCCCCCCTCCCAAAAAGATGTCATCCAGAATATAGGCCATATAATGACATTTCAGATAATTGTGTTGATACAAATTTCTGCCTTCACCATGGTAAGAAATTTCTATTACAACATATATTCTTCATGATTACAATTCAAAGCTTTAGGTAAGATACAAAAATCAACCACCCAAGGATTTTGAAAGATGAACAAAATTAGATGGCTGATGGGAGTAAGTTAAAAATTAAGAAAGCAATCCAGAAGGTTTGTGGCATGTGTGTGTGCATGTGCATGTGTTCTATTATTTTTACACAGCTGCATAGTAAAATAGTGGCATGGGAAGCCAAAACTTCTGTAGAAATCCTGTATACTTAATTATAAAAATCTGAAAAAGAAGCAGATCATGTCAGAGTGCAGGGAATTCCAGGGAGAAGAGAGAGATTCCCTAACTCTGTGAACCTGCACAAGTCTTAGGCTCATCCCTTAGCTGTGCTTGAATGAGACAGACTCAAAACAACATAACAAAGATGTTGATCATTGAACTGCTTTGAACATTGGCCCAAGTCTCAGACTAAACCTTGATTGTTGTATATGTGTGACAAAACCAAAGCAGCACGCCAAAGCTTTCAAAACTAAACTGATATTAGAACCATCACCTGCAGAAGGTAAGACAGAATTTGTGGTCTGAACCTAACTGCATTGATTACCTCCTGAAATAACAACAGCGAAAGCAGAACTTTCCAGAAGAGTTTAACACAACCCACAGTTTACGAAAATATTTTAAATATCCAGGCTGTAATCCAAAATTGCTTGACATAAAAAGACCCAGAAAATGCGACCAATTTTCAAGGGAAGGAACAATCTGGGAAAAGAGCCAGTTGTCAGAATTTTTCAAAGAGATTGCAGAAGCGAATATACTGTCTTCCATGAAGTAAAACTGAACGCACATGAAGCGAATGAAAGATAAAAAATTCTTAGCGGAGAAACAGTAACAGTTTTTTTTTAAAACTGGAAATTTTAAAACTGAAATGCAACACCTGAAATAAAATATTCATTGGATGTATTCAGTATCAAAACAAAGATGACAGAGGAAACAGTAAAGTTGAAGATAGATCAATAGAAATTAATATTGTCCTTACAATAAATGCAGAAATAGTGTTTGGAAAAAAAAATTAACATCTGTCTAATATCTCAGCAACAAAAACTAGAAGAGATCTTTCTCAATTTGATAAACAACATCTATTAAAGTAACAACACCTCCTAAAGCTAATGTTATTCTTATCAGCCAAAATTGAACTTGCACCTCTTAAAGATCAGGAAATGTTCAAAAACACTCACTCTCACCATTATTATTTAGCATTGTACTAGATATCCATGTGAATTCAAAAGGCACGACACAGAAAGACATAAATAAATAGAATAATGGAAACCTTTTTGTATTCTCAGATTATGATTGTAGGAAGACTAAATGACATAATGTATCTGAAGGACATACATACAAGGACTTAGCACAGTAAATAACTATTTTGAAACAAATGCCTGAAAAACAGCAATGAAGACTGAGTGTGCATGCATCTGGTACAGTGTGATACATGGAACTTTGAGACTAGGCATGTGATTTGGAGATGCCCTTAGTGCACTCCACAAACTAATTTTTGTGATCCCCATCTCTACCTTTGTATGTGAATCTGTCGTCATTACTACACTGTTGCTCACTAAAGGGTTTAAATCTATCAGCTATTGATTTTGTGATCCAATCTAAAAAAATAATTCCATAATCTTTCATCTAAAATTACATTGTATGAAATATCACTAGAGATTATGAAAATTTTCAATTTACCTTTTTTTCATTATTCGGGAAAAGATAGGTACTCTGACACATATTTTAAAAGATTTAATAATTTATCCAAAGGTAGAATTGCCAATAAAGATAACCAAAAATATCACCATTGGAGAGAAAGGAAAAAGATTTTCACTTAATTTGTTTCTCTAAGGTTTTCTGGTAGTTGTGCCCAAGAGCAGTGTCAGCACTGGATGTAGAGTTCTTGACATGTTTTACTGAAGCACATGAAGAAAGGCTTTATCCGTCTTAATGGGTCTAAGATAATCTCCCTGATCCTAGTAAATTTAAATTGAGAATGACCTTAGCCATCTATTCTTTTATAAAGACAGAAAAAGTTCTTCAGTTTACCCCAACTGAAATGTTTTATCTTATAAAACTGCTGATTAGCTCATTGTGCTCACTGAGTTAATTTTATATTACAAGGTGAAAGTAATCTCACAATTCACTAACTGATAAATTGAAAGGTCTTGGTTTCCCAGATTAGTAATAAAAAATCTCAGAAATAAAATTCTGCCTTTCCCAATGAGGCGGACATTTTGTAATTCTTGTGTTTTAAAATCTGATCCCTGGAAACAATATAGTCTATAATTACTGACTCTGAGGAGTAGTGTGTTCTTCCTTCCTTCTGTAACAAACTGTACAATTCTTATGTTCTGGACTTAATGCGATCTCTTTAATTTTACTCTGTTTGATCTTTCAGTCTCATTACCTTTTTAGTTTACGCACATGTCTCTGCATGCAAATGACTTCGATGGCTTTGTTTTCTTTGTATCATATTAAATTATAAATTCTGGGAAATTGTCATATGAATATCATTAAATTACTGTGAGAATTAAATGATTTAATACCAGTTAAGTTCTTAGCACATTGACTGGCACATCTTAAATATGCAATGGATGTAAATCATTATGTGTGGTAAACTCCTTGTGGGGAGAGTTTTTGTCCTCAGTACTTTATGTATGGTAATTAGTACAGATCTATGCTATCACTCCGTAAATTAATTTCATAGGAATGATTTGAATTGTGAACATATGTAATGATTTTTACTTGGTACTTGCTTTCATGAAGCTACCATGTTTTTCACTTAAGAAGGCTCTCAGCGATTGATACTTTTTAAAACCTTTTTACTCATTGATGAAAGAAGTAAATAAATGCATCATTAGGGAAAATAAACTAACATTATGGCAAACTCGGCAGTGAGTCAGCTGGATATGTGAAATGGTTTTATTCAAAATAATAAATCATCTTTTTAGTCTTTAATAACTATTCAATTAACAATAATAGACAAATGAAGTAAAAATGTAAATGCTTTGAGACTTTATATTAAAATAACACTGGCAATTTTTGTTTGTTTTTGGTTAGACATTCTTCACCTAATCTCAGCCTGGTCAGCATCTTCCCTTTCTTGTAACATATAAACTGTCAGAACAAATATTTCGGTAGAGTGCAGTTTTACTCTTTTTCATCACACATGCACTATTAAAATACAAAATATTTGAGGAAAGTAATGTCTTTCCACTAACTTTCCTTATTGCAGAAACCCATCACCCTAATTGGAATCTTCAAAAATTGTTTAGGCCATAGATTCTTTTTTGGCTCATGGGCAATATTTCATAGTGTTTTGCTATACTAGATTTCCTGTCATTCTTTTTTTTTTTTAATCTAGGAGCTATTTTCATTTTCTCTAATTTTAGAGTGGCAAAGTCATTCCTTTGATAGTGACTAAGAGTCCCACTTTAACATATTCTGCTTTTTCCATACAAACTATTTCCTGGTTGAAGCAGTGCTAATCATCCTAATGATGATAAGTTCTTTGGTAAAAATACCTGGAGAACCTGATTATAATTTTTTAACCACTCTAAAGAAGTAATATCTAACAGATTTTTAGTTGATATTTCTGAATGTCTCCATATATAAATATATGATTTTCATAGAGGTGACTAGGGCTACATTTTATTTCTGAGCAATAAAATCAAATAATCATTGTCAACTAGTTTACCATGGTTTGAATGACTTATTCTTAAGATGATCAAAAAAAAATTTTTAAAGGCTACATTAAAATCACACTCACTTAAATCCTACTATTATTCGAATGTTTCTGGAGTATACTTTGGATAGTCTTTATTAGAATATTTGAACATTTGTTTATTTATTGTAATAATTTTCAATCATGTTATTCTTTCCAAGCCATGGGACAATTGCAAACTTGAAGTAAAAAAATAATGTAGTAATACTTGTGCTTTTCTTCCTAAAGCTAAAATTAGAGACTCACCATCTGAAACATCCAGGTACAAGATTTGCATGTGATGAAAATACTATTTGTGTTATCAATTATCTGAATATATTCAGGTAGGAAGGAATGACTTCAAACATTCATTTGTAGAAATCACAAGGAAGATTATCTAATCTTCCTCAACCCCACTTCCCTTAATAGAAAATGTGAATGAAGACACCAAACTATTGTGAATATTATATAAAAATGTATATAAATTTATTTGCACAGTGCTAACTAATATAAGTAATCTATTATTGTAATAATTACTGTAATAATAAGTACAATGCATTTCTATTACACCAAGAAAAATCTACCTTATAAAAATAGTGGCAGTAAGGAGTAAGGCTTATGATATAATGAGAAGAATCAGTATTTCACAGTACAGGCATATAATAAGACTCATGTTAAGATATAGACCATTTCTTTAATCCTAGGTTTCCATGTGTTTCTTTGTAGTCAATCTCCTTCTGCCAAACCTAGCCACTGAAAATCACTGATCTACTTTCTGCCACTATACATTTGTCTGTTTTTAGAATTTAATATAAATAAATTCACACAATCTTTTGTGTCTTTTTTCTTTCACAAAACATCCTTGTTAATTTCTTTTTATTTCTGGGTGGCAGTATTTTTGTTCCACTTTAATTTTTTAATTTCTATTTTTTTACATTAAAAACTAGATATAATTAGTGGTATATATATAGTCCATGCATGCTTATATTTTCTCAAATGTTTATCAACTTATTAATGTGCATTCCTTTTTTCATCTTAGATCTTCCATTTGAAATAACTTTTTTTTCTACTAAAGTATATTTTGTAAAAGTCCTTCTGGTGTGGTGTGGGAATAAACTCAGCCTTTATTTTGCCTGAAATATTTTTGTTTCACCTTCATTGTTAATGTAAATTTAACTAGTTATAAGATTAGAGGTTGACATTTAGGGCAAAGACAGTCAGGTATCAATGAAAGATGCCTACCCCACATCTAAGGGACAGAATTGTCACATGGAAGTTGCTGTTTATGCAGGGATTATATTTATCAGTCTCCTTTGCCCCTAGGTGGGCTCATATTTTAAGTTCTTTCCAATGCATTTTGAGAATCAAAGCCTTTCATTTCTAATCCAAAGTGTTTAAGAAGAGCTTTGTTTTGTACACACACTTTTCTCTCAGTCTCCTAACTGAAAGTCTGAAGCCCAGACTGATAAAAGAGCCCAAAATAAAAAGAGCTTTACTGAGAGTCATGAGTCAAATATCCACTTAAAGATGTCTGGTCAAGATAGCAGAGTAAGTAAATGCCGCACTTGCCTCTTCCCATGATCACATGGAAATTACAACTAAATTATAGAAAAACCACCAGAGAACCACTTGAAGACTAGCTAGACAGAATTCCTATAACTAACAATATGAAGAAGCTACTTGAGATTGATAGGAGGGGCAAAGACAAACTGGCCCCACATTCGTGTGTGGCAGTTAAGAACTGGGAGAAAAATCTTGGTAGTCGAGGTCCCCCTAAAGAGTGAGGGGTCCCAGACCCACACTGGACTCTCCAGCCCAGAATACCGGTGCCAAGGATTCTCCACAACATCTGGCTGTGAAAATAAGTGAGGATTCTGTCCTGATGGTATGGGGGACTGTTATAGACACAGGCATCCTTTTAAAGGGCCAGAACACAAATTCACTCACTCACAAACTTTGCCATAAGCTCCAGTGAAGGAACAGCAGCTCGAGAAGTGCCAAAGGCCATACAGAGAAGAACTAAATTATATGGCTTCAGGGCAACGGCTAGAGAGGCAGCATTTCCAAAGAGAGAAGTTCTGCCAGGCATCACTGTTCCTTTGTTGAATCCTCCTTGCACCCAGCCAGCAGGCACAGGTAGGCACCAAATCTGAGGCTACATCAGCCTGGCCAACACCACTATACCCACCCTGGTTATTCTCTGAGCCCCACAATATCCAACTTGTGCACATGGCTGAACATCTTCTCTTACAAACAGCCAACCTTGCCCATGCTATGGACTTTCTTAAAATGTCTAAAAAGTTCAAGGTGAGACTCGCTCAGTACAGAACTGTCGGCAGTATTCATTGTTTCTCTGTTGAGCCTTCCCCACTCCTAGTGTGTGGACACAGCAGCACCATAGATGTGACGTCATCAAATTGGATAACAGCAGTTGTTCCACCCAGAGAATTCCCTGAAACCTGGCCTCCTCCAATCGCGGCCCTACCCAAGCCACATCCAGGTATATCCTCAGCGAGTCAGGTGCTCCTTTCAGAGCAGCGCCTAGACTCACATCAGAGCCAACGAGCCTCGTTTTCTGGCGTGGCCTTTTGACGCAACTATAAGCACAACATCTGTAGATTGCTTGCTGAATCTTAACAGTGGCTCTGGAGGGCAGAGGCTTGGGCTAAATTTGGCCTGTAGCTGAACCCTCTCAGGACTGTGCCACTGGACAGATACCTACTTCACAAATCCACACTAGTAAGACCAGAAGACTTAGGAACTCTGCTTAGTACATAGAAACAGACACGGAAAGGCAACCAAAATGGGAAGACAAAGAAGCAGAAGCCATATGAGAGAACAGAAAAGAGATCTGGATAAAATGGAGTCAAGTAATCTAACAGATGCAGAGTTCAAAACTCTGGTTATAAAGATGCTCAATGAACTTTTGGGAAGTGTAGATAAATTCAGCAAAAAGATAACAAACATAAAAAAGGAAATGGAAATTATAAAAGGGAATCAGTCTGAAATGAAGAACACATTATCTGAGATAAGTATGTTAAATGGATAAACAAAGAAATAAACAAAGTGAATAAAGAAAAGGATCAAATGTCCTATCTAGAGGATGGGAAAGCCAAGGACACTCAATCAGAATGGCAAGAAATAAGATGGCAAGACTATAAAAATAATTTAAGGAGCATATGGGACACTACTAAGGGTCTGGATATCCATCTGATCGGTGTACCTGAAGAAAATCAAGATGTTGAACAGCTGTTTGAAGAAAAAATGTTGGAAAACTTCCCTAACCTGGTAAAGAAAATGAACATAAAACCCCAGGATGCTCAGAGAATCCCCAAAACAAGGGATCCAAAGAGGCCCACACCAAGACACATTATAATTAAAATGCCAAAGTTTAAATATAAAGAAAGAATATTAAAAACAGCAAGAGAAAAACAGATAGTTACCTATAAGGAAACAGCCATAAGACTGGCAGCTGATTTCTCAAAAGAAACTATGCAGACCAGAAGGGCTTGGCAAAAAATATTTGACATGATGAAAACCCAAGATCTACAACCAAAAATACTTTATCCAGCATAGTCATTATTTAGAGTTGAAGGACAGATAAAGAGCTTCCCAGACAAAAATAAGCTAAAGAAATTCATCACCACCAAGCATGTATTAGAGGAAATGTTGGAGGGACTTCTTTAAGAAGAAAAAACATATATCAAAAACAGGAATAAAGAATGGTAACAACTACATTTCTATCAATAAGTACCTTAAATGAAAAAGAGTTAAGTGTTTTAACCAAAATATAGATTGGCTGAAAGGATAAGAAAACAAGACCCCTACATACGCTGCCTATAAGAGACTCACTTCAGATTAAAAGACTAAAAGGAATGAGATGGAAAAAGATATTGCCTTGATGCACCTAGAAGGTATTTAAGTCAGACAGAGAAAGATAAACACTATATGATTTCACTTACATGTGGAATCTAAGGAATAAAAAGAACAAACTAATCAAAAACAGACTCACAAATATAGTAGACAATTTGGTGATGGACAGAGGGAAAGGGAGGGCTGGGAGAATGGGGTGAAGAATTAAGGAAATGCAAATTAGTAGCTGATGGATGGTTATGGAGTTGAGGAGCATGGCTTAGGGAATGCAGTTAGTGTTAATATGTTGGCTAAGTGGAGGGTCAGGGGAGGGAAGTTCATTTTATGAACTATATAGATGTCTAACCAATGTACTGTATACTTGAAAGTAATTAAAATAAATTAATTTAAAAAAAAGAAGTAACAACTGAAAATGACCTGGTGAAGGAAATGGATATACAGTTACAGGAAGCACAGAGAGTTTCAAACAAGATAAACTCAAAGAGGTCTATACAAAGATACTTCATAATTACAATACTGAAATTTAAAGACAAAGATAAAATCTTAAAACTAGCAAGAAAAAAGCATACAAAAAAGCTCCCATAAGACTATCAGCTGATTTTTCAACAGAAACTCTACAGACCAGAAGGGTCTGGCAAAAAATATTCTAAGTGACTAAAGACAAAAACCTGCAACCAAAATTACTCTATCCAGCAAGGCTACCATTTAGAATTGAAGAAGAGATAGTTTCGCAAACAAGAAAATGTTAAAGGATTTGTTGCCCCTACACCAGTATTATATGAAATGTTAAAGGAACTTCTTTAAGTTGGAATTAAAAGATCAAAAACGTGAATAAAAAATATAAGAAAAAATATCTCACTGACAAAGACTTTCAAAAGCAGTGGATCACCAACAATAAAGCTAGTACAAAGGTTAAAAAGTCAAAAGTAGGAAATTCATATGTAATTACAACAATAAAGTAAGGGATATACACACACAAAGACATAAAAAAAAAATCACAAAAATCTAAATGTGGAGGGGATGAGTAAAAATTGTAGTGATTTTAAAACATGTTTGAACTTAAGTGACCATCAACTTAAAATAGGCATCTATAAACATAGCTTGGTGTATATGAAATACAGGGTAACCACAAACCAAAAATCTATGAGATTACAAGAAATGTAGAGAAGAGAATCCAACCAACACTATAGAAATTCATCAACACACAAGAGAAGAGAGCCAGAGAATAGGAAAGGAACAGAGAACTACAAAATTAAACAATAAAATGTTAATAACTGTGTATCTACTATCAATTGATGTAAATGGTCTAAATGCTGCAGCCAAAAGACATAGGGTGCCTGAATGGACTTAAAAAAAAAAACCAAAACCTGAACATATGCTGCCTACAAGAGACTTACTTCAGACTGAAAACAAAAACAGACTGAAAGTAAAAGGATGAAGAAGATATTTTATGCAAATGAGAGAAAGCAAACAAAAAGCTGTAATAGCAGTACTTTTATCAGACAAAATAGACATTAATGTAAAGACTGTAAATATAGGCAAATAGGAGCATTTCCTAAAGATAAAGGGATCAATCCAATAGGAGGATATTAACTCTTGTAACTGTGTACATCCTTAACTTAGGAGCACCTAAATATAGTAAGGAAATATTTATAGATATAAGACAGAGATCGACAGTGTTACGATAATAGTAGGGAAAATTATTACCCCATTTACATCATTAGATAAATTATCAAGACAGAAAATTAATAAGAAATCCATGGCCTTAAGTGACACATTAGACCAAATTAACTTAATAAATATTTTTAGAACAGCAGAATATCAGCAAATCAGCAGAATATATATATTTCTTTTTCAAATGCACATGGAACATTTTCCAAGATAGACCACATGTTAGGCTACAAAGCAAATCTTAATGAATTTTAAAAGATTGAAATCATATCGAGCATCTTCTCCCATCAAAATGGTATAAAACTTCATATCGATTACAAAAAAACCTGGAAAAACAAACACATAAAGGCTAAATAACATGCTACTAAATAATGACTAAGTTAACAATTAATCAAAGAGGAAATCAAAAGATACCTTGAGATAGTGAAAATGAAAATACAATGACCCCCAAATCTACGGTATACAGCCAAAGCAGTTCTAAAAGTTCAAAGTCATAATGATACAGGCCTACTTCAGAAAACAAGAAAAAATTTCAAATAAACAATCTACCATTACATCTAAAAGACCTAGAAAGAACCAAGACCAAATTGATTATAAGTAAAAATAAAATCAGGCTAGAAATAAACAATATAAAGACTAAAAAAAAATATACCAAAAAAAAAAAAAAAACAATGAAACCAAGAACTAGTTCTTTGAAAAGACATACAAAATTAATAAACATTTTGCCATACTCATCATGTAACAGAGAAGGCCCTAAATAAATAAAATCAAAAAGGAAAAAGAGGTGACAACCAGCATTACAGAAATTCAAAAGATTATAAGAAAATACTATGAACAATTTACTTGCCAACAAATTGCACAAACAAGTAATGCATACATTTCTACAAATATACAATATTTTAACACTAAATCAAGAAGAAACAGAAAATCTGAACAGATTGATAACTAACAAAATTGAATCAGTAATCAAAAAACTCAGCAAACAAACGTCCTAGACCAGATGACTTTGTAGGTCATTTTTATCAAACATTCAAAGGAAAAGTAATACTTATCCTTGTCAAACTATTCAAAATAAAATGAAAGAGGAGGGAAGGCTGCCCAAATCATTTTGCAAGGCCAGCATTATCATGATACCAAACCAAACAAAGACACTACAAAAAGATTATAGGACAATATCCCTGATCGGCACAGATGCAAAAATCTTCACTGCATTATAGCAAACCAAACTCAGCAATATATTGAAAGATCATACAGCATGACCAAATGGGATTTTTCCTGCGATACAAATTTGGTTCAATATCCATAAATCAATTAACATGACACACAAAATAAATAAAATGAAAGACAAAAATTTATCAGTGAAGAAATATATATGACAAACTTTAACAACTGTTTGTAAAAACTTGCAAAAAAGTGGGAATAAAGGAAACATACCTCACTATAGTAAAGGCCATATGACAAACTCATTGCCAACATCATACTGATGAAAAGCTTAAAGCTTGTTCAAGGACAGGAACAAGACAAGAGACTACATCAAACTAAAAAAAGTTTTTGTACAGTAAAGGAAATCATCAACAAAATAAAGACTACTGAATGGAAGATGTTCACTAATACATCTGATAAAGAGTTAATATTTGAAATATGTAAAGAACTTACACACACACACATACACACAAAAGATTAAAAAATGAGCAGAGGACTTAAATAGACATTTCTTCAAAGAGGACATGCAGATGAACAATAGACATTCGAAAAGATGCTCAACATCACTAATCATAAGAGAAATGCAAAACCACAGTGAGATATCACCTCACACCTGTCAGTATGGCTAACATTAATATATGAACAAACGACAAATGTTGGTGAGAATGTGAAGAACAGGGAGCTCTCATGTACTCTTGGTAGGATTGCAAATTGGTGCAGCTACTATAAAAATAGTATAGAATTTCCTCAAAAAATTTAAAATGGTAGTGCCATATGACCCAGCAATCCCACATTGTTATTTATGCAAAGAATCCAAACTAATTTGAAAAGATATATGTATCACTGTGTTCATTGCAATATTATAATGTTACTTATAATAGCCAACTTAGTGTCCACGGATAGACAATTAGATAAAGATTTGGTACATAAAAATAAAAAAATCTTGCCATTTGTGAAAAAATGAGTGGACTTAGAATATTTTATGTTATGTGAAGTAAGTCAGACAAAGACAATTACCATATTATTTCACTTATATGTGGAATCTAAAATAACAAAATAAATAAATGAAACAGAAATAGATTCATAGATACAGAGAACAAACATGGTTGCCAGCAGGGAGGGGTTAGAGGGGCTAGGTGAAATGATAAATGGTTTTAGAAGTACAAATCAGCAGTTAAAAAATAGTCACAGGTATGTAAAGTACAGCATAAGGAATATAGTCAATAATATTGTGATAACTATGTTTGGTGCCAGGTAGATATGAAACTTATTGGAGGAATCACTTCATATGTTATATATAATGTCTACCACTGTGTTGTACACCTGAAACTAATATAATATAGAATGTCAACTTTTATTGAAAAATTGTAAAAAAAAAATATTGTAAATATCCACTTGAGCTTTATGTAACTAGAAATAATTTTTATCATGGTAACTCTCCAATATTTCTCATTGTAGTTGCTAAAGAAGCTACATCATTTTAATTAATACAATTATTATTTCCTCACTCCATTTATAAATTATTATTCTCTTTGACTAGTTTTATAATTCATTGGTGTTTTGCAATTTTACTACACTGCCTCTAGTAGTTGATATTTTTTTTATTTTGTTTTGCACTTATTGTTCTTATTGTTCTTACAAACCATGAGTATCTATTTCTTTTTTCAATTCTGTATTCCTCTCTGATTTTAATTGTTCAAATGTTACTTATACTTTATTCTTTTTATTCTGTCTACAATTCCAATTATATGTATTTAAAATTTTTGTATTGTTACCCATGTCTCTACATTTATTTTTAGTAATTTCAGTCTTCAGAAAATTAATTAGCTGTTTCTTTCGATTCATCTATATTTAATCTGTTTAACTCATTCATTAAAATTTAATTTCACGAATACACTTTTTTTCATTTCTAGTAGCACTGGCTCTTTATCAAATCTTTCTACTCTCTCTGAATAATACCTTGCTCTTTGCTTTTAATTTTGATTTCTTCTGACATGTTATATACATTTACTTATTTAATCTGTATATGTAATGATAAATTAATTATCTGAAGAATTTGGAGTTTTAATTATGCTGATTATTGTTCCTGTTGACTTCAATGAGGGCTTTTTCCCCAATGTGTTTTTTTTTTTTAATTTTCGACTGTGGGCTTATGCTGACAAAGTTTTATTAGTAGATTCATGTGAAACTTGAGATGAAGATATTTCCCTCAAGAGTAGAACTGATTTTGCTTCTGCAGAGTTCCCTGGAATACTAATAACTCAGAAAAAGTTTAAAATAAATATCTCAGTTTGGATTTTCTTGACCTCATAAATGATCTAACTTCATACCCCAAACCAATATGTAGTGATACCTAATTTCGCTTCAATGTTTGCTGCTTCTAAGTTCTTATAAAATGGAATTGATTTATTAATAAATTTAAAATAACAAATATAGTATGCCGTTTATCTTTATCTCTTATGGCTTTTGTATAAAGAGATATCTAGAATTATATTTACTAAATGTTCACACTAGTTATATCTAGATGATGCAATATGTTTTGTTTTTCTCTGTTTTCTTCTCATTTCTTAAATAGTTTATAATGAATGTACATTTTTCATATAAAATCCTAACAATTTAAAAAATGTGGACTATTAATAGCAAAATGAAATGTAAAGAAAACAAACACATTGTAGGAGGTGGATAATATAGTACTACTTATATATAAAAATAGGGAGTATATTAAAAAGTGGGCATAAGAAGGAGTTACTTTTTTTTACAGAGTTCCAAAGATCTATGAATATCACAGGAGAAAAGTCTTTTATGTTTTTTAATTTTATGATCGTGGCTACCAAATTATATTCTCAAAGCCAGTATGTAATTTGAATGATTTTTGTGCTTTTTGCTGGACCGTCATTTGCATTAGGAAAGCATCTTTACTGCAATTACCTGGCATTGGGATGAAGAATTAATTTACTGTAGATAGTTTTTTGAAAATTCTAAACAAACATATGTACTGCAATATTTTATCAAAATATTACACTTTCAACTATATACTAGTGAACAGTTTTATGTATTATTTAAATGTATGAACCTACACTCTGTTATTTATATTTAATGACATTTAAATTATGAAACAAATTTTTTTATAGTTCACAACAACTTGAAAATGCAGTTTTAAATACTTAAAAAAATGACTTTATTATCAGAAAACTGATGATATATTCATAGAAAGACCTTGAACTGACTCGAAAAAGTCTTCATCCATCCATCCATGCTTTTTGCATAATCAATCAAAATTGCTTTTAATATAAATCAATCATTAAAAAAATCTGAAAAATCAAATAAAGCACTTTTCAGTCAAGAACACTTTTATTTAATGATTCTGGCCAAAAAATTACCAAGTTGAAAATCCATGATGACTATGTATGGAATTTTTAAAACAGAGTTCCTATCGTAGAAGATGCAACAACTCAGGATAGAGCCTGAGTTTGTCCCAAGGTAGAAATTATTACTACTTCTTGAACACTTCGCATTGTCAAAAATACAATTAAAATCATAATTAGAAATCTACTTGCATTCACTTTATAAACTTTTATTGTTGACTGCCAGCTATTTGAAAGTATCTGTTCAAGACTATAGAGAAGGTACAAATATGAACTTAATCTATTTCTTTTCCCTTAATTTTACCCATGACAAATCAAAACACCATTGAGCCTTGACATTCATCTATATATAGGCTTATCATCCCCTTAATTCCTGTCACTTATCATTTTCCTCTTCACGTTATATATTTGAGGTAATATTAACATTAAATAATTTTTATATATAGTTCCAACTGTCACCTCTGGGGTGAGGTGAAATCTAGCATCACCCCAGCAGCATAGGGAAGGAAGAGGTAGAGGATAGTGAATGATGGCATTGTGTTTTGTCCCTTGGATCAAAGGAAGAGGTAGAGGATAGTGGATGATGGCATTGTGTTTTGTCCCTTGCTGACCTATAATTCTTTGTGCAGCAAAGAATTATAGGTCAGCAAGATTAAGAAAAAGTAAGATTCATTGAAAGTACATTTTAGAAGGAGATGGGCCATGCTAGGGAAGACTGCAGCCCTGTGAAAATGAGGTTACGTACCCCTAAGAGGAATATGAGTTACAGCCAGAAAAGATGGAGAGCTGTAACAATGCAGAAAGGAGAAGGTCTGTTTATATTTGGGCCATAATGGGAGGTCCTAGGTGATCTGTATATGAGGTCACCTTGACTGACAGTTGGCTGCTATAAACACTTTGCCTACTGTGCATGTGCTTACCCAAAATTCAGACTGTTATAATTAGATTCATGAACTTCCAGGCATAGCATGATATTATACTAATGGTATAATGAGGCTGAAGTTATGGGCAGTACTATCTGCACATGCGTTTGTAGCTGGTTTAACCGGCAGCTTTTCTGGCCTTTGTGCTCTAGGATTTGGGGTAATCGATAATCCTAAAAGGGAAGTATTTCTGGAAAGTACTTAAGGAAGTTTCTATGGTTACAGAGCTGGGCCTTGGCTCCTGTCGCTCATGCCTAACTACCTGACACAACCACTAGAATCAGACATGCTGATTCCATCCTAAATAGTATTTTTATTCTCCCAGTCTCTCTTTTTAAGTTCTTCTTTATGATGCTATCTCAAAAAACTCATGATATATTTATATTATAGCTTTAAAAAATCTCATTTACATTCCAGTCCCATTTTTCTGAGGATGTGACTTATTTCCAAAATAGATACATGGTAAGTATTTTAGTCTCATTATCTAAATATGTACAAATCAACATTTAGCTTTGGTTACTTGGCTGATGATGACTAAACTTTTGAAACCCATGTGAATAGTATGGGATTTAGATTTGAATAGATCTGATTGAATTTCAACAATTGCATTGTGTCTCTTAGGTAAGTTAATTAACTTCCCAAGAGTTTCTTCATCTGTAAAATGGGAATAGAAAAAACAATCATGGGATTTTATGCATAATATATTTAAATGTTCAATGAATTGAGTTACCTTTCCTTATCTTGGGTTTTATTTACAGAGAGTTATTTCTAGATACAGGGGCACAAATCTATTGTATCTTTCTGCTCCCATGACTTTCAATAAATAAATAGTAATTGTGTGAGTATAATAGCTACCAAAACAGGTGACATAAATTTAATTCAACAGTTATTACTCTCGACTATTCCTTAGTGCCTAAGAACTTATTGCTCACTTTTATAACTGATTTGTATGGGTAATTTTGGAGTAGGAATGGTTTCTCCCAAGTTCCACTTCTGTAAATTTGAATGACAGATGATTTAATCAGAGGAGTCTCACACCAGTAAAGTACCCTCACACTCCTTTTTTTTTAATAAACTAGAAGACATAGCTGACTATTATAACTATTTGGGTCCATTCAGGTTTAGAGACTACTAGTTCAGCAATATCTGAATTCTGCCTTGAACTTGTATATAATTAATAATTAAACAGTTGATGTAAGCAGAGAGAGACTGACCAAAGGGGAGATTTCTATAGCTTTTAGGCCCTGCTATTCTGAGCTTTAGCGTGGCTCCTAGTTCTTGATGCAGTCTTTTTGCCCTAGTGTGTTAGCATTTTCTTGACTCTTTTGCCAATATCTTCTGAAGGAATTCTGTTCCTGTTAGTGTTTATTGAGAAGTTTTACTGATTTGCTCCACATTTCAAGGGTTTTATGCCATAACTACTATATATATTAAGGTCCTCTTGGATGCAAACTACAGAAATTAATTCAAGCGATCTAATGGAGAAGGAGGAGCAGGAGAGGAAGAAAATAAATTTATTTGAAGGAAACTGAAGTATCTCAAAGAAACAAAAAAGGCTGAATAACAAAGACTTGGGGAGGGGAAGGGTTAGGGCTGCCCTAGGGACTTATGCATAGAAAGGCAGAAGTTTTTGTCTCTAGAATACAATTATTCACATATATTTGGCTTCAATGACTAATAGTCTGCAATCTCTGGCCCAAGTTTCAATCTGGGAAGAAAGCATCAGTTTGTTCCACTTTGGATCCGGTGTCTATCACCAGACTGATCAATCACGAAGCACAATTATAAGAGAATAAGGAATTATTGAACAGCCACCCTGAGAAGTATCTGTTCTACCTATATTTTGAACTCAGTGTTCTTTCTTTTCCTTATGCTACTATATGTTTTTGTCTCTTTTTTTCTCTCTTTCTACGCACTGCCCTCTGGGAAAAAAAAATCTTTATTCTATGCAAAAACAGTTTATAGTTTCTTTTTGTGAATAGAAAGTGTTAGTTATTTTCTCCATTGTACAGTTCCAGTAAAATGTATTTAAATATATATTTAAAAATAATATTTAGAAGATTGTTTATTGCAGGGATCTCTTGTTCTCTAATTTAAACATTTCTATTTAAAAAAAATATAGAATGGAATGCATTTTGGGGGTCAGTTCTGCACCTAAAGCCTATTTTGTGTAAAAAAACCTCTTTCCTAATTCCCATTCTTTGCTGGGTTTCTACTGACATACCCATTTAGCTCAAAGTAAAATTAGCTCTAAAATTGATGATGATTGCAATGCAAATAGATGTTTCAATTTCTATAGTTGAAAATAAGAGATTTAGTTTTTATAATTATTGCATAATCTTAACCCGAAGGGCTTTTTGTGAGATTCTTGGGCCTTGAGTTTGGAGGTGAATTAAATAGAAATAATTAATGTTTTAAGCATTAGTCAAAGAATAAAAGAAAATGCCATTAGTATTTATGGAAACTAAGACTCTAACGTTAATTCAAATATATCCATACCATATAAAATTCTCATGAGTTCTGATTTTACATACTGATGAGGTCAAATAGCTTGCATTTACAGCAATACCCCACACCTCAATGTTCTGAGCTCCCACACTTAATTAGAAGATTGTCAAGCTTTTTTTGGTTCTTGTACATAATCTGAATTATAGCTAGCATTTCCAATTCCTGCATCATGGAATCCATTGCTTTTGACATCCTTGATAACCATTGCTCTGCTGCCCTTGAGACCTCAGTATTGCCTCCTGAGCTGCTTTCCATCCCTAGTGCCTCTGGCCACTGACACCAACATGGACCAATTTTATAAGGGCAGGCCATTGACTTCTGATCCTTATCTCTTTCTCCTTTCATTGGGATAGCTCCTCTTACTTTTCATGACAAGTTCATTTAGGTTCATTCTCAGAGAGCGTATAACCTTTTGTGACTCCTCTTTTTTTTTTTTTTTCATTTATACCACAGTCCTCTACTTCTCAGGCCACAAAGATTCTTTGAAGAAGGAAAAGAGATTGCCAAGTACAGTATTTCATTGTATCTGCAAGCATCATTCCTACCAATATTGATGCTTGTTTTCAGTGTGAACGGAACTGCCAGACTTCTTGGTTCATAATACTTTTTTGACAAGAGCACCATTGTCTTTTCTGTGTCTAAGTCCTATAAAAATGTCTATATGCCAATTATAGGCTAGGGACAAATTTTCTCATGAGATCCTTGATTTCCATGTAAATTAAGAAGTGTCCCAGAACTCTTATTTCAGTCTCTCAAACTTTTTGTGGCCAATAGAGGTAAGTTTTCCTAGAATGGATAAAAGATCTCTAAAACGTGGCATTCTTTAGCCTCCACTCTAACTTTATCTAGCCAAAAATGTTCTAAAACACTTGCATCTCTGTCATCTAGAGATTCTAAGTGTGTGTAACATGTTATACTACTTTCTTTGTTGTGTAAAATGTACATAATCAAAAATTTACCATTTTAACCATTTTTAAGTATACAATTAGGTGACATTAAGTACATTCATATTGCTGACATTAAGTACATTCATATTGCTGTGCAATCAGCAATCATCACTATTTTCAGAACGTATTCATCATCCCAAATTGAAACTCTGTACCCATTAAACAATAACTTCATAGTCCTCCCTCTCCACAGCTCTAGGTAACCATTATTCTGTGTCTGTCTCTTTGAATTTGACCATTCCAGATATAAATGGAATCATGTAGTATTTGTCCTTTTACATCTGGTTTATTTCACTTTATAATGTTTCAAGGTTTATCCATTTTGTAATATATATCAGAATTTCATTTCTATTAAAGGCTAAATCATATTAATTTGCATGTATATACCATATTTAGCTTATCCAGTCATCTGTCAATGGATATTTCAGCTGTTTCTACTTCTTGGCTATTGTGAATAATGTCGCCATGAGGAAGGATGTACAAATATCTGCACTTACCCTAGTTTCAACTAGAAAAAAAAACATATCAATATATATGTTCAAATCCATTAAAATTAGGCAGATGTTATTTATCTATTTTTTTAAAATGTCAGCTCTAGCTGGGTTATTTTGGTTAATGAATTAAATCATTTATTAAAATAAATGTATTCTTTCATTTAGATTCATTAATTAAATCTTTCATTTAAATTATTGAGAGGGCAGGAGTATAAATATAAATGAGATAATGTTCTTGCACTTAATATTCTTACATCCCAGTTGCGGAAGCAGACAAAGAAGCCAGTATAGTCTCCCTTTTTTCCTAATCCACAGTTTTGCTTTCTGTGGTTTTAGCTACCCTTGGTCAACGGCAGTCACATTAAATGAAAAATTATAAAAATAAACAATTCACATATTTTAAATTGTGCAACATTCTTAGTAGGACGATGAAATCTGCCATCACATTCTGTCTTGTCCTGGTCATAAATCATCCCCTTTTCCAGAATGTCCATGTTGTACACACTCCCTGACTCCCTGTCCATTAGTCACTTAGATCCATGTCAGTTGTTGGGGGTGGAGGAGGGGCATAGTCGCATAACTTTTTTTATAGTATGTTGTTATAATTGTTATATTATATTTTTACTTATTATTGTTAAGCTTTTATTCTTCCTAATTTATAAATTAAACTGTATTATACATATTATACATATTATGTAGGAAAAACACAGTAGATATAGGGTTGAGTACTATTCATGGTTTCAGGAATCCACTTGGGGGTCTTGGAACATATCCCTCAAGGATAAAGTGATACCACTGTACTCAAAATTTTTTTGATAATTATTAAAATGCTAATCCACACAGTGCCCCATGGGAACACAGAGAATGGCATTTAAGAGATTCAGAAAAGCTTCCTAAGAGAGATGATACTGGAACTAAATCTAGAAACAGAAGTAGGAAAGTCTCTTTAGAGATTAGGGAAATGAGGAGTTGTCCTGGCTAAGAGGAAAAGTGCTAAATATCATGAAGGCTGAAATCATCGAGTCAGGAAATGATGAGTAGTTAATATGGCTACAGCATTGTGTGAAAACTAAGAACCGGTTGGGGCTGAGACTGGAGGCAGACAAATGTGAGATTATAAAAGGCTTTATTCTTCCATGTGCTAAGGAGTTAGATTCTTATCCTAAAAGTGAGTCTGACAATGTAGCTAATTTTCCTAATTTTTAAAATATATTTTGATACAGAAAATGTTTCTTCCATTAATATGGATCTGGTCTTGTTTCCTGACACATCAGGCACAGCACTGCCACCTACTCAGGAACAAATTGTGCCAATACTTAATAACAATCCATGCACACGGCCTTTTAAAATCAGTATAATTATGAGAAATTATAGTTTTTATGGTAGCAATTAATTTGTTCACTGTTTTTATCATTGATAAATGAAGAATGAATACCAAATTACCCAGAAGTGCCCCAAATTCTAAATAAAATTTTTAAATTAAAATGGTTTGAAAATTCTGTTTGTTCTGAGTTAGACCAGAGCTATTTTGTAAAAGAGCAAGTGCTGCACCTGCAACTTACTTTTTGACAGACTCCATCTTCCTAACTAGGGCACATTTTCTTAAATTCAATGTATTTATAAGAAAATGTTGATGGACTGACAAAATTAATGGATTATATAGTAAAAGGTGTTCAACAATGCATCCATTTTATTAGCCCCACTCAGTAAATTCAGGACCACCATATTTCAGTGAGACTCCTATGATCCAAATATCAGCTGGAGGTATGACTTGAAAATGAAGTAATAAATTTATCCAGAAAGTAATTTACTTGCCAATATACAAGCGGGCAAAGGAAAGGGGTCTTTATACGCAAAAACAAAACAAAACAAAACAAAACAAAACAACAACAACAAAAAACGTTTCCATGCTACTGAAAAGTAACTATGACAAAAGGAGACCGCCTGTCTAGCATAGAACATTCAGGAGGAGACATCTAACTAAATCCTGGTCTTTTTCCAAAGCAATGGTTCTAGTTCATACTCCTAAGAAGTTTCTTCTTCAATTTGAAGGAAACTACAATGAAAATTATAACATCTGAGAACAGTAAACATTAAAAAACTCAATCCATATCTAAAAAGCTACCTTGTTTGAATACTTAAGGTGACTGAATCACAAATATTTTTATACTTAAATGACAAAAATCTTAGAGAATTTACAAAAAATCTCTTTCTGAACAGCAAAAGCAATGATACAGTGCTCTAGGCAAAAATAAGCTCACTGCCATATACAGAACACATATAGATGCTTTCTTTAAAGTACATTTGGCTTATAACTTTTCTTTACAAATGCATGTATACTATAGGATAATTTCTTTCCAGTGTGCACATTTTCTTGTTAAGAAAGCCTAGGAACAGAGCTCCAGGGAGAAAGTTACATACAAATATCTTGAAGAAACAACTTGTTACATTAAATGAATTTTCCTATACTTCGAGAAAATATATAGTATCTTTAAAACATGATTGTTAAACTCAACATAATATAAAGACCATAAGAACTACACTTTTGTCATATTCAGAATCCTCACCACTTAGAATTAAGCTCGACATAGTAAATCCTCAAAAAGTTTCACTGAATGCATAAATAGCATACAAAATTTGAACAAATAGGTTTTATGATCTATTTGAAATTCTTTAACATGTCAATGGTCCCTGGCCAAAGACCACCTGAAAAACATGTATAGTTGAATGAGTTGGGTTGACTGCTAATTGCAATGACAGAGAATACAAACCATGGCGAAATGTGGGATATCTCAGTAAAAGGGTATTAAGAAGGACTTTCTCAGTGTAGGATCTTGGCTTTGGTTAGGTGGCTTTATGAAGGATTAAGGAAACAGAGCTTTACTCTGAATCAGGCATTATCAGGAAGCGGGGATAATTCTATAATTGAGTATCTCAATAAATATTATTTAAAACAAGGATGGACTAATGAAAGCCATACTTAGAAAAGAAGTGGTCACTGATTATAGCCATGGTGGTAGAATTTTTGTGGTTTGAAACTTTTTTCCCTTATGTGTTCAGACATAATTATAGAATAGTCTTATTTTTTCTTGACCCATCATGGTCGTAGAATGGCCTTCTCTCGTGTTGGTGTCCATTTTCAGAACATTGTTTTGTGTAACAATACCAAGAGCCAGCCTGGGCATCAGGCCAGTTCTTCACAACACCAAAGGCATGACTGACAATGCCTGGCAAGTTCTTAGGTGCTGAGTGCCACTTTAGTCTTCCTCAAAATTAATCTAGTATCTAGTCTTTCAGTTTTTGCTTTCATCATCAAAGTGTTTTCAATAGCTAATAATTTCAAGTTACCTTCCAACCTCGAGATAATTTACTAAAATTTTGAAGTAAAAAAAAAGTCTGAAAGGGTGAGCACCAAAATTTTTAAAGTGGTTATTTATATAATTTAAGATAATATAGTGGGATTATGAAATTTTACTTCTTTTCTGAGTTTTTATCTATTTTCTAATAAAAATATTTTAAGTGTGTGAAATGCTTTGAATAAGGTGTTAAATGTTCAAAGTATTCATAATTATTTTATTATAAATAATTCCATGACAGTGATTAATAAACAAAGTGAGTTTTTTCAGTATATTAACAATTTTAGATGATAAAAACAGCTAATATGACTGTAAGAGTACTTTTTACAATCCCATTACCTGTGAGACAAGGTGTTGCAATGTAACTATGGGAGAGTAGGGTTCCTGCAGATATATGATTATAAGTGGTAATAACCGAAAACTTGGAGCTGAGCAGTTTAGTGGAGAAAGGAAAAAGAAAATGTCAAGATTTATAACTCCAAATTAGAGCCCTTCAGGCTTTCTGCAGATTTTCACAGGCTTTTGTTTCAGACTATATTTCTAGGACTTAAGTTCCAGGACCCATTCATTCTTAGAGCCTTTTAAAATGGCAACTGGAGTGATTTAAAAGAGCTGAATTTTGACCTCAAACGTAAGAATAAGAAAAGCAAGGCAGCAGGGAAGTGAACTCCTAATGGATATTAATAACAACCTACTTCAATATCTGATTAGCATTATGATGCTTCCAAATTGGCTGCTGTACTTTGTTTGTCAGTGGGAGCACTGTTAATTCTAAACTATGAGGCCATACAAAATTATGTATTAGAAACAAATGAACTTGGCATGAAAAACTAAAGATAAATCTAAAATAGCCTCTCATTTATTTATTGATTTAACAAATATTTACCAAGTGCCTACTATGCACCAGGGAACATGCTAGTTGCTAGAGACACAAAGCTGGGGATAAGTTGTGGTCAGAAATAACATTCAGGGTGGGGAAATGGGGGTGGAAGTAGAGAATATATATAAACAAGCAATTACCCATGCTATCTGTATTAATTTCCTATCACTGCTATAACAAATCACCACAAATTTAGTGGCTTAAAGCAATGCAAATTTACTCTAAGAGTTCTGAAAAAAGTCCAAAATGGGTGACATTGAGCTAAAATCAAAGTATAAGCAGGGTTGCACTCTTTTTAGAGGGTCTAAGAGGGAAACAGTTTACTCATCTTTTCCAGCCTCTTGAGGCAATCTGCATTCCTGGCCAGCAATGGCTAGTTGAGTCTTTCTCACATGGCATTACTCTAACACATTCTTCTGCCTTTCTTTTCCATCTTTTAGGGACACTTGAGATTACTTAAGGCCCAACTGGATAATCCAGGATATTTTCTCTATTTTATGGTCAGCTAATTAGCAACCTTAATTCCATCTACAATTTAATTAGTTCTTACCAGGAAACATAACATCTTTGGGAAGCCATTATTCTGCTACCATATTCTCCAGAGCCATAGTACGAACCATGTGCATTTAGAACAAATTTTCCTGGAATAATTTGGGCATAGTTGTTCAGGCCTCCATGTTTTTCGTTCAAGATATTAGTCATGATGCCTAAAATCTGTGGCCGAGATAGCTAAGATTAGGTAGTCTTTAAAAAATAAATAATGTCTTAAGGTTTTTTCTTTTAACATTTTAGATTCTTTTTCAAAATCTTTTCATTTATGAAATATTTTTTTTAAGTTTGGGGTAATATGCTCTTTCTTTACTTAGTAATATTTCTTCCATGATTATTTTATTTCAAAACTTATTTCAAACGATTTTTTTGGCTACCCTTTTATCTTACATCAAACTATATAATCTTATATTTATTAAATATCATACCAAGAACAAATTTGCCCAGACATAGACTGGGAGACTTATTTTTCATATTGAATGCATGCTATTTAATGTTTCTTCATAGTTTAATCTTCTTATGGACAGGGACTGAGTTTTGTTATTATTCTTTTTATTTTCTACATACAGCACTATACCAAGCATATATTATATTCTTCAAAATGCTGACTATACAAATGACTGAAAATATAATTCAATTTCCTGGACTGTTAGATACCTGGAGATGTGATTTCAAAATTTAAGGTTTTGAAGTTCTAGATTAAAAATGCAATAGCCTGAGGAATAGTCAGGAGGCAGAAAAATAAACCTGTTATTCTATACTTCAGTGCAAGGGCAGTTTCCTTAGAATAGTAATATCTGTCAAATCAGTTTCTGGTAATTTCTGAAAAGAATGGTATGTGTATGTGGTGGAGCGGGAGGTGGAGTTAACCCTGAGATGTGTCATCAACTCCTCTAATTTCTTAAGATCTACATGCACTTTTGTTTTCCCAGACTGGTGAATTAATGACTAAATGTCCCCATTGAAAAAAGATGTCAAGAGATCTTGCCATTTCTTGGCCATCGCCTACCCCATTATCTACTCTGTCTTTTCCTTTTGGAGCCTCTGCACATCCTGAATTTATTTAGCCATGCCACCTGTGCTTGCTGTCTCTTGACTCACTCGCTACCTGCTGGTATATTCTGAAATTGAGCTGTGAGAATGGCTCCCTGACTCTCTTTGCTGCCTGGCGGTTGCCTTCTTTGTTCTTTCCATGTTTCTTCATATTCAGAATCCACATAAATCAGACTCTAGATATATCATGATCTTAGATATATAAATCCATGTATCTACAACCTGCATACTCCTCAGTACCTTGATACTATGATCTTGGTCAAAGCCATACCATTTGTCATTTAGAGAACTATAATAGCCCCCACATTGTACCTCTGTTCCTCTATGACATATTTTCAATGGAGCAGCCAAACCACCTTTTCCATAAAAGACAGAAAATGTGACCCTGCAATGGAATCCTCATTCCCCTCACTATAAATCCTTACAGGGGCCTATAAGGGCACACCTAATTTGGTCCTGTTACTGCTCTGACCTCTCTTTGAAATCATTTAAGAGCTCCTAGAAGTCATGATTATTTTATATCACCAGCATTTTGCACAATGACTGATATCCGAAGCTCAACAATTTTTCTTGAACATTGACTACATACCCAGATTTCCAGTGAAAAGCTAAAACCATCAATGGTCTTCCTCCAGCACTCCCTCTCTCTGAAATCAGACATTGAGATAGAGATAATTGGGCTCGATAACAATATCACAACTCACAACCTTGTGCAATAACCACCTAGGCCCAGAAATTAGGCCTTGAATCTGGCAGTGACCATGTAATTAACTGCCATTCATTTGACTTCATATTGTACTTATTTCTACTTTAACACTTCAATTACAGCTGGAATTACCTTCTAAATATAAATTCCTTTCAGGTAAGAGTCAAATTCTTCTTCTTGATTCTACAAATTCAGTGACCAACACATTTCTAGTTAAAAATGTTGATATCTTTTCACTTGGTACTCAGTTAAAAACATTAATGTAAAGTATGTCACATTTATAACTCTAAATGTAATAGTATCTCAGAGCAATTGGATGTATTTTAATTACAGAAGCATCATAAGATCAGTGGAATGGAAAATCATATTTTACTAGAAATTATCATAACAGAAATACTTTTCAAAGATTTTCCAAAGCAGTTACTTAAGACTATATTGTGAAAGATTTTTGCGATAGGAATTTTCTAGAGTCTAAAGTGTCTCCACACATCGATACAACTTTCTTGCATTATATTATTTTTCAAATAATTTTTAAAAGTTTCCATTACATTTGACATACAATATTATATTAGTTTCAAGTGTATAACATAGTGATTAGACATTTGTATAACTTAAGAAGTGACCACCCTGATAAATATAGTACCCATCTGACACCATAATAGTTATTACAATATTATTGACTACACACCTTATGCTGTACTTTACACCTCCATGATTACTTTGTGACTAAAATTTGTACTTCTTAGGCTCTTCTTCTTTTTCATACACACCCCAATACCCCTCCCATCTGGCAACCCTCAAACTGTTTTCTGTATCTATTAGCTTATTTCTGTCTTGTTCATTTGTTTATTTTGTTTTTTAGATTTGAAATGTAAGTGAAATCATGGCATTCGTCTTTCTCTGTCTAACTTACTCCACTCAGCATAACATACTCTATGTTCATCCATGTTGTCACAGACGGCACGATTTCATTTTTTTATAAAACAGTAATATTCTATTGTATATATGTAACCACCTCTTCTTTACCATTCATAAGCACCCATTTAATTGATAGGCACTCATGTTAACTCCATATTTTGCCTAATATAAAAAATGCTGCAGAGAATTATGGATGTACATGTCCCTTCACATTAGTGTTTTGAGTTTTCTTGAATAAATACCCAGAAGTGGAATGACTGGGTCCTTCTTTGTTTTTTGTTATAGCCTGTGTTTTAAAGTCGATTTTGTCTGGTATAAGTAGAGCTACACAGCTTATTCTTTTAATTTCCATTTTCACGAAATATATTTTTTCATCCTTTTCCTTTCAGTCTGTGTGGGTTTCAATCTGAAGCAAGTATCTTGTAGGCAGCATATGATTTAAGCATTTAATTCATTTACACTCAAAGTAATTGCTACTAGATATATAGCTGTGACACTTTATTATTTATATGTCTTATCTTTTTTCTTCTTAAAGAAGTCTCTTTAATATTTCTTTTAATACTAGCTTGGTGATGATGAACTCCTTTAGCTTTTTCTTATCTGGGAAGCTCTTTACCTATCCTTAATTCTAAATAATAGTTTTGCTGGGTAGAGTAATCTTGGTTGTAGATCCTTGCCCTTCATCATTTTGGCTATCTCTTGCCAATCCCCTCTAGCCTGCAAAGTCTTTGTTGAGAAATCAGCTTACAGTCTTAAGAGAGTTTCCTTGTCAGTAACTAACTGCTTTTCTCTTGCTGCTTTTAAGATTCTCTCTTTATCTTTAACTTTTGGCTTTTAATTATGATATGTCTTGGTATGGGCCTCTTTGAATTTATCTCATTTGTGTCTTTCTGCATTTCCTAGGCTTGTATGTCTATTCCTTTCACCATGTTAGGGAAGTTTCCATCATTATTTTTTCAAATAGGTTTTCAATCCCTTGTTTCTCTCTCCTTCTGGTACCCCAATGATGTGAATGTTGGCATACCTGATATTATCCCAGAGGCTCCTTAAACTATCCTCATTTAAATTTTTTTCTTTGCTTTTCATTAGGTATTTTTTGCTACCTTATCTTCTAAATCATTGATTTGATCTTCTGCTTCATCTAGTCTACTCTTGATTCTCTTTAATGTGTTCTTTTTTTCAGTTATTGTCCTCCATTTCTAACTGGTAGTTTTTTATGTTTTCTGTCTCCATTTATGTTTTTTTATCTCTTTGTTGAGGTTTCCACTGAGATTATTGAGCCTCCTTATAACCAATGTTTTGAACTCTGCATCTGGTACATAGATTTTCTACATTTTGTTTAGTATTATTTTTCTGGAGTTCTGTTCTGTTATTTCATTTGGGACATGTTTCTTTGTCTCCCCATTTTGAATGCTTCTCTGTGTATGTTTCTGTGTATTAGATATAGCTGCTCTGTCTCCAGTCTTA
This sequence comes from Pteropus medius, assembly GCF_902729225.1. Lineage (NCBI taxonomy): Eukaryota > Metazoa > Chordata > Mammalia > Chiroptera > Pteropodidae > Pteropus > Pteropus medius. Next base: position 721,590 of record NW_024344437.1, on the reverse strand, counting down.
GTAGAATGGCTGTGGGGCCCAGTGGCACAGTCTTCTTAGTTACCTGAGCTGGGTGCTGCAGGCATGTCCCTTGTGTGTGTTGTGTACCCTCCTTTTGCATTTGAGCCTTGGTTACTGTTTGCAGGTTAATGGAAGGGATTGACCCTCAGGCTGATTGGTGGTAAGGACTGGCTGTGACTACCATGGAGGATCTGTTGTGCAGGGGCTGACCCTAAGAGCAGAATTCTTTTTATCAGAGCTCTAATGACTGCCAATTTGCTCTTTAGGTGTTTCATTTGTGGAGGCAGACAATGTGGTTCTCTGGCAGAGTCCAAAGCCCTCATGGGGCATGCCGCCTCCAGGGAGGGCCTCCTGGGAAAGGCCCCGACACAGGCCAAGTTCAGCCACGGCCTGTGCCCTCCCCAGGGCAACCTGGTATGAGCTCCAAACCAATCCACAGATGGTTTCTACCCTTGCCAGACTTAGAGCTGCCAAGGAGAGACTAAACTGCAAACTGAGAGTGGTTGCCACCAGTGAGGACCTTGGGGCTTCTCTGCAAAAGATATGCTGCACACCAAGATCAGATGCTACTTTTTTGGGTGTTTGTGAGCCTTTGAGAGATTTTAGAAAAGTCTGCAGCATGAGCCAAGACAACCATTTGTATGGAAAAGCTGCTGGAAGAAGTTTGGGTAGGCCTACAAATTGGTTGGTGGGGGTTTTAGGGAATCACCAAGGTAGGGTAAAAGGTGTTAACAAGATTGACAGAGACTCAGGTATGGCTCCAGTTTGCATCTGCACACTGGGAAAGCTCAAGAAAAAAACAATGACTTCTGCCAGCACTTTTGTCTGGGAGAAGCTCCCTTTCCAGCCCTCGCCCTGAATCAGACAATTCCTACTTGTATGATGCCATTTGAGATGCTGTCCCAATTCTGAATTTCAGAGCAAGTGAGCCCAGCGGTAAGTAAGCTCGTGCATGGGCCCTTTAAGAAGAGTACCTGGAAATTCAGCCACCCTCTGTTTCACTCAGACACAATATCAGCTGGTTCTTATAGCCAAAGGTTGTGGGGACTTCTCTTCCTGTCACTGAAATCCAAGGCGGAGGAGCCTAGTGTGGGGCTGGGACCCCTCACCCCTAACAAGGGACCTTCACAGCTGAGATATCCTTCCTGATTTTTAACCACCATATGTGGGTGTGGGACCAGTCTGTTCAGTGTTTCTGCCCCTCCTACCAGTCTTGACGTGCTTCTTCTGTATACCTTTAGTTATAGAACTTCTGTTCAACTAGTGTTCAGGTAGTTCTCAATTGTAGTTGTTTTATAATTTAGTTATAATTTTGCTGTGGTTGTGAGAGGCACAGTGTTTACTTACTCCACCATCTTGACTGTAAATTCAACTTTCCTACAGTGTGAAAATATTTGATGATTAAATTATGTGGTATAAAGGTATTATCACAGTGAATATACTAATCACATTTTACATTACTAACATACATTTTAAATTTTTGACAGTTTTAAGTTTTGAAAATTAGACTATTTTCTCCTTTGTCTTTAAAAAAATCTCTTTTCCTTAAATTTCATATAAAACAAGCATAAAAGATTTAACATATACTACCAAAACATTTTTAATAGCTTTATTGTTATATCATTCACATATCATACAATTTACCTATTAAAAGTGTAAAACTTTGTTGTTTTTAATATAGTCACAGAGTTACACAATAATCACCACAAACAATTTTATAATATTTTTATAGCACGCCCAAGAAAACCCTGGAACACAGTAGCAAGTTTTTGCTCTCAATGCCCCTAGCCCTGGGTAACTCTTAATCTGCTGTTTCTCTCTATAGGTTTGTCTATTCTAGACATTTTACATAAATAGAACCACATAATTTGTAGTCCTTTGTGACTGGCTTCTTTCACTTAGCATAATATTTTCAAAACTCATCAATGTTCTTACATATATCAGTACTTCATTTGTTTTAATGTCAAATAATATTAAGTGTATGGATACAGGACATTTTGTTTAGCTATGCATCGGTTTATGAACATTTGAGTTATTTCCATACATTGGCTATTATAAAAATATGCTACTGTGAACATTCCTGTAAAAGATTTTTCTGCGGTATATTTCCAGTCTCTTAAGTGTATTACCTAGGAAGAGAATTGCCGGGCCATATGTCTGAACTTTATGTTTGAACTTTTAAGGAACCATCATGCTGTTTTCCAAAGTGGCTACACTGTTTTGCATTTCCATCAGTAATGTATGAGAGTTCTAATTTATCCAAATCTTTATTGACATTTATTATTGCTGTCTTTTTGTTTATAATTACCTTGATCTGTGTGAAGTTGTATGTCATGATTTTCATTTGCATTTCCTAATGGTCGATAATGTTCATCATCCTTTTATGTGTTTATTGTTCATTTGTAAATATTTTTTGGAAAATGTCTATTCAGATCTTTCCCTCCTTTCTTAGTTGAATGATTTGTTTTATTATGGAGTTATAGTTTTTTATATGTTCTAGGTACAAGTCTAGATACAAATCACATATATAATTTTTAAATATTTTCTCCCATTCTGTCATTTTCTTTTTCCTTCTCAATAGTGTTTTTTGAAGCACAGAAGTTTGTTTTGTTTTATTTTTTTTAATTTTGATGAAATCTAATTTATCTATTTTTCTTTCTTGGTTATGCTTTTGTTGTCATATCTAAGAAGGCTTTGCCTAACCCAAGAATATTTATACCTATATTTTCTTGTATTAGTTGTATAGTTTTAGGTCCTACTTTTAGATTTATAATCCATTTTAAGTTAATTTATTCTGTGTATATAGGATGTGAAGGAGGAGATGTAACCAGGTTTTTTTTTTGCATGTGGAAATCCAGTTGTCTTAGCAATGTTTGATGAAAAGACTATTCTTTTCCCCAAGAAATTTTTTTGTCTCCCTTGTCAAAAATTAATTGACCATAATTGTAAAGACAATTTATAGGCTCTTTATTCTTTTCACAATCTGTTTATCCTTATGCCACACTATGCCATACTCTCTTGATTACTAGTTTTATAGTAAGTTGGGACATAAAACTGGGACATGGAAGTGTTCCAACTTTGTTCTTTTTCAAGATTGTTTTGGCTATCTTAGTTTTCCTTATATTTCCTTTTGGTTTTCTCCAAACAATTTGAATTATTTTATGCAAAATGGATACTGTATTTGAAACTTAACTAGCAAAAGGCTCTTGGTAGTTAAGTTTTATTTGAACATAGTACCCAGTTTGATGCCTGTCTTCAATGGAAAACACAGAGTTAGCCTTGCTAGGGTTTACATTAGGGTTTCTAAGGAGTCAAGGTTGATTTTAGATAACTGATCTATCCCCTATTGCTTATATTAAATATTTTTCATATTTTATTGTTCCATACTAAGCTATTATTTTGTCAAAAAGAAAATGTGCCTGTCGCACATACTGTGCTTTTTAAGAGTGTAAGTTCTCTTCAAGAAACTTAGGTCATTAATAAACTTAGATCATTCCTTATGACACTTTATTATTTTCCTGTAGTCTATATTTAACTAGTCAGTGATTTGCTAAACTTAGTTACATGTACTATAAAGGTTGGGCACTACATGAGTCTTTTGTATATTTTTAAATTTTATAATCCTAAAAAATATAAAATTTTAAAAATATATGTATTAGCTTTTAAATTATTTCTAGAGGAAATGGAAATATAATTCATAACTGGAGAAATCAAGGTCATCTTACCTGTATAATAAAAATTTCTTTACTTCTTTTGATTAGCATGATGATAATTTATCATCTCTAAATAATTATAAAAATTGCTGATACAGCTAAAATAATAATTTACCCTACTATGCAAATGGATCATTGAAATTCATGATTCTGGATATTTTAAAAGAATGAAAAATAGAAAATACTTATTTTCTCTTTAAGAAAATACTTATATTCTCTGGAAAATACTTATCTAAGAGATAAGTAAATAAAGCAGTTATTTAAAAATGGCTTGTTAATGTTCAAAATATTAACATGAAATATGGAATTGCTGTCTACAAGCAAGAAAATATAGTAATTGGTTGAAATGCATTTTTTTCTTCCCATTTCTGATTTTCTTTCTATTTACTTCTCTGCTGATGATTCCAGATTTTCTTTGGTTTGTATAAACCAAAAAAAAAAAAAAAAAAAATTCCTGGGTTTCTCAAAATATTTCTTTCTAACTCTCACTCAGATAAATATGAACTAATTACTTAGAGCAAGCAGTGCCTCACAGTTTTAATGTTCATATCAGTAACTAAGTTTTACTAAGATGGAGAATTTAATTCTATATGTCTGAAGTAAGGCCTGAGATTCTGCATTTCTAACAAGCTGTCAGGTGATGCCAACATGGCAGGTAGCAAGGACTTGAAGGATCAATGACTCTAAGAACTTAATGATAAACTATGCATATCTTGGGAAGACACTACAACTTCTGTAACATATTATGTCTATAAAACAGTTCCTTTGTATTCTTCCAAAGATAAATTATGCATTCAAAATAATATTTTAAAAATTTTAAACACAAATAGCATCTGATAGTGTTCTTAATTTTTATTGCCATTTAATGTATCTTAAAAATTGCTTGATTTTTTTTCTTCTAATCTCCTTCTAAATCATTGGTGTTTATATAAGAAAATTATTATTTATAAACAATGTACCTAGATAATCTGTTGGATTCTGCTATTCTTCATAATATTTAGAGTTAATTATCTAGAAATTTTAATTGTATTATATATTTGATTTACTTCATTAACTTGGTATCTGTTTTCTTTCACATTTAAAAAATTTTCGAATTACAGTTGACATGAAATATCATAGCAGTTTCAGGTGTATAACATAGTAATTAGACATTTATATAACTTACAAAGTGATTACTCCATAAGTCTGGTAACTACCTGGCACCATACATAGTTATTACAATAGTATTGACTATATTCCCTATGCTGTACTTTACGTTCCTTTAATTATTCTTATAACTGTCAATTTGTACATCTTAATGCCTTCACCCATCCCTCCAACCTTCCTCCCATCTGGCAACTATCAATTTGTCTTTTGTATCTATGAGTCTGTTTCTGTTTTGTTTATTTTTCTTTTTAGATTCCACATATAAATGAAATCATATGGTATTTGTCTTTCTCAGACTGACTTATTTCACTAAGCGTAATATCTTTTAGATTTATCTGCATTGTCACAAGATTTCATTATTTTTTTATGGCTGGATAATAATCCATTATATATAGTTACTACTTCTTTATCTATTTGTCTATTGATGGATACTTAGGTTTCTTCCATATCTTGGCCATTATAAATATTGCTACGATGAACGTAAGAGTGCATATATATTATATCAACTTTAAATAAAGATAATTTTATTTCCTCCTTTCAATATCTATACTTATTTTTTCTCTTGATTAATAATTCCCAAAGTGTTATAGTGATAAAAATATATTTATCCTATATTTGACTTCAGTAAGAATGTGTCTGCTTTTCATTTTAGGCGTGAATTCTACTAATCAGTATATATCTGTCTCTGCTTTATCTCTTTCTCAATTTCTATTTCTATCACAATCTCAATCTTCATCTCTAGCATCTCTTTTTCTCTCATATGTGTCTTTATGAATGTATATATAAATGGATTTATATAGCAATGTTAGATAGACATCTATTCCTTTATATTATGAATGCTGAAAACTGAGATTAAACACTGCATTTTGTTAAATGAATTTCCAGCATATGGAAATAATTTCTTTTTAAATATAGAATTATGTTGAATGATATATATGTATTTCAAAATATTAAAACATTTTTTATCTTTAGTATATATGCTACCTGATCTTGCGATAGCGTTTTTTGTTAATAAATTTATTGTTAGATTCACATGTAACAAACTGTACATATTTAAAATAAACAATTTCATAAATCTTAAAAGATGTATACAACTGTAAATACCACTAAACTATCAAGATATAAAACATTTGAGAAGTATGGAGGCATGAGGGCTCCCCTTGATTGCTCCACTTAAAATTATAACAAATCGAACAGCTATAATCCAGCATCAGATACCCCACCCAAGCCACAAACATTTTGAAGAGATTTAAGTAACAAAGCATCTGAAGATGAGTGAATCAGGTGATCAAGGGAAGAGGAAAGGGAGAGGAGCGCAGACTGGTGCCATGGATGCAGAAAAAATATTTGACATATCTATTTATGATTAAAACCCTCAATCCAATAGATATAGAAGGAAAGTAATTCAACATAATAAAGGCCATATATCATACTCAAAAGTGAAAAACTAAAAGCTTTTACTCTAAGATCAGGAACAAGACAAGGATACTCACTCTTACCATTGTTATTCAACAGAGTACTGGAAATCTTAGCTAGAGCAATTAGGCAAGAGAAAGAAATAAAAGGCATTCGAATTGGGAATGAAAAATTCAAATTGTCATTTTTCACAGATGACATAATTCTCTATATGGAAAATCTTAAAGACTTCACTAAAAAAATATTAGAAATAATAAACAAATACAGTAAAGTTGCAGGATACAAAATGAAATATACAAATTCATTATGTTCCTATATACTAAAAATAAAATTTTAGAAAAAGAAATGAAAAAAACAATTTCTTTTGCAGTTGCCACAAAAAGAATAAAATATCTAGGAATAAGGTTAGCAAAGCATGTGAAAGACCTATACACTACGAGACTTTATTTAAAAAAATTGAGGAAGGGACAAAGAAATAAAAAGATATTTCATGTTCAAGGATTGAAAGAGTCAACATACTTAAAATGACTATACTACCCAAAGCAATCTATAGATTTAATGCAATCCCAATCAAAATCTCATGGCACTTTTTTAAAGAAATAGGACAAAAAATCATCAGATTTGTATGGAAGAATGAAAGACCCCAAATAATCGAAGTAATACTAAGAAAAAAGAAGGCCAGAGGCATCACACTGCCTGACTTCAATGTATACTACAAAGTGATGATAATCAAAACAGCAAGGATTGTTAGGAAAACAGACACACAGATCAATGGAACAGATTTGAGAGCCCAGAAATAAACCCTCATATATATGGACAATGAAGAAAAGAAATCCTCTTCAATAAATGGTGCTGGAGAAATTGGAAAGTCACATGCAAAATAATAAAACTAGACTGCTATCTGTCAGCATACATCAAAATTAACTCAAAATGGATCAAAGACCTAAATATAAAACCTGAAATAATAAATTGCATAGAAGTAAACATAGGTGATGCGCAATAGTTAGCTTAGGGACATTTCCTCCCCCCACTAGGATGCAGCCTCGAAATTCTCCCTTGTCCCTTACTCAGCCCTCTCCCTGTTTTGATCCTGAACATGAGACTCAGGCATGATAAACAAGCCAAGGCGAGGAGACAGGATAGATGGCTTTCAATTGCGTCCTCCCCTCCAGGTGTCATGAAAAACAAGCCCAAACCAGAAGTTAGGATAAATAACCTTGAGACACTCCCATCTTCATGATAAGGCTCAGGAAATAATATCTCTATTCCATCCCCAAGAAAACAAAAAGCTTAATCCAGTCAACTCAGGGCAACTTGCTGAGTTGGCCTACATATTTCTCTTAGGTGTGTGCTATTGCTTTAATAAAACTTCTACTTTCCTGCTTTCTATTTGTTGTGTCCTTGAATTTTTTCTTGAGGCATAAGACAAGAACCTGGTCACATGAGCTCTGCATTAGGGTCCCTCTTTGTACTCTCGCCTCACCAAGCTATTCAGCTGTCGGAAGCCAGCCGACCAAGTCAAACCGGGTACCTGAATGGGGGAGCGGGGACTGAGAAAAAAGAGAAGACAGACAGGGTGCAGGAGGGAGAACAGATCTCACAACTGTCTCTCCGAGTTTATTTCTTATTCTTCTTTTAAACACAGTCTGTTCCTTTTGGTCTCCCAAGATAACATGATTAAAGTAACATCCTGAAGATCAAGGTACAATCGCCACTTCCTTTGACACTCCCTTTGACACTCCCTTTATCTATACTTAATCTTCTTCTTCCTGGAATTCCACAGAACCAGCCTTTTCCTTTTTATGCAAGCAGGCCTCCTGAGATAAACCATGCACTCTTTTGAATTTGGGGAGCTTTAGCTCCCTACATTCAGCATCATAGGTATTAAAGTTGTAGACCTTGGTCTTAGAAAGAATTTTGTGAATTTGACTTCCAAAACAAGGGAAAATAAAAATAAGACTATACCAAATTCAAAAACTTTTGCACAGCAAAAGAAACTGTCAGCAAAACAATGAGGCAAACAACTGAATGGTAGAAAGTATTTGCAAACGATGCCTCTGATAATGAACTAATGTCCAAAATATATAAATATCATACAACTCAATGACAACAACAACAACAAAACATCTAATTAATAAATGGGCAGAGGATGGACCCGAACAGACAAAAACTGAAGCAACTGGCAGCTGCAGACGCCTCTTAAAGGGGCTGTGTCCACCAGTAGACTTTTGCGGTGATGGTCCTGCTCACTTCGAGCACCAGCACTAGGTCAGCTGCATAGGGCAGGGAGGTGGGGAGGCAAAAGGAACTTAGAGGGGGACACTGAGTTGTCAGAATTAAGGCTAGTATCCATTGGGGTGAAAATGTGAGGTGACTCAGTCCCAGCATCTGAGTGGGACAGAGGCTACAGCAGCTGCAGATATTCCTCTTGAAGGGTCTGTGTTTGCAACCAGACTTTTGCAGTGATGGACTTGCTCTCTCTGAGCATTAGCACTGGGTTGGCTGCTATGGGGACACCAGGGACTTATGGGAGAACACTGAGATGGTGGAGAGAAGGCCACAGGTGAAGCTTTCTCCCAGACAGAAGTGCTGGCACCACCCATTGTTCCTGTATAGAACCCTCCCCACTCCCAGTGTGTAGACACAGCCCTGCCATAGCTGAGACATCATCAACTAAATAATAGAGGTCCCTCCACCCAGAAATTCCCTGAAACTCTACCTCCCCCAACTCACGGTTCCACTCAAGTCACTTCTAGTTGTATCCTCAGCGAGTCTGGTGCTCCTTGCTGAACAGCACCAAGATGCACTCTCGTGGCAGCTGGCCTCGGTTTCTGGTGTGGTTTTTTGAGACAAATATAAGCACAGCATCTGCGAATTGCTTGCTGAATCTTAACAGGTGGAATCAAAGAGGCACAGTGTGGTGCTAAACTTGGCTGAACAGCTGAACCCTTCTTAGGACTGTTACTGGACACCTACTACACAAAACCGTGCTAATAAGACTGAGAGACTCAGGTGCTTTGCTTAGTACATAGAAATAGACACAGAAAGGCAGCCAAAATGGGAAGACACAGAAGCAGAAACCACATGAGAGACCAGAACAGAGATCCAGGAATAATGGAGTCAAGCAATTTAAGAGATGCAGAATTCAAAATGCTGGTTATAAAGATGCTCAATGAACTTAGAGGAAGTGTAGATGAATTCAGTGAGAACTTTACAAAGAGGTAAAAAACATAAAAATGGAAATGGAAATTATAAAAAAGAACCAGTCAGAAATAAAGAATACATCATCTGATATGAAAAGTATGTTAGAGGGAATCAACAGAGTGGATGGAGAAGAGGATCGAAACATCAATATAGAGGATGGGGAAGCCAAGGACACCCAATCAGAACAGCAAGAAAAAAGAAGCCAAGACTATAATAATAATTTAAGGAGCCCAAGGGACAAAAATAAATGGAAAAAAATCTATGTCATATGGGTACCTGAAGGAGAAGAGGGAAAAGAGAAGTTGAAAAGCTTTTGAAGAATAATTACAGAAAACTTCCCTAACCAGGTGAAGGAAATAGACATACAACCCCAGGAAGCTCAGAGAGTCCCAAGAAAGGAGAAACCAAAGAGGCCCACACCAAGACACATCATAATTAAAATGCCAAAGGTTAAAGACAAAGAGAGACTCTTAAAAGCAGCAAGAGAAAAGCAGTTAGTTACCTATAAGAGAGCACCCATAAGATGGGCATCTGATTTCTCAAAAAAAACTTTGCAGGACAAAAGAGCTTGGCATAAAATAGTCAAAGTGATGAAAACCCAGTACAACCAAGAATATTCTATCTGGCAAAGCTATCATTTAGAGTCAAAGGACAGATAAAGAGCTTCCCAGACAAAAAATAAGCTAAAGGAATTCATCAACACCAAGCCAGCATTACAGGAAATTTTGGAGGGACTTCTTTAAGAAGAAAAAAAATATAGAAAACATATGAATAAAGAATAGTAATAACTATATACCTATTAACAAGTACTCAGATGTAAAAGAATTAAGTGCCTCAACCAAAAGATAGAGTGGCTGAATGGATAAGAAAAACAAGACCCTTACATATGCTGTCTACAAGAGACTCACTTCAGATTAAAAGACACAGACTAAAAGGAAGAGGATGGAATGTGATGTTGCCTTATTGGACCTAGAGGGTACTGTGATGAATGAAGTAAGTCAGAGAAAGACAAATATTGCATGATTTCTCGTACATGTGGAATCTAAAGAACAAAATAAACAACAACAACAAAAATGGAAACAAACTCATAGATACAGAGAATATTTTGAGAACTACTACATGGGAGGGAGGTCGGTGGGACGGCGAAAAAGGGCAAAGCGATTAAGAAGTACAAATGGATAGTTACAAATAGACATGGAGATTGGTGTAGCATAAGGAAAATAGTTAATGATATTGTAATAAATATGTAAGGGGGAAGAGGGGCACTAGATTTAGTGGGGTGATCACTGTGAGTTATATAGATCTCTAATGCAGTACAACTAAAACTAATATATTATTGTATACTAAATATAATTGGAAAAAAACTCATTGAATTGTAAAATGTAAATAGGAGCAACTCAAATGTCTCAATACTGACATTTAGAGTGTTCCCTTTGTGTTTCTCTTTTACCTCATTGTCTGCCTCATGAATTCTAGCCAACTTCTCCTCTATAAACCATAAATTTCTGTTCTTTCAAGTCAGTGTGACATAGATTTTTTCCTATTGGTACCACAGTTTTATATTCTATGGTGTTTATTCTTTTTCCTTCAATAATTTCAGAATAAGAAAAAGAAATTGTAGAGTGTTCAACAGTTTCAAAAGTAATTCTTTATATCAAAAGATGAATTATTTCTATATACGTATGGTTACCTGAGCAAACATTGAAAATTTTGCTTTGGGCTTGAAATAACTAATTTCACCTTAGTTATTTCACTTGAGTTTAGATCTGGGTCTTGCTGGGGAGTGGGAGATCTCCCCCCGCTCCCACACACATCCTTCTTTAGTTCTTATGACCGGACTAATAATAAAATAACAAAATTGCCACAAGAGTAGATTAATAGGAGAAAAGAACAATTTAATATATGTGCATGGAAGAATCCCAATATGATACTCAAATTATAAAATGAGGCTAAAAGAAGTGATTACACTAGGCACTTTTAAATATTTTTTAGACAAACAATCAATTTGTGAAAAGTTGCACAGCAAAAAAAATTAGTGCTCATTAGAAAAGAATTTAAGCAAGGTTTGGGCTTAGGTAGTACATTCGTGTTTATCTAGACTTTTTCGACTTTGGATATTTCTTATAATGAAGTCGTCTCTCAGCTCTCAGGGGCAGGGCGGGCACCTATCACATGGAGATTTGTTTCTTGTATTTAGAGACAGAGGAGAGTCAAGAGGACTTTTCCTGCTTCTGTTTTTTTTTTTTTTTCTCAAGCAATTTAAATTCAAAACTATCAATAAGTCATTGTGGGATAGCTTGGAGTGGCTTTCCCTGGGCCCTGATAGTCTCAATGCACAAAATCAAAACATGTAAGGATGACCTTGTTGTTATCTGATGAATTGACCTCACCATAGTCAAATATATGTTCAGATGGTGTTATGAAGAATAGCAATGTTACACTAACCAAAATGTTTATGTCTCCCAAGAGCCATGTAAGTTTATGCTCTAGTGAAATTATTTTTCCCTATAGAAATAAGAAATAAAGCTCTCATTAGCCAGGAATTAAATCTCTGACTTTGCATGAATCATACAGTTTCCCTGGACCTTCGTTTGCTCATTCGAGGTATTAAAAATTAAGAGGTATTTAATTTTTAACACACTATTTTGTTACAAATTTCAACTATGTGATGATTTTACTAACCAAGTAAACACAACATTCAATATTTCAAAAATGCATCTTTTTATAAGAGAGGTGTATTTCCAAGGAAAAGAGGGAGAAAAAGGAGAAATGGGGCTGGGAAGGATAGGAAGCAATACAAGATTATGTGTTACTGCGCCGGTCACTGCTTCACCATAAACTGTAGAAAGGCACAGCCATTCACTCAGCTCAGTCATGTGAGGCATATTCACAGCACTGCCTCTAAAAAAAAATCATTAAAAGGAGGAAGAACAAATATTTTATCTGTCTGGTCCTCTCTCAGCTCCTCTCTGCCATTTATCAAAGTTTACTCTAAAGGAAAATAATATCCCAGCATTTCTGAGTAAAGCTGTCAGTCAAGACTTTTAGGTATAAGACTGAAAGCATCTTTTGTAGTTTGATGTGTCCCTGGTGATGTCATCACGTGCTAAGGTAAACTTTCCGTGTGGCTTACATATCATCAGTCACTGAGATGATTTACACATCAGCTGTAGTGGCAATTTTCTGAATTCTACATCATGTTGTCCATCCTTTGCTTGTATGGCTTTGAAAAAGGCAGATTTAGTTCTCAATGATTTCTACTCAAAGGATGGGAGAAAAACTTGGAAACATGTTTGGAAAGTCATAGGCAGATATTGGAGGAGAGTAGTAGAATTCAGGAGCCAGTCCAATTTACAAATAGAAAACAAAATGAGGTCCAAAAGACAATAAACAGCACTAAAATTCAATATCTACAAAAGTATATTATAATTTTTATTGAAACACTATTTTCTCTCTAATCACCCCTATATTTACCAAAGATAACCAAATTAAAACTAATTTATTTGCAAAATAAGCCTTTTCAATAAATTTGGTCTGATTATTTGCATAAGCCCAGCAAGAATGTTAATTGATCATACGGGCACTTTTAATTCTGCTTTGCTGGAATCTTTCGTAAGGAATCTTCAGATTGGACTTAAAAGGCCTCACAAGGTCAGAAAAGCCAAGGCAAGGACTTGCCATCAGAAGTTACCTACAATAACTATAGTTTTGGGTGAATTCCTTTCTTCTTGAGATTCCCAAAATGTCTTGTTCCTGCACCTGCCAAGTGATATTCTTTACTCACATGCTACGGCTGCTGGAAACCATCTAAGCAAGGCATCAAGCCAATATTTCCAAGGGATTTTATTGGCTTCCATAAGTCAATCTTAATTCCTTAGAGCTGTCTGGTCATGTCCAAGTCTATGCATTTCTCTCTAACATGATATTCCAGTCAAAGCTTTGGTAATAAAAACTAGTTTCCAATCATGTCCTATTATAAAGACAGTAGATTCTTAACTGAACTTATGTAAACAATCACTTTCCATGAAAATAAAAATACTCATTCATTAAGGGTTTCTAGATTCTGGCAAGGCCAGTAGAGAGAAAAAAAAATTATGTTCCAACTCTGTTTACAAAGTTTTAATTTACCAAATTGCTAAGTCATAGGTAGTTTAAATGTTTCCTTTTATCTGGAAAACAAAAGATTTAAAAAATTAAAAATATTTTAAACAAAAATTCATAAAAATTATACTCATCCTCAATTCACTTAGTGCCGTATAATCAATTCTTATTCATCTTGATCACTTGCCAGCATTTCATGAATACAGTTATTCCTTAGAGTCCTATAAATCTTTTTCCATTTTAAAGGTATGATATGAAAGTTTACTTTTGGAGATTTGTATTTTAGAATAAGTCATACTTTTGCAAATATGTTTCTGAAGATGAAACATATTTGCAAAAGTATCAGAGTAAAATAATAACTGTCTGTAAATGACTAAAATTTAAAATGACATGGTTATATATCTGATTGTACTGCAGTTGACAAAAGAAATTTGTTTTTCTCTGCAAAATAAAATTTTAAGAAATCAATTAGAATTACAAATGACATTACTATATCTGGACATTGCAGACTATTGGAGGTCATAATCTCCTGAAAATTCACTTTAATAATAAAAATATATGGATTCATATACGACATAATTATTTCTTCATTTGACCAAGCTTCCCAGGTAACTTTAGTATATCAAATAGGCCTAACTAGTTTAAATTTTCTCTTATACAGAGAACAAATCTTTGAAATATTCCAGCAGTCCACTGGAATAACTCAAAGCCATTTCAAGGTTAAGAAGAATCTTCTTTTACACCCTGGGCTTGGGAAAGTTTATCAAACATGCTTGACCAAAAGATTATATTATTTTCAAAACAATATTAAATTATTTATTTACTCAAAGTGACAATAAAAAACTTTAAATATAAATACAGAAGTAACAATAATTTTTAGCAAAACTTAGTTCTAACTGTTGTGAAAATTCATTTTTCTTAGCAACCAAGGGCTTGATTAAGACTGCATAAAACAGAAAATTATTTTGATAAAACACAGAATCTTTGTTTTCTAGGCAGAAACATTTTTACAATGTCAGTAGCAGACCAATAGCCCAAGAAATCTTGTCCTATTTAGCAGAGGGAAAATTCAACTCTGATTTTGCATTAGCTTACTTTTGATATTTAACTTACTCTATTGAATTTAATCTTATTCATCTTGACCATATAGGAAATTTCCTTTCTCAGGATTCCCTTTCTACAAGCTTTCTACAACTTTCCCAGTCCCTCTTAGTTTGTCTCTTTTTGCTCATTCAGAAATAACTAACTTTATTTTCAGACAAACCACTTTCTTTTAATTTCTTAAAAAATGTATTTTCATACTTTGTACCTTCCTTCACTGAAAACACACATAATTTCCTTCCATATAGCCCTCAGAACCTTAATTTCTAGTGACAACCAAAAGTAAGCAATTAGCATTCTTCAGATTGGCAAATTTGGAAATCTATTCAGAACCTTTAGAAACATATGTTCTTTTACAGGCAAAGCAAAAAGTATTTTGTTTAGCAGATCTAACTTTATTTTGTTTCTCTGTAATAAAGGGTCGAACGTAAGTAGACTTATCTAGCGATCAATGTTTCAGAATTTTATGTTATTTGGCAAAATCTAGATAGCCAATAATTTTTATCCTTTAACTTAGTAAAATTCTAAAGTTTCAAGTTACCAAAATGGTTTGAAAATCCATTTAAGTATGTATACAATGTAATCATTACTAAAGAGTTAACCTAAAAATATATATATGTATATATATATAACATTTACATTTATTTATTTGTTCCTAACAATTATGTGTAGATTACTTATGAAAGTTTTACCATACCATTTTTCTTGCTGATAAGTTTTGCAGTAAAGATAGCATAAATTTATTTGACTAATAGACCCAGGTAGAATAAAAGTATTATTTAATGAAGATGATTCTAAAGATATGCCCATTTAACCAAACCAAATTCAGAACTAGCTTTAATATCAAACATTTTTCCAGATCATGAGACTCTGAAAAGCATTTGGCCTAGTCTGCTATATGTTGTGAATTCTCATATAAGCACTTGTTTGTTTAAGCCAATTTAATATTACAAATCAACAATAGCAGAAATATGTTATATCTAGAACATACATATATAGACATACATAAACATACAAACAGAGATATCATAGCTTTCATTTTAAAACACTAGCTTTTATGTCTCAGGCATAATGAAATCTCAGGAAAAACTTGATCCAAATTATGCTTCTAGCAGATAGACTAATTTAGGATTTTGCTTAGATGACCAAAGCTTTGCATGATGTAAGAATTCCTTAAGACCTTTTTAAAATTGATTTATAATCAATCATAAAATTCATTCCATTGTCTCCGAGAGGCCCAAGATACTCTCCTTCAAGGGTGCCCCTTAAGGTATTCTATTTAACAAACACAAACAACAGAAAATAAAAAGTGAGTGTACACAATAAAGTTGGAAAATTCAGAAGGTAAAAAGGGTGGCTTCAGAACAACTGAACTTAAAAGTGGCAGATTTTCCTAGAGGAAGATGGCATTGGGACAGAGCCTGAGCACAAGATGGCGACTGCCATATGTCTAAAGAAGAAGATGGCAGGGAGGAAGGAGAAGCCTCAGATGCCATTTTACCTCTCAAAGAGGGCAAACAGCAACAAGAAGAGGAGTTTTGTTTTTCATGGTGGCCATAGTGAAAAATACATAGGAGAAACTCTGACTGGGAATTGAACCTAGACCACATGGTAAGAGCACCAAACCCTAACTACTAGACTACTAGGGAGGTGTAGGTTAAACTCTGACCATGTGCCATAAGAATTTCTCTCCAGCACTGAAAAAGTTCGGGTGAGTGAGCCCCAGATACATGGCTGCTCTTACCATGTAAGATGAAAGCCTAGGAGAGGTATGTTAAGTCCCTAGTCCCCTGAGAATGTCTCAAGCAGCCAAAGAGAGAAAGCAGTGCTTCTGTTTTACAGAGTCAGAAGGCTCTTGTAAAGGACTTCACTATGGTCACTGAGAAATTCAGTTCTTAAAAGTTAAATCATTTAAAACAAGTAACACTGACAAATACTGTATCTCACTCACTCACATTCACATATTTTCTCCTAAGAAGTCTATTGTGATATTGCAACATGAATCTCTGGCATAGGGAATCTCATCCCATTTTTCTTCCCTATTTATAAAGTGTTTCTAGCTGTGGGACAGTAGTGTAATTTAGAGATCCATCCTTTTACCAGTGTTCCCCGGACTCTCCAGCTCTGTAAGTGAGATACAGCCTAAAGGGCTACACTGAGGTAGAATTACCCATATGCTGATGTGAATTCAACTAATTACTTAGTTACAGCTTGAGCAATCTAGATTAATCCTAGGATTTAATAATTACTAGAAGAGTGACAAAAAGCAATCACAAAGCACAGAACTTGAAGCCTATTAGCAAAATAAATTTCACAGAGATTCAGTTTCCTGTGTTGTTTCTGCTGGCTAGGAAAAAACTTACAGAGAGAAAACAAGTAAAATTCCAATAATTACACAAAACATGCAAATCTTCTTCCTACGGGATTCCTCCTATCTAGAAGTGAGAGAGAATGGCATGAACGAAAAGTTCCCAGGAACTGCTTCCCTCTTTCATTTCTGCCAGTTTCCCTGAGTCCGGGAGAGAATGAGCTTCAAATTGAACTAAACAAATTAGATTTATAACCCAGGAGATAGGTTATATAGGTGAAAACTTATTAGTACCTAAAAGAGTTGGGCTCATGTGCTGTACTGATTGATCCAGGCTAGGAGATCATTGCCTCAGGTGCTGATGTCAGTCATGATGTCATTTTGTCTGGTTAGAAGGGGATGCTGCTGGTAGAGTTGTTCCACTTTCAGGAGTGTAAACCTGGGAGATATTACCTTTAGTTTTACTGAAACTCTGTTTCTGTTGGTCATCAGACCTGAGGCTTTGTTCCTAAGACTATTTGATGCTGACCTAAGGGCTTAATAATTAAGGGAGAGGTTGTGGAGTATGCAGAAGGATAAGGAAAGCAAGCAAGCAAGTGAGCCCAAGGCCAGTTTGAATCAAGGAGAAAAAGTCATTTTAAAGAAGTGAAGATTTACACGGTTACATAATTTTGGGGATGAAGAGATTATATGTGTGTGTGCGTGTACATATGCATACATGTATATATGCACACATACATATATGTGTGCATATATACATATATATGTATATATGTGTGCATATATACATATATATACATATATATATATATATATATATAGAGAGAGAGAGAGAGAG
Organism: Pteropus medius; assembly: GCF_902729225.1. Classification (NCBI taxonomy): domain Eukaryota; kingdom Metazoa; phylum Chordata; class Mammalia; order Chiroptera; family Pteropodidae; genus Pteropus; species Pteropus medius. Next base: position 703,763 of record NW_024344437.1, on the reverse strand, counting down.
AGAGAGGGAGAGGGAGAGAGACAGCTTAAAGGAGAAGTTTGGATTGAAGATATAAATTTGGGTGTCATTAGTATGTAGGTACTACTTAAAACTATGGGACTAGGTAAATATATTATACTTTTAATGTAGTATATAATTTATCATGTTTATTGTTTATTTTCTGTCTTAGACACAAGATCTATGAAGAAAAAAATATGCCTGTTTTATTTACTTAAGCATCCTAATCTTGTTTCCAATCTTAGAGGGAATGCATTCAGTCTTTCCCATTAAACTTCCTGTTGTTTATAGGTTTCCATAGGTTTTTTTTTTTTTTTAATCAAGTTGAAGAAGTTCCCTGCCGTTCTTATTTCTCTGAGAATTTTTATCATAAATAGACACTGAATTTTGCCAGATGCTTCTTCTATATTGATTGATTTGATCATCTGATTTTTATTCTTTAACCTGCTAATACAGTTAATTTTCTAATATTGAACCACCCTTTCATCACTGGAATAAACTGCACTTGCTCTTGATGTATGATTCTTATTATATATCTCTGCAATTTATTTGCTATTATTATGTTAATAAATTTTGTGCCTGTATTATAGTCTGTATTTTTATGCTTTTTTTTCCCTTAGGTACTGGTTTGGGTTATAGAGTAATACCAGCTTCATAAAATGAATTAGAAAGTTTCTTCCTCTTCTTTTTGAGATTGTGTAGAACTGGTATTCTTTTTTCTATAAACATTTGGTAGAAACTTACAGTTAAACCATCTGTGCTAAAGATTTCCTTTTGAGGAATTTTAAAATTATAAATTCAATTTTCTTAATCATTATAAGTTTCACATTGGGTGAGCTATGACACTTTGTGTTTTTTAAGGAACTGATCAGTTTTGTGGAGGTTGTCCAATTTACCTTTAGAGTTATTCATAGAATTCTCTTATTATTCTTAGGTGTTTATAATGTCTGCAGTTACATCCCATGTTTCATTCCATATTGGTTATATGTGTCTTCTTTCATTTTGTCTTTATTAGTCTTGATAGATGCTTGTCAATTTTATTGATTTTTGTAACAAACCAGTTGTTTGCTTTATTACTTGACTCTATTGTGATACTGTTTTAAATTTCATTGGTTTCTGCTCTTCATATTATTTCCTTCCTTCTGCTTGTTTTGGATTTATTTTGCTCTTATTTTTCTAAATTCTGAGGTAGAAGTTTAGTTTATAGGTTTGAGGCTTTTCCTCTTTTCTACTGTATTTAGTACTATAAATTTTCCTTTTGGAACTTTAGCTGTTTTGAAATAAAACTTTATATGCAACATTTTTATTTTGACTCAGTTCAATGTATTTTTTTTTAATTTTCCTGAAAATTCCTTTTAAATTATCTAGAAGTGTTTTGTTTAATTTCCAAGCGTTTGGGTATTTTCTTGGAATTTTTCTGTTCTTGATTTCTAGTTTGTACACATTGTGGTCAAAAGCCCATTCTGTGATTTCAAATATTTGAAATTCATTGAGGTTAGCTTTATGGCCTAGGATATGGTCTGTCTTGTATTCCATGGGCACTTGAAAAAAACTATTACATGGTGTATTCTATAAAATGTCAATTGAATCCTGGTGGATCAAAGAGGTTGTTGAGTTCTGTAATCTTACAGATTTTCTGTTCAGTTGTTCTATCAGTTACTAATAATAAGTTTTATCAGTATTTTTCTATGTGGGTTTATTTATTTCTCCTTTCAGTTGTTTTAGGTTTGTTTTTTTTTTGAAATTTATTGTTTGGTGCATACAAATTTAGGATTGCTACATCTTTATCATTATCTTTTATTATTATATATCTTTTTCAGTCTCGATAATTTCCTTTTCTCTTGTTGATATAAAGATATCAAAAACTGTAGAAAATTTTTTAAAATTTATTAGAGTTTATTTGAACCAAACAGAGGACACACCTGGAAGCAAGATCTCAACAGACTGAGAAAATTTTCAAGAGAATGACAGTTTTGTAATTCCTTTTATATATTTAATATTAAGGAAGGAAATAAGGACGATTACATGAAGGTTGGAGAAAGCAACATGGGGAAATCTCTGTAATTAGACTACGGAATAGTTATGTGTTCCTTTTGAAGATGTTTAGAACTTTGAAGGTTCTAAAAAGAAAATTACTCTGGCATTTCAAAGGTGTGTTAACCTAGATGCACAAGAACAATGAACATGTCTAACCTAAGGCAAAGATAAACCTTTTACTAAGGTTATAGGCCTAGGGTATGACTACCCACTGAGACATGCCCAGTTAGAAATTGATAATCAGATCACCCTGTAAAGGTTACTTCCTCTCACTGCACTTGTCAGATTTATTAGAGTCCCTTTTTTAAATTCACACTCTGAAAGTTAATTGATCTTATATTAATATAGTCATCTCTTCTTCCCTTTGATTAAAGTTTGCATGATATATATCTTTGTTCATCCTTTTACTTTCGACTGCATATATGTGTGTGTATGTGTAGTCAAAGCGACTTTATGTAGACAGCATGCACATGGGTCATGTTTTTAATACAATCTGAAAATCTCTGTATTTTATTGGTGTATATAGACAAGTTAATTTAATGTAACTATTGATGTGTCAGGGCTGAAGTCTGCGATTTGGTTTTTGTTTTCTATTGTTGATATTAGAAATGTCCAAACCTGTAGAGAATTTTAAGAGTTTATTTGAGCCAAACTAATGACATATGCCAGGGTCCAAGATCTCAGATATCCCAGAGAACAACAGTTTAGCAGCTTCTTTTATGCATCTGAAATTAAGGAGGGAACATAAGGAAGATTATATGAAGGGAGGGAAAAAGCAAAGTGGAGATTGAATTATAGGATGGTTAACAAGATTTTTATGGGCTCTCGAGGGTTAATAGCTCCTTCCAGGGATATTACTTCTGATATTTCAAAGATGTCTTAACCTAGATGCATAAGAACAAGGGACGGGGCTTAATGCAATGATAAACCTTTTACTAAAAAAGTTATATGTCTGAGGTGTGACTATCCATCCTAACTTGCCCAGTTTGTGGGCAATTTATGATCAGATCACTCTGTGAGGTTACTTTCCATAGAACCCCTTTTTTGAACACATTATTTTATTCTCTTTGTCATTTCTGTCCGCTCCTCCCCTCTGCCATGGGTTACTTAAAACATTTTCTAGAATTTCATTTTGATTTATGTATAGTGTTTTTCAATACATCTCTTTGTGGTTGCTCTAGGTGTTCTATAAATTATCACAGTCTACAGCTGTATTTTTACCAGTTTTAGTGATGTATAGAAACCTCATCTATATTTATGTTCCTTTGCCTTCCATTATTTATTTGTATATAATTGTCTATAATATTTTCTCTACAGAATTTTGAACTACACAGTCAGTATCATAATTTTTTCTTCAACTATCAAACAGTAGAACTCAAGAAGAGAAGCAAAATCTCTGTATTTATTCATATTTTGCTCATTATGTTTTTTCTTCCTTCCTGATATTCCAAGCTTTCTTCTTTTATCATTTTCTCTTTGTTTAGAGAACTACCTCTACTGTTGCCAAAAAATTCTTAGTTTTTTTTTTTTTTTTGCCAGAATATTTTATTTTATTTTATTTTTTTCATTTCTGAAGGAAATGTTGACAATTTTTCTTTCAGTACTTGAAAATTTTTGCGCCATTTCCTTCTGGCCTCCAAGGTGTCTGATGAGAAATTTACTGTCCTTTGAATTGTTTTTCTCTTTTGTTTTAGTTTTATGAAATTTAGTTGATATGTCTTGGCATGTGTTTCTTGGAGTTTATCCCCTTTAGGTTTCACTCAGACTCTTGAATCTGTAGATTTATATCTCTTGTCAAATTTGGTGACATTTTTCTTCAAGAATTTTTAGCCCTGTCCTTTTTATTCTTTCCTTCTGTGACTCTAATGTCATGAATGTTTTAAGTAACCCATGGCAGAGGGGAGGAGTGTCAGCTTACAATCTCTATTTTTCTTTTATTTTTTATGCCTACAGCACCTGATCTTCCTAGGTGGTCTTCCATTTAAGTACTAACCAGGCCCGACCCTGCTTAGCTTCTGAGATCAGATGGGATTGGGCTTGTTCAGGGTAGCATGGCCATAGAACTGAGGATTTTTTAATAATTATATTTTTATATGTAAAATTTCCATTTGATCTTTTTTCATATCTTCTCTTTGCTGACATTTTCTAATTCTTTGTTGAGGCTTTCTATTTTTTAATTTGTTTCAAACATTTGTAGTTGCTCATGGAAGCATTTTTATCATGATTTTAAAAAAATGTCAGATAATTTTAACATTTTTCTCATCTCTGTGTTGGTTATCTATTCTCTTTTTTTATTAAGTTTGAGATTTTTCTGGCTTTTGGTATAACAAGTAATTTATCAAAACCTAGACATTTAAAAAATATTTTATTATAATCTGAATCTTATTTAGACCTTCTGATATAGCTGGCTTTTTCTGAACCCATTCCTACAGGGGCAGCGGGGTAGAGGCAGAGGTTCAGTTTCTCTACTTAGCCTCCAGTTTCCCTACTTAGTAATGAGGGAAGAGTCCTCATTACTTCAGAGTAAGAGTGACATTTCCAGCTTCCTACATGATTTTCACTGACACAGCAGTGAGGGTGTTCTTGTTACTCCTGGGAGACACTCTTGACTCTCCACTAGATCTCCTCTGACAGGGAAGACTTGCCTCTTTGCAGCTAAGTTGAGGTGAAAGCCTAGGCTTTCCATGTGATCTTCACTGATTTCCTGAGGGTGGGGTCTCATTGCCAACCAGTGAGGATAAAAATCTTGGTTCCTACTTGGTTTTCTCTGGTACTACCTAAGCAAAGGTGTTACAGCACTGCTTTACAGCTTGATGAGGGAGCAAATCTAGGCTCCTCATGTGGCCTTTGTCAGTGTAGATGGGGCTGGGCCACAGTTTTACCTGTGTTCTTTGCCTGGAATAGAGCAGTTATTATCTAAAATGTTCTGTCTTGCTAGCCTGCCACTTCCCTAGTCTTTTCTATCTGGAAGATGGGAAACTAGGAAAGCCAGTAGTGTAATTCAGTGTTAAGTCCAAAGGCCTGAGAACTAGGAGACTTGTAGGTGTTAAGTAAGTACCCAGAGTCCAAAGGTCCTTCAAGGGTAGAAGATGGATGTCCCAGCTCAAGGAGAGGAGAATTAGCCCTAACTCTGTCCCTTTGTTCCATTTGGGAATTCTACTGACCAAATGTTGATTTACTCGGTCTACTAATCTAAATGCTAATTTCTTTCAGGAACACTCTCATAGATACAAGCAGAAATAATGTGTTACCAACTCTCTGGGTAAACTCTATGTTTATCGTCCATAGTTAGAATTCTTTCTGTCACCACATACTTGACCACTTTTACCCTGTCTACCTCCCCGTCCCCCTTTACCCTTACCTTCTGGTAACCACTAGTCCATTGTCCATGTCCATGAGTCTCTGTTTGTTTGTCCTTTTCATTTCTTGCTTTTAAGTTTATATCCCACATATAAGTGATAGCATGTGGTATTCAATTTTTTCTGTCTGGCTTATTTCGCTTAACATGATTATCTCTAGGTCTATCCATGTTGTTGCAAATGGCAGTATTTCATCTCTTCTTATAGATGAGTAATATTCCATTGTATATATGTACCACAGCTTCTTTAGCCAATCATCTATCATAGGACATTTCAATTGCTTCCATGTGCTGGTCACTGAATAATGCTGCTATGAACATCAGTGTGCAAATATCTTTTCAGATATGAGTTTTCAAGTCTTTGGGGTAAACATCCAGTAGAGGGATTGCTGGATCATATGGAAGATCAATTCTTAGTTTTTTGAGGAACCTCCATACTGTTTTCCATAGTGGCTGTACCAATTTGCAGTCTCACTAGCAGTGGATGAGGATTCCTTTTTCTCTGCATCCTCCAGCACATGTTATTACTTGTCCTGTTGATAACAGCTAATCTAACAGATGTGAGATGGTATCTCATTGTGGTTTTGATTTACATTTCCCTAATAGCTAGTGATTTTGAGCATCTTTTCACTTATTTGTTGCTATTTGTATGTTTTCATGGGAGAGGTGTCTGTTTAGGTCTTCTGCCCATATTTTAATTGAATTGGTTTTTGTTGTTGTTGTTGAGTTGTACGAGTTCTTTGTATATTTTGGATATTAGGCCCTTATTGGAGGTGTCTGTTGTCTCTCTACCTTGTTGATGGTTTCTTTTCCTGAGCAAAAGCTTTTTAGTTTAATGTAATCCCATTCATTTATTTTTGCTTTTACTTTCCTTGCCTTTGAGGTCAAATTCATAAAATCTTTTTTAAGTCCAAGGTACATAAATTTACTCTCTATGTTTTCTCCTATGCAATTTATTGTTTCAGGTCTTATATCCATTTTGAGTTAATTTAGGTTTAGTATAATTTTATTCTTTTGAAGGTGTTTTTTCAGTTTTCACAGCACCATATATTAAAGAGACTTTCCTCACCCCATTGCACGTTTTTGGTCTTTTATAGAAAATTATTTGCCCATATAAACATAGGTTTACTTCTGGATTCTTGATTCTGTTCCACTGGTCCTTGTGTCTGTTTTTCTGCCAATACCATGCCATTTTGATTAGTGTCTCTTTGTAGTATAGTTTGAAGTCTGGCAAAGTGATGCCTCCAGCTTCGTTCTTTTTTCTCAAGATGGCTTTGGCAATTCGGGATCTTTTGTGCTTCCATACAAATCTGGTGATTTTTTTTTTGTTCTATTTCTTTAAAAAATGCCAATGGAATTTTGATGAGGATTGCATTAAATCTGTATAATGCTTTAGGTAATAGGTCATTTTAACTATGCTGATTCTTCCAATCCAAGAACACGGAATATCTTTCAATTTCTTTGTATCTTCTTCGATTTCTTTTAATAAGGTCTTGTACTTTTCAATTGCAAAAGGAATTATTTTTCCCACTTCTTTTTATGACACTTCATTATTAAAGTATAGGAACACTATGAATTTTTTAACATTGATTTTGTATCGAGAAACTATACTGTATTTGCTTATTGTTTCCTAGTAATGTTCTTGTGGAGTCTTTAGCGTTTTCTATGTAGAGAATCATGTCATCCACAAATAGTGACAGTTTGACTTCTTCTTTTCCTATTAGGATGCTTTTTCTCTTGCCCAATTGCACTTGCTAGGACCTTCGATGTTATATTGAATAACAGTGGCAATAGTAGACAGCCTTGCCTTATTCCTGATCTTGGAAGGTTTTTAGTTTTTCACCATTAAATATATTGTTAGCCAAAGGTTTGTCATGTATAGTCTTTATTATGTTAAGGTACTTTCCTTCTATACCAATTTCGTTAAGTGTTTTGATCATAAATGGATGTCGTATCTTGTTAAAGGCTTTTTCTGCATATATTGATAAGATCATATAATTCTTATTTTTTAATTTATGTGCTGTATCACATTAATAGATTTTTGTATGTTGAACCATCCCTATGTTTCTGGGATGAAGCCCACTTGATTGTGGTGTATAATCTTTTTAATATGTTGCTGTATTCGGTTCACTAGTATCTTTTTTATGATTTTTTGCATCTGTGTTCATGAAAGATATTGGTCTATCATTTTCTTTTTTGTGTCATCTTTACCAGGTTTTGGTATTAGAGTAATACTGGCATCACAATATGAGTTAGGAAGTACTGCTTCCTCTTTGATTTTTTGGAAGAATTTGAGGGGAATACACATTAAATCTTCTTTGAATTGTTGGTAGAATTTACTGGTGAAGCCATCTGGTCCTGGACTTTTACTTATTGGTAGGTTTGTGATAATTATTTCAATTTCCATACTGCTGATTGGTCTATTTAGATTTTCCAGTTCTTCTTGACGCTGTCTAGGAAGGGTGTATCTTTTAGGTACTTGTCCATTTCTTCTAGGTTGTTAAGTTTGGTGTTTTATACTTTTTCATAGCATTCTTGTATGATCCTTTGCATTTCTGCAGTGTCTCTTGTAATTTCCTCTCTTTCATCTCTGATTTCGTTTATTTGTATTCTTTCTCATTTCAGTGAGTCTAGCCTGGTTTTGTCAATTTTATTAAAGTTCTCAAAGAACTAGCTCTCTGTTGCATTTATTTATTTATTTATTTATTTATTTATTTATTTATTTATTTTTAGTTTCTTTCATTTTGCTCTAATAATGATTATTGCTTTCCTTCTGTTGATTTTAGGCCTCATTTGTTCTTGCTTTTCTAGTTTTTTAAGATGAAGTGTCAGCTTGTTGATTTGAACTCATTCTTGTTTTTTAAGATAAGCTTGTAATGATATAAACTTTCCACTTGTGACTGCTTTTGCCATGTCCCAAAAGTTTTGATATGTTTTACTATCATTATCATTCGTTTCTATGTATCTCTTGATCTCTTTTGATTTCTTCTCTGACCCAGTCATTCTTCAGTAGCATATTGTTTAATCTCCATGTATTTGTGGTTCTTCCAGCTTTCTTTTTCTTCTTCTTCCAGTTGATCTCCAGCTTCAAAGCATTATGGTAAGAGAATATGGTTGATAAGATTTCAACCCTGTTATATTTGTTGAGGCTACTTTGTGTCCCTGTATGTGGTCAATCCTTGAGAATGTTTCTTGTGCACTAGAGAAGAATGTATAGGCAGCTGTTTGGGGATGAAGCCTCATTAAATGTCAATTATGTCCAGTTGATCTAATGTGTCATCTAAGGATGTTACTTCTTTATTGATTTTCTGTTTAGATGATCTGTCCATATCTGACAGTAGGGTAGTTAGGTTTCTTACTATGATAGCATTTGGGTCTGTTTCTCCCTTTAGTTCTCTTAGTAATTGCTTTATACATTTCAGGGCTCCCTGATTGGGAGTATAGATATTAATAAATATTATATCTTCTTGGTATATGATTCCCTTTATCATTATTAAACGTCCCTCAGTATCTTCCTTTACTTTTTGTATTTTGAAGTCTATTTCATATGATACTAGTATTGCTACTCCCATTTTTCCATGAATGCCATTTTCTTGAAATATCGTTTTCTACCCTTTTACTTTGAGCCTATATTTGTCTCTGGAACTGAGATGTGTCTCCTGGAGGTGGTATATGATTGGATTTTGTCTTTTGATCCAACCTGCAACTCTGTGCCTTTTTATTGGTGGGTTCAGTCCATTTACATTTAGGATGATTATTGAAATATGAGGTTTTCCTATATTCATTTTATCTTTTGCTTTCTGATAGCTCAGTGTTGCCATTGCTTCCTTGTCCTTGTGTGTCTTTCCTTTTTTTTTTTTTTTTTGAGTTTTGTGGATTTTCCCTCTGGTCCTTATTTTATGTTACATGCTTTAGTTCTGAAACTTTGGCATGTGGTTACCATTACAAATATGTAGAGAATAGTTAGTTATGTATGCATAGTAGTCCATTTTCTTTTGCGCATACCTTATCTTCATTCTCTTTTGTGAATTTGGATCTTTGATCCTCCCCATTTTTGTCACTGTTGTCTTAATTAGTCTCTATGTATGCTGAATGTTCATTACTAACTTGCTATAGTAAATCTCTTCTTGTTTAAGCTTATAATGCCCTGTTCTTAGTAAGGGTTGCACTCTGCTTCTATCTGACTGCTAGTCTCCTTACTCAGAGTTATGTATTTTTTTGTCATTTTGTTTTACGTGAACTGACCCCTTTCAGTATTTCCTGTAATGCAAGCCTCGTAGTAGAGAATTCTCTCAAGTTTTGTATGTCTGGAAAGGTCTTTATTTCTCCTTCATATCGAAGGAGAGTTTAGCTGGATATATTATTCTTGGCTGGTAGTTCCTTTCATTTAATAGCTTGAATATTTTGTTCCACTCCTTCCTTGCTTATAAGGTTTGTGCTGAGTAGTCTGATGATAATCTAACGGGTTTTCCTTTGTAGGTTACTGTCTTCTTTCCCTTGTTTGCCCTGAGAATTCTTTGTTTGTCTTTGGTTTTTGATAATTTTAATATAATGTATCTTGGAGAAAGCCTTTTTGGGTTGAGATAATTGAGTGTTCTGTTGACTTCTTGAATTCCAAACTTCAGTTCATTCCTTAGATTTAGGAAATTTTCGTCAACTATTTGTCTGAAAATGCTTTCTAATTCCTGCTCCTTTTCCTCGTTTTCGAAAATGCCCATTTTTCTTATGTTTCCTTTCCTGATCATATCAGCTCATTCTTATATTACTCTTTCATTATTTTTCTTTCTTCAGTATCTCTCCTCTTCCTTCTGATTTATTTCTAGATTTCTGACTTTGATATCACTGATACTTTCCTCCATTTGGTCAACTCTAATTCCTAAGCTTGCTGTTTAATTTTTCATCTCTTTCAGTATGTTCTTCATCTCTAGAGGTTCTATTTGGTTCTTTTTTTAGTATTTCAATCTCCTTGCTAAAAAACTCGTTCTGCTGATCTAGTTTTTTTTAAATTCCTGGAATTGTTGATATGAATAATTTTGGATCTCATGGAGTTTTTTCAGAAGTACCATCCTGAATTCTCTGTCATTTAAGTCATGTATTTCTATATCTTTCAACTTATTTTCTGAAGACTTTTCTCTTTCTTTGTGAGCTGTCTTGTCACCTTGGTTTTTCATGGTCTTTAATGGACTCTTTCTGGGCATTAATGGAAGTGTATTTTACTTTTTTTCCAGAAAGATTTATTATATAAAGGTCTCTCTTTAGCCGTTGCTAAGATGGCGGTTTTCTTTTAGTTTCCAGTTGGTGGCATCTGCTTTATATGAAGCAGATAATGCTTTTTTTTAATAATACCTTTTTTTCTTATAAATATTCAATCATGCTCTCTACCCTCAGTCTCAATTCCTGTCAGTGTAACCAACAATTTCCGTAGCATTTCCTCAGATTCCCCTGAGGCTCCACAGTGTTCTATCTTGGAAGATATGGGGGGAGGTGCAGTTTAGTTGGCAGAGGGGGACTGCAGATCAGCCTTGTGTTGTGCAACCCTGGCTGATAATCAACTGTTCTTTCTCTACCTTCCCCACTTCTCTGCCATTCCCACTTCTCTGCTTTCTGCTCTGATCCCTGGGCACTGCCATTGCATGGAGCTCACAGCATTCTCAGGCAGGGCTGTTCAGGAAACTTGTTGCATCTTCTCCCCAACCCCTCCTCCTACAGAGAGCTCCGACTGCAAGAGGCGGCTTCTTTATTTCTCCCAGTCTATCACCTAACTCCTGGGGTTCTGACCTGTGGTAGCTTATTCGAAGATCCCTCACTCAGACATGCTTGTGTGCAAGTTGGGTGTGTTTTATTGAGTTTTAGATTTTCAACTTATTGTTTCAAGGGGAGAGCTCTGGAGATATTTCTCATTCCATCCTTTTGCTCACGTCACTTCTGGGCATTCTTTAATCCAGTCAAGTTGACACATAAAATTTACTGAAAAATTCAATCAGATTGCAAATCTTCCATTTCAAATGTTTTCAATCATAAATACATTATTAAACAAAATGTTGCAAATGATATTCATCCATCTTTTCGATGAAATACCAGAAGGAAATATTATAAAATCTATTTGTTATATTATCTCAAAGAGGAAAGTTCATCTTTCCAGCTTGCGTTTAGATGAAAATCTGTCAGAAAGAAGTCAGTAAGTTAAAGAATAGCTGATGGATTCTTTGAGAAGTCTTTTTCTTTACTTAGAGAACGGCAAAGGGATACATTTCTAATTTTGTAGTTCAAAATTTGGATGCCCAAGTCATGTCAACACAAGCACACAAGAGACATAGTTTTTCTAATATTTGATTGTTTCTCAGGGAGTTTTTAACTCCTTATATTTCCAATCTAATTTTGGATCATCTGTATAATTTATTAAGAGGCAATGTTATTTTCATTTTATACAACTGGATTTACTTTTTTTCCCTTTTATTAACATTTCATTTAATGTCAACTCTGAAATTAGTAAATATTATCAGTACTTTGTTCCAAACTAAGTACTTAGTCCTATAGTGAAAATGGAATTCCCGAACCCTGATTTTCTTTAGTTTCCTATTCCCAGGTTGAGAAAAATTAGAATGCTTTCTGAAAAGAGAGTATTTATTTTAAAAGAATAGCATTCTTTTACAAAATAGTCATAGGAATGTAAAATACAGCATAGGGAATATAGTCAATAACATTGTAATAACTATGTACAGTGCCAGGTGTATATTAGATTAATCAGAGGGATCACTTTGTAAATTAATTAATGTCTAACCACTATACTGTTCACCTGAAACTAATATAAAATAATATCAAATGTAAAATAAAACAAAATAATAGCCTTGATAATAAAAAGACACAATGAAAAATTCCGTGACTTGGCTGATGTATTCTCACTTTGACTTAGAAGTTTGTATAGACTTTGGAATAGCAACTCTTACACTACCCTATACCTCCTACTTTGTGGGCATGTTGTCTTCAAGATTCTTTCTCAACATTGCTTTGATACTCTGTTTATTTTATCATCTAACTCATCCTTTCCATCACCAATTGCATGCACACGGATGATTATAAGCTTATAATTTTCTTTTGCTCAGTCCTTAAATGCACCTTAGGAATTCTTTCTACACCTGTACTTTTTATAATATAAATGGACTTTAAAATTTGTAAATAACCCAATCAACACTAAATACTGCCTTCAATTGCTGACAAGATGCTGTTTAGTAGGTGCTCATACAGAGCCTTCATGCCGTTTGTATCAGCAAATCTTTTCCTCTTAAGTTACTCAGTATACATTCTTTGTTCTGTTTACTTTCAAATTTTGAAAAAGAAAAGACTAATAAAAGATTCTGCCCACTAATATTTTCAAAGAAGCATGAGATAATAATTTTTTACTTAATGGAAATAGCTATGTAGTCGTGATGGGTACATTGTTTCTAATCACAATCATTTGAATGAAAACATTGCTTATATGTTTTATGTATGCTTTCTTAAAATATCTATGACCCATATCAACTTTTAATATTATTTTAGGAAACACTGGAATTCTGATCAATTTAGCTTACCTGGAATATCACATGAAAGGTGAAATTGTTTAATATAAAACCATTATTAAGAATCAAACATTTCCTTCATTTTAAACTTCTTATGAGGAGCCCCTAAATATTCTGATTGGAAAACTTCTAATTTCTAGCAGAGATGGACCAACATTTCTAAAGAAAAACAAACATGGGAAAACATGCATCATTCATGAATCCTGGATAAATGTCTTCTAATTACTTTCAATTTCAACAAATATTTGGTATATTTTATGGACAAAAGTCAGAGCAAATTGTTAGTGATCAATTTATAACTTCTTTTGAAAAACTGGAACAATGTAACCTTGTAATAAAATAGAAGAAGATGGTATACAAGCTTAGTTATGTCTTCTGATTTAAAATGAGGTGAATTTTGAGAAAAAGAATAAATATAACCCTGGAGCAGTAGAAACGTATTCCTATACATGTCCGCAAAAAAAGTAACCAAAAAGAGAAAACAGCAGTGTTAAAATTTTGAGGTTAAGATTTACTATAGTAAATTTCCAATCCAGATCACCATTTCATCTCAGGAATATTTGAGTGTATTGATGTAAAGAAGAATTTAATATAGCTGCAAAATTATAGATCAGAGTTTGAACATTTTCTTTTGATTTGTATTTTATTCTTCTCTAATAGATATACTGATCTTTATTTAAAAATCTGATTTTTCTTGTAAAAATGTAAACAAAAACTAAAAATAAATGTAAAAATTGTGTGTAAGTGGTTAAAAAGGGGTTATTGAAACTTCAGTTTATATATATAATATTTTATGTATCAAAATAATATTTAATAGAGTGAAATTCCACTATATATAATTTGGAAAGTACTGCATCCACAAGAGAAATAGAAATCTTATTCTAACATTGAGAATATATTCCAATATCAGCCTTTTGTTTCACTCATTTTATTCTAGCAACTCTGTGGATGCATTAAGGCAAAGACAGTAGTGCTTTCTCCCATTATAAGAAAAATAGATGACTTTAAATTGTCAAAGAGTAATTAATTAAGAAAAAAATACACAAACATCACAGTTTTTGTTTTCATATAAGAAAATCTCACCTGGAAAATATATTTGTTAGATACTGGACAAATATTTAGAAACATTTTACTGAGCCAGTGAAAATATGAAATTTATTCCCAAGATAAGACATAATATATGTTTTTCTTATTTCAAGGGAATGACTATGTGATAAAAGATGCTAAATATTGAAGTCTAGGTATTAGAGTGAATCTTTGATTCTTCCAATGAACGAATAATATTATTCAAAGGAATTAGCTAAATGTTTTCTACTTTAAAGTTTTTTAATTCTAGAAAAGTTAATTTCTAGGTATATTGCAGTAAGTTACACCCAGCCATAATATAATAGTGTTCTAAATAAAATGGCTATATAAGATATTATTCCAAAACTTAGTGGCACAAAATAAAAACATTTTATTATATCGCATAGATTCTATGGAATAGTAATTCAGACAGCACTGAGCGGCATGATTTTTCTTCTTTGTGCTCTAATGACAGAGGTCACTTAATGGTACCCCACTGTTGGATGAATTGGTTTGGACAGTCCAGGACAACTCAATTCACATTTTGGGGGATAGATGAAAGACTGGGTTCAGTTGGGACTGTCAACCAGATTGCCTAAATATATTCCTTCCATCATGGCAGTCTCAAAGTACTTGAATTTCTTACATGGCTGGATTTCTTCGGAGTGACCATCCCAAGACAACCAGACAAAGCTGCAACACTTCCATCACATTTTCTTGGATACAATGACCCATTAGGTCATCCCAGGTTTCAAGGGGTAGAGAATTAATTAGTCTTCATATCTCGATGGGGAGTAACAAGATCATATAGTGGAAAATTTTATAGATTGAGAAATAATGTTACAGCCATTTTCAGAACATACACTCCACAAAATACAATTTGGAAATTCATTAATTTCCCAAAGCTACTTGAATACTAAGTGGCAGACTTTAACCTGAGCCAAATGGGAGTCCAAAACCTTTCATAAAGATTTTTTTAATGGATCTGAAAGAGACAGAGAGATAAAAACAGAGACAGAGACAGACAAAATACTGTATTTTGAAAGCTCATTTTAGGTTACAAATTATATTGTGAAAATACCAAATAGTTTGCCATTTATCTCTTAATTAAAGGTATTTATTCTATCAATGTATCATTGGTATCAAAGCTCCATTTAGGTGGGATATTTTTTCTTTATTTTTATCTTTTATTTTTTTTAATAGCATCATGCCTGACAAAGTAGATGATGAATAAAAATTTTTTGAATGAAAAATAAATCAATAAATGAATGAATGAATTTATGAATATTGCATATGAATGCTGACAAAGGGAGTACAGTTTGCATTTGGAAAAAATTATGGCAGTTTTAAAAGTTTTCTAAGAACTACAAGCATTTTTATCTTTCTTTTGAACCACCTATTAAAGCTTATTACCTATGAGATTGTTTTTCCTATGTTCAAAATTTAAAAGGCTTAAATATATGCATTTAATTCCTTCTTCTTAACACTAACTTCATGTTAAAAATTATTTGAGCAAAAAGATTTAAAAGTAGCTTCTGTGTGACAGTGTCTTGATTATTTCACATTTAGCACTCAAATAAAATTTCTATATATATTATAATATCATGATTATAAGTATAAGCAAATAATTCACTATACCTCTATATTTAAAGTTTGAAAATTGTTTAATTTTCAACTTTGACTCATTATTAAGAAGTTACAACATTTTGGAGACTGGTAAAAATGGCATAGATGATAGAAGCTTTGTTCATCTTCTCTTTCAACCAAATCAAAGTTTTGACGGAAACACAGAGTAAACAGCAAGCAGAGTCACTTGGGGTCTAGATGAACAGAAGCCCTACAATTAGGGAAGGAAATAAGAAATCACCTTGGAACAATAGGCGGTAGGAGGAGATGAGGATGCGAGATTGCAGTCCCCAGCGGCTGAGTGGGGCAGAGGCTGCGGAAGAAGTAGCCAGCAGCTGCAGATGCCTCTTAAAGGGACGGTGTCCATAACTGGACTTTTGCTGCGATGGACTCGCTTGCTCTGAGCACCGGTGCCATGTCGGCTGCTCAAGGGCACCAGGGACTTACAGGGGAACACTGAACTGTTGGAGTGAGGGTCATAGGTCAAGCTCTCTCCTGGGCAGAAGTGCTGGCTATATCCATTGCTCCTCTATTGAGCTTTCCCCCAGCACCAGTGTGCAGACCCAGAGCCACTATATCAAACTGACATATCAAACTGTATAACAGAGGAATGTGATGTTGCCTTATTGGACCTAGAGGGTACTGTGATGGAATGAAGTAAGTCAAATAGAGAAAGACAAATATTGCACGATTTCACGTACATGTGGAATCTAAAGAACAAAATAAACAACAACAACAAAAATGAAAACAAACTCATAGATACAGAGAATATTCTGTATTCTCTGAGGGCTACCAGATGGGAGGGAGGTTGGTGGGACGGCAAAAAAGAACAAAGCAATTAAAAATTACAAATGGATAGTTATAAATAGACATGGAGATATAAAGTATAGCATAAGGAAATTAGTTAACAATATCGTAATAAATATGTAAGGAGGAAGAGGAGTACTGGATTTAATGGGATGATCACTTTGTGAGTTGTAAAGATCTCTACTATACTGTACAACTGAAACTAATTTATTATGTATGCCAACTATAATTGAAAAAAATCTCATTGAATTGTACAATGTAAATATGAGCAACTACTAGTCTATTATATTTTAATAAAGCCAAGAAAAAATTTTAAAAAATAAACAAACAAAAGAGAAGTTAAAACATTTTAAAATGTATTTAATTAAAATATCTATAAATATATGTCATATATAGAAACATTTATCCAATGGCTATAAATTTTCTAAAAGTAACTATTTTATTCCATATTTTTATGAATCTTCTTTCCTAAAGTGTGGGAAATTAATGAATAGTGTTTGTTTCTAAATTCTGTCAGGTTTCCCAAGGCAGTAGAGAGGCTTTTCCATTAATTGGAGATGAAAAATTTGCTATATTGTTTTCTCAGAGGAAATGTTTCTGTATGAGAAAACACAATATTGCTGTTACCGTGGTGAGACGTCAAAAAAAAATCATTTAAAATGCAGGATGACATAAAGCTTTTATACTATTTTTTTAAAAAGTACAGATTTTCAACATATTTGCAGAAATTTTATTTTTGAAATATTTATAATAAAAGAGTTTAGCAAATAAAAATTAATACTTGGTTTGATTACATTTCAAAATCATAAAAAGAAAACTCATTGGATCACAAGTCAGCATCTTTATTTCTTTTTATGACATTTGTTAACTTTGGAAAATAACACTGTGTAGGTAGTGTGAAGGAAATGCCTTTTACTGGCCTGGTAGAGAAATATCAGAGAATATAATAAATACATTATAAAATTCATTTGGTCTAGGTATTGGTGTATTTCTTTGTCTATTAGTGTTTGCTTTGTCTAAAATTAACATTGTTTAGTTGACAATATTATTTTCCTAAGCTCTTAGTTGGCGAGCTGAAAGGTAATTCAGTAGGTAAGTAAGTGGATAGGAAATGGCATTTGTTACCTATCAGAACCAAGATTTGATGGTTGCTAACATTTTTTAACATAGCACCTACCTAAATAAAAAAACGAGAGAGAGAAAAGAGAGAGAAAAAAGGATAATAAATTCAAAAGCAAAAAAAAAAAAGTGCTCTACTTTGACATGTTGGTGGATGAGCCAATCTATAATAAAAATCACTTTGTTAGTCTATTGGAGCTTAATGCCCCTTGTTGTTCTTCTGTATCAAAATTTACAGTCTCCAACTCTCATGTATTAGGTCAGCTCTCATAAGTGCAGCTGGCTATTCTTGCTTTCAGTCATGCTGGCTCCCAACTACCTATCACTAGGATAAGGAGTGTTTGTAACCAAAGCTGTTATTCACTATTTCTCACCAGAAGTTAGTATATAGTTGGATGACAAAACTCATCAGGTCTCATTGATTTTCTTGTCTCTGCTGGTGCAAAGTAATTACCTATGCATTCACCATGCCTTACAGATGTGTCTTTCAGGGTCCAAAATCAAATACACATCACTTTCTCATTTCCAAAAAGATCTAAAAGTAGCCTGGAGGTTGGCATCTCACATTCCTATTCCCTTACTGCTGTTTGAAGGACTCACCACTCAAATAAATTAATTACACTTATATCTTTGCCTCAGAGTCTAATTGTGTTCACTTGTTTTATTATTCGAAACTACTATATTTTTCTCAGTTGACTTCTATAATATTTATCTATATTTTATTGTTCTTTCATTCAATAAAGCATCTATTATTACCTCTCATATACAATGAAATTTATGGACAAAAAAGGTATTCTTTTAAATAGGCCATTTTCAAACAAAATTTCTATCTTTTGAAAATATTCGTGAAATAATCATTTATAGCTAATTTTGATTGATTAAGTAAATCTTGCTTGTTTTTAGGACAATGAAGCTGTGAGCTTAAAGTAACTTTTATACCAAAACCTCCAGTACTTTGGAAACATGAACACATTAAG
The DNA here is from genome assembly GCF_902729225.1 of Pteropus medius. Classification (NCBI taxonomy): domain Eukaryota; kingdom Metazoa; phylum Chordata; class Mammalia; order Chiroptera; family Pteropodidae; genus Pteropus; species Pteropus medius. Next base: position 685,218 of record NW_024344437.1, on the reverse strand, counting down.
TCACTTAATACCTATGTGATTTATCATACCTAGGATTCATAAGCTACATGTTCTACCATTCTTAGAAAACCAAATGTTGGTAAATGTGGTCCTTTAGACACAGGAGAATTTCAAATCCCAGTAACAGAATTGAGGCCATATGATCAATCTTTCAGAAACTATACAAACCACAACATATTTCACAAGCAAAATCTCATAGAACAAGTCTTAGCAGATGCACTTCTACTCTCTGCATCCTCCAGCACAATATAGAGTCAGAAAGGTATTTTCTAACGTTTTAAATCACTACTTACCTGCTCACTTTCCATCAAGACAAATCTAGGAATTATTTCCTTCTCTGGCTCAAGAGATACTGTTACAACTATGCCTATAACATCAATATTTTCATGGGGCATCTACTTGCAGAGAAATTTCAAATATATTATTTTATGTTCATCGGTTATATAGGTCTAGAGGTATTATTGTTGTTATTTTCATTTGGGGCATAGGTAAACCAGTACTCTTAGAAGTTAAGTGACTTGACTTATATGGAATCAGGACTAGCCCTCAGATGTCCTTCTTCACAGAGCATGTCCACATGACCTCACTAACACGGGTGAACTAGATAACTCCTCTGACTCTGTGGAAAATGCTTGTCCATTGTAAAACCTGTATTATCAAAGAATCTTTGTATTGCTTGAAAAAACATTTTCAGAGGAAAGTGAATATCCCTAGGACCACATTTATATCTCCAATAAAAAGACTGCTTATTTCATTTATTTGTGTTGAATCAAATTAAATTCTTGGATGAAAGAATCTATCAAAAGACTAATTATGTAGAAAATTTTAAAAGCATAAATTCCATGCAAATGATTGGATCATAATGGAGCAAGGGAAGTCATTGATTTTCTTTGCAAAAGCTAACATCTAGTAAATTTATAGCACATTGTATTATAGTTTAATGGCAATTACAAAAATACTGTCATCACATCTAGAGTTGTCCAAATAAAATGTTATCATTCAAAAAATAATCCCCTAAGAAAATTATTTTTTTAATTTTTATTTTTCAATTAGAGTTGATATTTAATATTATTTTATATTAGTTTCAGGTGTACAGTATAGTGGTTAGACAGTTATATAATTTATGACGCGATCCCCCCAATTAGTCTAGTAACCACTTGGCACTACCCATAGTCGTTACCATGTTATTAACTATATTCCCCATGCTGTGCTTCACATCCCCATGAGTATTTTGTAACTACCTGTTTGTACTTCTTAATCCCATCACCTATGTTCACTGCTACACTATTTATAGTAGCCAAGATATGAAAGCAACCTAAGTGCTCATCAATAGACTATTGGATAAAGAAGTCATGGTACATATATGCAATACTAATTATTCAGTCATAAAAAAATGAAATTTTACCCTTTGCAATGACATGGAGGGACCTAGAGGTTATTATGCTAAGTGAAATAAGTCAGACAGAGAAAGAAAAATACCATATGATTTCATTTATATGTGGAATCTCAAGAAAATTATTTCTAGCTGATTAAGAAAACTGGCAAATGAGAACTCTGCATAATGAGGCAACTTTGTTTCTTAGCAACAGGGGAATAAAATGGATTGAAATGTAAAAGATTTGGCAATGACAATAAATGGGGGAAATCACTGTCACTTGAAAAAATCAGCAGGAGAAAGTTGATAGGTATAGAGAAAAGCTGCAGAATACTTTAAGTTTTAAAAGATTTCGAGCATAAATCCAGCACACAGAGAAGCATAATGTCTGTAGCAAAACAAAAATCTGAAAGAAAATTTGCTTTATAGAAGAAACTATTTTACTGTCTATCATTATAGTAGGATCGTAATCTAACAACTAATATGCTAAGAAGTAAAAGTAAATGAATAAATCATACTTATGTGCTTTTACAATGTTATACTGGTGAAATAATCATGAGATAGAACACATTGTACAGATTAACAGGAATTTTAATATACTAGGAGGAAATTTTCACTAAAGATTGTAACAAACAAACAAGACAAACAAAAACTCATAGCCATAGACAACAGCTTAGTGGTTAGCAGACGGAAGGGATCAAATAACTGATGACAGGAGATTTGACTTTGGGTAGTGAGCACACAATGCAATATACAGATGGTATATTATTGAATTGTATACTTGAAGCTTATAATATTTTATTAACCAATGTCACCCCAATAAATTTAATAAAAATAAAATCAAATCTATATAGAAAGGATTGTGATATATCGAATTTTTAAGTGTATTTTCTCAAAACTCTTGAACTTTCAATGGAATGAGAAATTTTTAATATATAATATAATCAATTAAATCAATGAATACTATTAATAATAATAATTTACTGAGTGTTTACCATGAACCAAGCTCTTTCTAATTAACTTACGTGCATTATTTTATTTGATCTTTACAACATCAGTAAAAGTGACATTTTTTCCTTCATTTCACAGAGGAAAGCAAACGCCTAGAGATCTTTGCTCGTTGTAAGTGGAATTCTAATATGACCCTTAAGAATCCTACCCTGTGACACATACACTTCCTGCCTCCTCTTAAGTATAAACAGAACCTGTGAATATAGGAGTAAGTCACTCCTGTGATTAGGTTACCAATTACGTAGTTGATTTTGAGTTAATCAAAAGCAAAAGAGAGATGATCTAGATGGGCTTGTTCTAATTGAGTCCTAACAAGAGTCTGACCGCAGAAAGATTAGAAGAATGAGAGAGCCTCTGGAGGTGGCCACGTGACAGGAACTGAATGCTGCCTCCAAGAAAGGAGAGCAGTTCCATGCTGGCAGCTTGCAAGACAGCAAGAACCTCAGTCATACAGGTGCAAGGAAGTAAGTTCTGCTCATGAGCAGTGAGATTAGAAGAGGGCCTGGAGCTTCTTGATTTCACCCTGGTGAGACCTCAAGAAGAGGATTCAGCTAACCAGTACCACCCAAAAAAATGACATCCAGAGATTATGAGATAATAAATGGTGTTGTTTTAATCTGTTAACTTTGTGATAATCTGTTATGCAGCAATAGAAGAATAATACAATGCAGGCCAGTAAGATGAAAACACATGGCAGTCTGATTCTGATGGTCTTAATTTCAAACATCTGCATATCAATTTCCATATAAATTAGGAGTTTTTGTTTGTAATCTATAGAAACTGACTACTGGCTAACTGAAATAGAATTAAAAGTAAAAACATTTCATTCTATATGAAATACTCAATATCTCAGAAAAAAAAAATGTTAAAAACCATCCTCAAGAACAAGACAGAAGGCAGTTTCCAGAATGCCAGCTGAAAGATTGACAGTCTTTGTAGATAGCTATTGGAGGATAGCTATTTTCATCGCTCAAATCTTGAAGCTCAAGATTCAGCTTGAAGCTCAAGATTCACATGAAAGAAAGCCTGGCTATGTCCAGGTCACAGATCGATACGTGTGGTCAGAGCAGCTGGAAGTGTAATTGGAAAAGGAAGTAAAGCAGGATTGATTTTCATTCCTATTTTGAAAGAGCTGAGGGATGTATTAGGGTTCTCTAGGGAAACAGAATTTATAGAATATATATATACAGAGAGAGATACAGATTTATTTTAAGAAATCAGTTCAACAATTGAGGAGTTGGGGAGGGTAGAAAATCCAAAATCTGTATAGCAGTTTGACAGGCTGGAAATTCTGGCACGGCTTGATTCAGTCTTGAGAGCAAAGGAAGGCAGAATTTCCTCTTCTTTGTGCACTCTATCTTTTCTTTGAAGGCCTTCAATTAATTGGATGAGGCTCAACCACATTAGGAAGAGTAATATGCTTTATTCAGAGTGCAGTTTTTAAATGTTTATCACATGTAAAAAATAACTTCACAGCACTATCTAAACTGGTGGTTGATTAAACAATTGGAAACCATACCCTACCCAGTTGACATGTAAAATTAATCATCATGGGAGGTCTTGTAAAGGCTGGGGAGGGCTTCCAATGTTTCCACTTGGATTTTTCTATATGATGACTCTTTATTCTGAGCCAGGGAACCAATGAAAGAATTCTGAAACTTAGTGAGGATATCTTCTTATAATGAATGTCATATTATTATCAAAGTTTGCATTGAAAATTATGTAAACACAATAAATATTTAGCTTTAGCAAATTTATATTGATAGGAAAATGGACTACTTAACTGAACTTTCAAACTGGATATGGAAAAATGTCATAATCATGATGAAATATTTACCTGAAAATTTCTTCCACTATATATCCATTTTCCTAATAATATTAATGGAATAAAAATTATTAATAATGAAACATTATAGTAGATTAACTGGATTTAATCAAAACATCCTTGGGACCTGACTTTGATATGACTTAAGAATTATAGTGAAGAATTAAAACATTTGAATCTTTGAGAAAAAAATATATTTTTTAATTCTTATGGATTTTAAATTTATTTATCCATTCATTTACTTATTTAACAAACGCTTTAGTGAGGACTGAAATTTCCTTAATCTCTGTGCACAGTCATTTTCCTCTTTCAGGAAGCAGATGTGTATAAACCATGACTTTCTAGCTCTTGAGTAAAGGACTTCAGAGCCTTCTACAACCTGCTCAGATTTAGGTTGTATATTATTAATGAGGAGAACCCAGTGTTACCGTTGGGGCCGACTTGAACTTTGGTGTCACCCCAACAGTGGGGGATGGGGTGGTGGAAAAAATGGCACAGAAGTGTAGTTATTATTTTTCCTCGGTTTTCTTATTGATGCAGTGAAGAATCACAGGTCAGTGAGATTTAGAAAAAGTTTATTAAAAGTATATTTCAGAAAGACAAAGCATGCCCCAAGGAGGCATGTGGTTTTAGTGAAGAGCTGTAACAGAGCCTTGTACCAACAATAACAATGACCCCTAGAAGTGGAAATGTCTGCATTATATTTGGGCTGTGATGGGTGGTTCCAAAGGCAGTCATAGATGATTTCTAAGCGAGGTCATTTTGATTGACACTTGTCTGCTGTATAACATAACACTGCCTATTGCACATGCGCTTACCCAGAATTCTGCTACCATTAGGGAGTTCTTTGGGCTGTCTTCAGGCTGAGCCCCTATTCCTTTGTTCCCCTGTCACTCATGTCTAACTAGCTACCTAACACAAATACAGACTGATAATTCCTGTCAAAAGTCATTTTTTAGAATTATGCTTTGATGGTTAATTATACTGTATTCCTATAAATAGATCTGAGGGATTTATCCATTAATATTCCAAATACGAGTAATGAAGGTTGTATTTGAAAGATTTTATAGGACCTGAATCTCACCTTAATCAGGACAACAATGTTTGAGGTATTCCCACCCTGGGATGATTATAAACTGATATTACTAAGATTTGGTTGTAATACTCAATTTTAAAGTGGGGATAATTCTTTCAAATTTAGGTATGTGAGGCAATCTGGATGGCTAGAAACTACCTCCTTATTCAGTGTGAGTAACATCAAGCAATATACTAAAGACAAGTAGGAAGGAAAATTTCTCTTATCCCTAATCTTACTGTCATTATGAATGTAGTGAAATATAGTGTGAGCTCTAAAGTTAGAGTGACTGGTTTGGAATCCTGGCTCTGCTGCTTAATAACTGACCCTGGTTGGCCTTTGGCCTTTTCAACTTCTCTGTGTCCCACTTTCTTTTCAAAATTTGGGTAATAAAAATAGGTTTGCAGTAGGAACTACATGAAATAATACATGTAGAATGATTAGAACCAGAGAATGCTGGTAAAAATTTTAATAACTGACATTTAAGGGAGAATAATTGCCCAATTACAGAATTTGCCAATTTTTATAATATAAATTCAATTCTCTCACTCTTATCGATTTCAAACTGCCAATGTGACATAACCGAACTTAGAAAAGTGGGGACATGAGCCAATCAGCTCTCAGGAGACAGTATGAGTCAGCTCTCAGACTTCATTGTTTTGAACAGTTCCTTAAAATAGTAAATATTCAAATAGTAAATACTAATAAGTTGTTAGTATTTCTATTTGTTGAAAATTTACAACTAAAAATGGTTTCATCCAAGAGTTAGCTAAATTGCGCAGACACTAAAACACTCCCAAGGTCCTTCCTCCTACTTTATGACATCCTTGGTCAGTAAAAGAAAGATGCTTCTGTTCTGTAAACATGCTCTTTCCATGCTTCAGTTAGTATATTTTTTCTTGAGCTACTGTTACCAAGGTCAAGGCAATCAATAGCAAAACCACCCACCCCTCGATCTGCCATGTGTTATCCAGCTGCTCTGCTTACACTTAAGCAACAATGGGAGGGCAGAGGTTTGGATCGTTTGAGCTTCTTTTTCTTTTCTTTTCTTTTTTTTTTTTCCAAATTACAGCTTTGGATTTAAGCAAATATCTTCAGAAGCTACTCTTTTTAGTTACAAAGCCAAAGGTACCATGATTTGTTTGATGAGTTCTGGATTTCTATTGAGTGGGCTATTTCCAGGCAGCTGCCTGGGGTAGTGGGGAGGGAGTGGTGGTGGAATTTTTGTTTTCCACAACAAATCTTGGAACAGAATTTGCCTTCAGTAGGTGTTATTCTTTTAACTGGAGGAAATCCCTAATCTTAATCAATGTGGCAAGTTAAAATTTTTTCCTTTGATTTGGGTTGCATTATTTTCTGTGATTATGAAAAAACTCTATTCTTACAGAAAAAGTGGGTAGAATATTATTTTTCTTTTAACTTACGCCAAAATTGAAAAGTAAACTCACACAATCTGGAGACTGTCAATCAATAACATAGAAGACTCTTCTTCTCACCCCTCTCTCTCTCCTTCTGTGGCCAATTTACATGATTCATGAGCACTCAAATTTTATAGTTGAAAGAAAACAGGCTTTTGAGTCAGAGAGGTCATTGTTCAAATCCCGACCCTACTATATACTACTAATTGACTTTGGAAATTTATTTAGCCTATAAAATTTATTTACTCAACAAATATTTCTAAATGCCTTCTCTGTGTCACACAGTTAGAGGCCTATTCTAGGATAAAATTTAGATATAAAGGATGTAAAGCCACCATCTTCATGGAGCTTAAGTACATAAGTACAGTCATCCTTTGATATCTGCAGGAAATTGGTTCTAGGAATCCCCGCAGATACCCAAATCTGAGGATGCTCAAGACCCTTAGTCAGCCCTTTGTATCTGCAAATGTGGAACCCATGGATGTGAAAGGCTAATTGTATAGAAATTAGTATATAATACCAATTTGCAATAAGAACTAAGAAAAGCAAAACTGAGAAGAGGGACAAAGAGTGGTTTAAGCATTATATTAGATAAGGTAGTCAAGGGAAATTTCTCTAAGAAAATGAAATAGATGGAAGGGCAAGTGCAAAGTCCCTGAAGTAGAGTCATGTTGGTATGATCAAACATCAATGAGAAAGCCAGTATGGTTGAAGCAAGTATTATTGCTGTGTAACAAATCATCACACTTAGTGGCTTACAGCAACACAAACTTATTTCAATTTCTATCAATCAAAAGTTCAGGCACAGCTTAACTGTGTCCTCTGTTGGGGGTCTCATGAGGCTGTATGCAAGGAAGTGGCCAGGTTACATTCCCATTGGAGGCTTGACTAGTTAATAGTCCACTTCTAGGTTCATTCAGGTTATTGGCAGAACTTATTACTGAACTCCTCACTTTCTTGATAGTTTTCAGTTCCTAGAGGTTGCCCTTGGGTCTTTTTTATGTGACTCTCTCAAAACGATTCACAAAATGGCTATTTCTTTAAGGCCAGAGCAAGAATTTATCTTCAGGAGAAGCCCAGTCCTTTTTCTAACAGATTTTATCCAGTTAAGTCAGGTATTCTAGGATAATTTCTCTTTTATTGACTCAAAATCCACTACTTTGGGATCTTAATTATATTTGCAAAATTTCTTTACCTTTACATATAATGTAACCTCATTTAAAATTGGCTCATCATATCATGTTTATGAGCCCCATCTATTCTTAAGAGGAGAGAATTATATAAGATGTGTACACCAGGGGTGGTTACCTTAACAGCCATCCTAGTATTTTGCCCACCACACCAAGGTATAGACCTTAGATTTTATATTAAAGGGATGGGAAATCACTAGACTATGTTGAGCAGGAGAGTGATGTAATTAATTTTTAAAGAATTACTCTTACTGCTCTGTGGAGAATTTACTGTAGGACCACAAGAATGGAAGCAGTGAAAAAATTAGGTCAGTAGTGTAGAAAATAAAGGATGATAGCTTAGACTAGTATGATAGTAATGCGAAGGAGTCATGTATTCTTCTTATACATTTTGAAAAATGAAGATGGCAGGATCTGATGATAAATAGCATGTAGAACAATAACAATTTTATTCTAGGGCTCTTATGAGAATTAACTGAGATAGTGTATGTCTACAGCATACCTTAGATGGTAAACAAATGTAAGCTACCTTTCATTAATAATATAGAGAATAATAAGTATTATATGTTTTTCCTCTAAAGAATATCATAGCAAAAGGCCCACTACCCTGATAGACCTTAGACATTTGTGAATATTTTTTTTAAATCAAAACTAAAGTAATTTAAGACTAAGAAAAGAGCAGTAAAGATTAAGATATAAAGAAAAGTTCATTTCTTTTTTTCTCACTCTGAAAATTCAATGTACATTATTATTCCCTTTGCTTTATATTCAACTAAGAAAAAGTGGGGAGTGGTGTTTGGATGTAAGACTCCACTATATTTAATTATACCATTTAATTCAATCCAATCCAGTTTATGTCCTGAAACAATGGGTTATACCAGAGATATAAAATAGCTTGAAAAAATAGCTTTTCATCTGAAAGAGAACCTGTGAAAGAGAAAAAAAAATCATAGTTTTAAATCTCAGTCTCTGTAGCACACTAAAGTAAAAGGGTTTATCAAAACAGCCACATCCATGGGTCCTCATGCTCCAAACAGAACAGTATTTCAGGATCTCTAATTATGTTCGTACACAGGAAACAAAAAAATGAACCAGCTCTCTGCCCAGCAGATGGCTTAAGTTTAAGAAATAAATGGTTATAAGAGCTTTTAGCTTTTGTGTATACAGGTTTTTATAAGACACTACCATATTATGAATGTAATATATAGACAACCTACCTTTATCCTTTTAGAAAAATGATAATTATAATTTTTAAGAATTATAAAGATAGCTTTTCTTACTGACTTTTTAAAAGAAATCCACATATTCAGTAACCAGAAATATTGACTGATTACTTTGAATTTAACTGTTATATGGAGACTATGCTACCAAACTAGCTTTTCCATTGAAGAATGAGAAAAGAAAAAAAAAAAATACTTGAGTGATTAGTTCTGCTGCTAGTGCACATGGCAATGAAACTCCTGCTGGCTTTCTGAATAAATATTCTCAACCCTTTATACATATTAGAATTTTCTGGGTAAGTTTAAAAATTACTAGTGTCTGGGGTTCACTCCATCAAATGATGATCTAATTACTCTAGGGTAGATTTTGAACATAAGTATATTTTTAAAAGATAAATGTGATAGGCAAAATATTGCTCCCACATATGCTGATGTTCTCATTTCCACAATAAGATATAGGATTTTTGCAAACGTGATTAAGGTTACAGACATTGAAATGGAGACATTATTCTGGATTAACTGGCTAGGACCCATTACAGGAGGCTTTAAAATCAAAGAATGCCTATTGACTGAGGTACAACAGAAAAAGAAAGGAGAAATTTGAAATGTAAGAATGGCTGGACTCACAATTACTGGATTGGAAGATGGGAGAAGAGGATGACCCAAGGAGTGTGGGAAACTTCTAGAAGCTAGTCATAGCCTTCAGCTGTCATTCACTAAGGAAACAGAAACCTCAGTCCTACAACGAAAAATACCGCATTCTGCCAACAGCCTGACTGATCAAGGAAACAAATTCTTCCCTTGAGTTTATAGAAAAGAACTCAATCATGTTAATGCCTCGATTTTAGCCCATTGAGACCCAGGTCAGATTTCTGACCTACAGACTTTTAATATGTTAAATTTATATTGTTAAAGTTCCTAATTTTCTGGTAATCTATTACAGCAGCAATAGAAATAATCATAGATAAATGTTTTATAAGTTATACATGAATAATAATAATTGAATATTATACATAGAAAAAGAATAAAATATATTTTGTATTTAGAATAATCTTAGATATAAAAAAAAAGAGTTGCAAAGATAGTTAAGAATTCCCATATATCCCACACATCTTTTCTTCTACTATTAGTATCTTATATTAGCATGGTACATTTGTCACAAATAACAAATTATTATTGATGCATTACTATTAATTAAGTCCATACTTTGTCCAGATTTGCTTAGTTTTTACCTAGCGTTGTTTTTCTGTTCTACAATTTCATCCAGAATACCTAATTATATTTAATCATCATGTCTCTTTAGACTCCTTAAGGCTGTGACAGTTTCTCAGACTTCCCTCGTTTTTAATGACCTTGACAGTTTTCAGGAGTACTGTCAGATCAGGCATTTTATAGAATGTCCTTCAATTTGGATTTGTCTGATATTTTTCAAGCATTATGAAGTTTGGAGAGAAAGACCATAAAGATAAAGTGCCATTCTTATCACATCATGTCAAGAATACCTGCTAGCAACATGACCTATCAATAGCAATATTAACTTTAATCATCTTGCATTTGACAGATTTCTCCACTGTAAAGTTACCTTTCTCCCCTCTTTTTTACAGTCTTTGAAAGGAAGTCATTATATATAAATACCACACTTAAGGAATGGAGAGTTATATTCCACCTTTTTAAAGGAGAAGTATAGATATAAATTGTTTGGAATTCTCTGTGCAAAAATTTATCTATTTTTCATTATTTTCTTTTGCTACAAGATGCTTCAGACTCATCTTGTATAGTCCTTACTTCAATCCTAGAATAAGCCATTTATCCAAGCAACCCTGGTTCCTTTTATTCAATGATGGTTTTAAAAATAAGATCAGTGTTGCAGGTACACTCATTGCTACTAAGAGTGTCATTGTTTCTAGATCTTAGCTGAAAGAACAAGGAAATATGTGTATATACTAACCCACGTATACACACATATTTATAAATATTTCTATATGTATCCTTCTATATTTATATTAAGGGCTAAACATGAGCTCATACTGATGTCTCCAGCTATAACCCAATACTATATAAATTACTCTATCTTTTCTCATGCTGGTCTATAATCTCCCATTTCTGTGGGATGGTAAGAAACCTAGTTGCCACCATCCTCCATCCATTCACTTACCTGTCGCATTCCACTATATATATATATGTGTGTAGGGGCTTGAAAATTATTATCCTGACAAACAACTTTACCGACTAGAACACAGAGTTTATGTTCGGTTCCTTTTGCTTTTGATCTTATAGTCATCGTTCATTTCCAGGGTTACTTAGGTAAGCATCTTTTCCTCCCACGGTCTTCAAAAAGGTTTTTTTCACATATTTGTAATATAAATTCTTCTGTCAAAGTTTGCATTCTATTCTGGGATTCTTGACATCCTAAATGTTCTTTTTCATTGTATTTTGTTGTGTTTTTTAATACATTCAGTTTGACTGTGTGCTGTAAAGTTCTATGAGGTTTTTTTAAAGGGATTCTTAACCCTACATTTTGTTTTGTTTTGTTTTTATTGTGGTAAAAACACTTAATATGAAATGTTCCCTCTTAACAAATGTTTAAGGATACAGTACAGTATTGTTGAATAGGTACATATAGGTAATATTGTACAGCAGATCTGTAAAACATATTCATCTTACTTAAAAAAAAAAACTTTATGCTTATTGATTAATAACTTATCAGCCTCCGGCAACCACTATTCCACTCTTTTATTCTATGAATTTGCCTGTTTTAGATACCTCATATAAGCGGAATTATGCAATATTTGTCTTTCTGTGACTGGCTTATTTCACTTATAACAGTGTCCTCAAGGTACATCCATGTCACTGTATATTGCAGAATTTCATTATTTTTTTTTCCGACTTTTCTGAAATGTAATAGACAATTATTTGCTCAGATTTACATTGCACAATTCAATAAATTTTTTTTCAATTATGGCTGGCATACAATAATATACCAGTTTCAGTCGTATAGCCGAGTGATCAGAAATCCACATAACTTGCAAAGCGATCACCCCACTAAATCTAGTACCCCTCTTCCCCCTTACATATTTATTACAACTTTATTAACCATCTTCCTTATGCTATATTCTACATCTCCATGTCTATTCTGCAACTATCCATTTGTACCTCTTAATCTTTTTACCTTTTTTGTTCCATCATTCCAACCCTGTTCCCATCTAATAACTCTGAAAATATTCTCTGTACCTATGAGTTTATTTCCACTTTTGTTGTTGTTGTTGATTTTGTTCTTTAGTTTCCATATATATATGTGAAATCCTGAGATATTTGTCTTTCTCTGTCTGACTCAATTCATTCAGCTCAGTACCCTCTAGGGCTATCAAGGCAATATCTTTCTCTATTCTCTTCCTTTTAGTCTGTGCGTGTCTTTTAATCTGAAGTGACTCTCTTGTAGGCAGCATATGTAGAGGTCTTGTTTTCTTACCCATTTGGCCACTCTATCTTTTGGTTGAAGCACTTAATTCTTTTTCATTTGAAGTACTTGTTGGTAGGAATGTAGTTATTATCATTCTTTATTCAAGCTTTTGATACATGTTTTTTCTTCTTAAAGAAGTACCTCCAACATTTCCTGAATACTAGCTTGGTGCTGATAAATTCCTTTAGCTTATTTTTGTCTGGGAAGCTCTTTATCTGTCCTTCGACTCTAAATGATAACTTTGCTGGATAAATTAATCTTGGTTGTAGATCCTGAGTTTTCATCATGTCAAATATTTTGTGCCAAACCCTTCTGTCCTGCAAACTTTCTTTTGAGAAATCAGCTGCCAGTCTTATGAGAGCTGCTTTATAGGTAACTAACTGCTTTTCTCTTGCTGCTTTTTAAGATTATCTCTTTGTCTTTACCTCTGGCATTTTAATTATGATATGTCTTGGTATAGGCATCTTTGGGTTCATCTTTTTTGAGACTCTCTGGGGTTGTATGTCTATTTCCTTAACCAGATTAGAGAAGTTTTCCATCATTATTTCTTCAAATAGGTTTTCAACTTCTTTCTCTTCTTTTTCTGGTACCTCTGTTATACAAATGTTGTTACATTTGTTATTCCATAGGCTCCTTATATTATCTTTATTATTTTGGATTCTTTTTCTTTTTGCCATTCTGATTGAATATCCTCTGCTACCCTATCCTCTATATTGGTGATTCAATCCTCCACTTCCTCCATTCTGTTGATTCCCTCTAATATACTCTTCATCTCTTTGTTAAAGTCTCACTGAGTTCATTTACTCTTTGCTAGGTTTCTCGGACATCCTTATAATCAGTGTTTTGAGCTCTGCATCTAGTATATTGCTTTTCTTCATTTTGGTGAATTCTTTTTCTGAAACTTTGTTCTGTTTTTTCAAGTGGGACATGTTTCTTTGTCTCCCCATTTTGGCTGCCTCCCTGTGTCTGTTTCTATGTATTAGGTAGAGCTCTTAAGTCTCCCAGTTTTAGTAGTGACTTTATATAGTAGGTGTGCTGTGGGGCCCCTTGCCATAGACCTGAGAGGGGTCTAGCTGTAGGCCAAGTTCAGCCTCAGCCTGTGCACCTCTGGAGCCACCTGGTAAGAGTCACCAAATAATCTACATATGGCTGTCACCCATGCTGAGCTTATAGTGCCTCAAGGGGTCAAATCCAAAACTGAGGCTGGCTGCCATTAGTGCAGAGTTTAGGGCTGCTCAGCAAGAGAAACGGGGCACACCGAGGCCAGATGCTGATTCTTTAGATTTTGTGAGCCTTTGAGAGATTTTATGAAAGTTCGCAGCAGGAGCCAAGACAGCCAATTTGTATGGAATAAATCACTCGAAGCCACTTGGGTGGGTCCACAAGTTGGGAGAGGCGAAGTCTCAGGAAATTTCCTGAGTGGAGTAACTTGTTCCCCTAACTTCTACATGCTATCCAGGTCGACGCCACCTGTATCTTCAGGTTAGGAGAGGGGAGGACTCAACAAAGGAACAATGGCTTCTGCCTGCACTTCTGTCTGGGAGCAAACTGCCCCTCCAGCCCTTGCCCTGAAGCCCAACAGTTCAGTGCCTCCCTTTGTGTCCCTGGCATCCCTCAAGCAGCTGTGCCTCCAGCAGCTGCCCCAGCAATGGAGCTCAGAGCAAGTGAGTCCATCAGCAAGTAAGGCTGGGTCTGGGACCTTTAAGAAGAAGGTGTCTGCTTCAGTAGCCCTCATCTCACTCACTCACAACTTCTTCTGGTTTTCACAGCCAAAGGTTATGGGGACTTTTCTTCTTGGCACTGAAACCCTAGGCTGGGGAGCCCATTGTGTGGCCAGGACCCTCCTCAGGTGGGAGAAGGGGTTCTGCAGCCAAGATAGCAGTCCTGAGGCATCTACATTTTCTTTCCATGTCATCTTGAATCTCTCCTCCCCAAACAATGATGTTATTTAATTCCTAATGTGTTCTCATTCACCGAGCCAGACACCAAAGAAGAAAATGAGAAAATTATTCAGAGGCAAAACCAAAAAGTGATGCTCTACAATAGTACAAATTATCATGGAATAACATCCTAGATAAGGGAGAAGAGTCTTCATTAAAGTGGGCAAATGAAGATATATTGGTTAAGTAACACACCATAGAACTAAGGTAGGACTGAAAATAGAAATGAGATCAATATATCAAATTCATAATCTTGCTATTCAAGTTGAGAATATAGATTAAAATAGTCACATGTCAGAAATACCATTAACCAATTTTACCCTTAACCAATTTTCAACAGTTCTGCAGATTTTTTATTTGAAATTGTTCACTGATATACTTTACTCATTGACTTAAACATTTTTTTTTAGAGACAATACAATGGTATGACATCAACACCTTCTTCCAATGTGATGTGATTGAAATAATAAGAAGTAACATTTATCTTGGGACAAGAAGATGCTTAAATAACTATGCAGTTTTGTTTGCTATTCATCAGTCTGCAATTTATCTATATGAACAAATTTAAGTCAACTTTTATCTTTTTGAGAGTAACATGCAAGATAAGGAAAGATTTTCTATAAGATTTTTTTTTCTATTTAATGTTTATGTACATAACAAAAATCACATAATGCCTTGAAGGAATATAAATAGAAAATTTTGAGACAGAAGAAATTAAAATCTACATTAATTCAAAAAATTTATCTTTTATAGTAAAACAACCAGATTTATTTTATCTGGTAAATTGGTAGTTTTCTTTTAAAATAAAAACACCTAGAATTGGCTAGGGTGTGAGAAAACAGGCACTTTTATACATACCTTATGAGAGCATAAGTTGACATAATTATATCAAAGATAGGGAAAATGTCAAAAATAGGAAATATTTTATAAGCACTGACCTGTCAAACCCATTTTTCTGATTTACCATAACAAAATAATATGTATACAGAAACTTAGCTATAAGGATGCCCATCAGAGCATTGACTCCACCCTGCTTATCCCTCCACTCATTCTTATTTTCTGACTTTGGAATAGCATGTGGAAGTTAGGGGAACATTATTTCCACCCCCCCCCAAAAAAAAATCTGTTATAGTAATCCACTGTTATTGCTGGGAGTGTTTTGATACTTTTAGGAGTTTTAGAGCAGAAAAAAATAATTGAGAACTAATAACCTGGAAAAATATTTAAAAGGAATAAGAAAGACACTTAAAAAACAATATATTGTCACAAATGGCAATATTTTATCTTTTCTATGGCTGAGTAGTATTCCATTGTATATATGTATCACATCTTTATCCAATCAACTGTCGCAGGGCACTTTGGTTGTTTCCATGTCTTGGCCACGTGAATAATGCTACATTGGATATCTTGGCTCCTGCTTTATAAATTATATAAATATCTAACCACCGTACACCTGAAACTAATATGAAATAATATCAAATGTCAACTCTTATTGCAAAATAAAAATTAAAAAATAATATCTAGAATAGTTTTAAATGGCAGTTTTATTTTTAAACTATAAATATAATAGTAAAAGGACTAGAAAAGTATTTGAAGAAATGTTAATTATGTTTGTGTCAGAAGAAATGTTTAAAGTGATTTTTTTTTCTTTTGCTTATCTGTATTTCTAAAATGACTAGGCATATTTTATAATAAAAATAAACTAAATATCATTAAAATCCATACATTTATCTCTCCTTAATTCACTGTTATTATGGATCTGAAAGTTTAGCCAGAATTTATACCATAATTGTCTAATTTCTAAAACTGTAATATGACCCAACATACAAAGTAAAAATAATAAGTTTAAGGAAATCTAAAGATTATGTCAGGTCCAAGTCCTAGTAGAATGATCTCCATTAGAGTGTCTGGCAAAAACACAACTCAGAAGATTCAACATACAAGAAATGACTCAGCTCTCCTCTGTGGCAATGTTTCGGGTTTTCATTATTTTTAAAATTTTATTATCATCATTTTTTATATTACTCCAAATTTCATTGTTTTTGCTGTTGTTTGTTTTGTTTGTGGTTTTTGTTTTGTTTTGTTTTTGCATTTCTAAGGATTCACTTTGTTTTTCTCATGGCCCTGAACATTTCCTTCCTTGAAGCAAAAGAAGCACCAAAGAACTTTGGTATGTAGAGGAAACAGAATGCAGAGTTATTCTTCTGTGTTTGATGATGTTTCTCAGAAGTAAGAAAGAAAATTTTAAAAAGTAAATGTGTTTATGGTTTGGTATTTACCATCCTCAGAACTTCTTGGTATAGCTAACTGAATAGGCCCTCTTTTTCTCTCTTCTCCCTTCCAAATTCTTTGTGTACTGAGCCCAGGGTATTCATCCTCAAGAGACTGAATGGGTTAACACAGATGTGAAGTTCATCACACTGAGTCAGAGGACAGCTTCCCACACATATGTCCTGGTAAATCACTGATAGCTATGTGGAGACAGTAACTACTCACTTTGAGTTTCCCAGGCCAGTTGCCTCTAAAAACAACCTCTTATCTAACTCTCAAGTATCCGACACATATTATTATTTTCTTTGTTTGCCATGATATGAAAAAGTTTGAAAAAAAAAAAAACTGTTTGGAGAACATTAGGTTTGAGAGCATTCCAAAGGATGCCTGTTCTCTGCCAGGGTGTGGCTGGTGTCTCAGACATTTAATGTAAAGTGAAAGTTTTCTCATTTCTGCCACTGACTCACTGTAATTTTGACTAAGTGCTGTAAACATTGTTAGTCTCTGTAAATGAAACAGCAAGAATACATGATCTCTGAGATTCTAATGTTCATTAAGTTTGTGAACAGTTAAAAATGAATACAAGAATAGATATAAAATTGAGACATGGGACTAGATGCCAACAAGCCTAGATCTATGGCATATTTTGTACAATGTAATTTTCTATGAATTTATGACTCTCACCTAGATGATGTGTTTTATATTATAGCTTTTAACATTTACTTGTTTAATTAAAGCAAATGTAAAGAAATGTATTTCATACCACGTTTCATCATACAGTGTGTTCATCAGTAGCAAAATCTATCTGAAACTCAATTTGGAAGACAAGGCAAATTTAATATTTTAAATGAGTTGTCAAAGTAGATATGAGTAATTAAAGAAAATATAAAGTAGAATAGGTTAAGAGATTTATTTTAAAAAGAAAGCAATCTGGAATATTCTGCCAATGCTTTTAATCTTTTTTTTTTAATTGAATGACTGTGTTCTTTTAATAAAAAAAGAAGATATTTAAGTTTGTAAAGATGATTAATCCTTAGATTGTAGTTAGTTTAATAATATTTTAACATGAATTCAGCCAAACAATCCTTGAGTAAATGTGCATTTATCACATACTTTACAAGTATGTGATAAATATACTTTATAGCAAAATGTTTAGAAGAGATTCATAGTGTTTCTCTTGCATTGGTTTTGCCAGTTTTTAAATGTTTTGTATGCATCTCTCTCTTCACAATAATTTTATCTTCAATGAGATCAATCATGGCAATGGAGAATAGTTCTTATAAGTGAGTCAATTACAGAGAGACATTGGTTATTAGAACAA
The DNA here is from genome assembly GCF_902729225.1 of Pteropus medius. NCBI lineage: Eukaryota > Metazoa > Chordata > Mammalia > Chiroptera > Pteropodidae > Pteropus > Pteropus medius. Next base: position 667,112 of record NW_024344437.1, on the reverse strand, counting down.
AATATTAATTCTAAATAGATTTATATCACTACAGTATTTTCTGAAATGTAGGATTCACATCACTGACCACAAGATAATTTTAAGTGGTGCATAGATAACACTAAGTAGCATTGTATCACAGAGTGAGAAAGTTAATGTTTAGATCTTTTTCATTTCTTGCATACTAGATAAAGAGTTTTAGTTTGATATTCTTTCTTCTATTTATAATTTAATGCAATTCTGAAGAGACATTATTGCAAGATTATTGAATGGAGAGACGGGATACCAAGGGTATAAGCAAGAAGCAGCCTTTATTAATGCCCTCACCTGCTCGGTGGATTCTTATCCAAAGGCTGAGCCCCAATTGTAACATAACAGGCAGTTTTATACAATCTTGTCATTCCTACACAGCTACAGATGTAAGAAAGAACATTAATTGGTTGGCAAGCTATGAGAAAACTGATGTTAGCCGGAGAGTCCTTGAAGTGGAGGTAGGGCAGTCAGGAACAAACTTGTTGGAGCAGGAAATGGCCAGGCAACATCAGGTTGCCACAATATCTCTTATATATTGTTCACAAATTGAAACTTCAGTAAAAAGTCTTAATCTACCCTTGTCCTCCTGCTCATCTTCCCTTCCTGAAGAGAAACATTATTATTAGTTTCATTTATATTTTTCCCATTATCTATTCATTCAAATACATATTATTTTTCTTATCTAAATAGTGTTATATCATATGTACTTCTGTCTTGTTGTTTTTTAATGTCACTTTTGGAGTTTAACCCATTTCCCATTTAGATAAAAAAGTGCAATTTGCTGCCAGCATTAATTTAACATCATATGTAACGAATGCTGTTTTCTAGGATTTGACATTTTCAGCAATCAAGAATTACTATATTTTGTAAATGGAAATATCACTACTAAAAACAGAATGCTATAAATAGAATGATGTCATTTGTTTCCAAAGACTATTGATATACTAGAGCTATGTGAAACTAATAATAAAAGCAAAATATTTTATGGCAAATTTTGGGGGTAAGGTTAGGACTGTAATCTGTGAGTTATCTCAGAATAAATGCTGCAGCCGCAAATGCTACCAGTAAATATTCTTGGGGCAAAAGGAAAATGGGTTAAACATTTGTCAACATCCTCTTTTAACAGCAAGATCTCAGGGTTTCACCAGTCAATAGAATAAAGCTAAAATTTAATAACAACTTAACTTTTATTGTATTAGTTTAAAGTTACCATCTATTTATAACAAGAAAGAGTAATATGATACAATACTTCCTTTCTAAATATATTTAAGTAAAATTTTAAGAACTTGAATTAATTTAAAGAAAAACAAGCCCTGAGGGAAGTTGCAATCAATATGACTCCTATCATCACTAAAAAAATCATTAGTCAAAATCAAATGGACTGAATGTTTGTGTCCCCCTAAAATTCAAATTTTGAAATTCTAACACCCGATATAATATTTAGAGGTGGGGCTTTTGGGAGATAATTAGGCCATGAGAATAGAACCTTCATAAATGGAATTAGTGTCTTTATAAGAAGGGATAGCAGAGCTTGCTTTCTCTGTTCTGTTATTCATCATGTGCAGATACAAAGATAATACGGCTGTCAGCAAACCTGGAAGTGGATTCTCACCAGACACTAGATCTGCCTGAAACTTGATCTTGGACTTGCAAAACCAGAAATATAAAAAAAATAAGCGTTCTTTGTTTAAGTTACCCAGTCTATGATATAGTTGTTATAGCAACCTGAAAAAAAATATGTAAACATCAAAAGCTATGCAAATATTATTTGAATTCTATAATTGCTTATGATTTTAACATTTATTAAATTAAGACTAGAGAACCTCCTCAAACCAGTAAAGAATATTATTTTTAAAAATTGCAGTAACTACATAATTATCACAAACTTAAAATTATAACACTTGGGTCAAGATCAAGAAAGGACTGAAGTAAGGCAAAGACAAAATAGAACAACCATGAAGACCAGAACCAAAAAATTATTAATACTATTACAAAATAAAATGTAAAAGAAAGGATATACATAAGACACTAAATCTCTATTATCATGATTTCTAATAGCTAGAAAAACACCAAGAAAAGTTCTGTAAACTAAAACCAAGTGACATTGATGCAGGATAGGACAAATTTCCCGAGTTGGTGGGGGAATACCAAGCCCTACATCATGAGAAGAGAATGTAGAAAGAATTCAACATACACGCCAAAGTTAGAGGCAAAAGAAAAGTTTATTAGAAAAGGGATAATAATCCACAGAGTGTGGTCTCCTCTCAGAGGCAGAGGTGAAAGGGACAGTGAGACAGTGAGAGAGAGAAAGAGGGACACTGAGTGTTCAGCGAATTCAGTTTCTATGTCCTTCTTTAGTTCCCGTTTCTTATGAGATGGACATATAGTGCAGAAGGGAAAGAGTATTAGCCTGAAAAGGTAAGAATATGCAGAGTGAAAGGCCTGATGGCAGCTCCTAGCCTTTAATCCATAGGTTCCCCATGGTTTTAGCCATAGGGAATGACTCTTGGTTCCCGTTTCCCCTTCACCGGTGTGGAGAATGGGATGTTAGTAATCTAGCAGACATCTTCCTTTCTTCTGAGGGTGGCATCTTGACCTGGCTGCAGGGCTCTGAGTGTGGCTTGATTAACATTTTTAATTCTCTAGCCTCCTCCCTACATTAATATTAAGAGAGTAAGCTAGTCTTGTGGGTTATAAGGTTACATTGTTAAATAATTTAAGTCATTTCTATACAACTGCAACAACAAGAGAAAGTATGCAGTATAATCCAATATGTCAATTATAACTGCAATGTCTAACATACGTTGTGGGAGAATATTTTGGAATTTTAAAAAATCATTAATTATAAGGACATAAAATAAGACCACTTTTTCTTGCCTAGACACTAGTTACACTAGTTTCACAGCTGACTTCTTTTCTTCCACAATATGCTTTCATCTCTAGCAGCCAGAGACCTTTTTACAACATAACCTAGATCTGTCCAAAATTAATCGATGCCTTCCTTCTCATCTAGAGTAAAGATGGATTCTATTACAGAGTTCTACAGGGTCTCGAACCTGGTCCACACTATTGTTTGAACCTCATTTTCTGTGCTGCCATTCACTTACACTTCTCCAATCTTTTTCTGCCTTGAACATACCAGGCAAGTTTATACTTTAGAGACTTGATGCTCAGTTTCTCTCTATTTGAAATGTCCTCCCCCTAAACACTACTGACTTTTTGGGTCTTATTCAAATGTCATTTCCATTACTTTCTTACAAAAAAAGAAAAAAAAAATGCTGCTCTCTTCTGCCCTGGTATGCTCTATTCTCCTTATTCTGCTTTCTATTTCTCCATAGCACCATCTGATGTTCTTTATATTAAAATTTCATCAGAACAGTAGCTTTGTTTTTCTTTCTTCACATCTGAGCTCCATTCCCAGTACTTAGATGATTCATTAATGGGACTATGCAGTAATATTTTTTAAATGTTGCATCTTACCAAAATTATCTAAATGTTAGGTAGCTAATCAGGCATTAGCGATGGGAGCCAAGGCCTAGCTCTGTAACCATACAAACTTCCCTTGAAGACCTTTCTTTAAGTACCTCCCAGAAATACCTCTGTTTTAGGGTTATAAATTACCCAAATCCTAGAGCACAAAGGCCATAAAAGCTGCTGGTTAAACCAGCTACAAACGCATGCGCAGAAAGTACTGCCCATAACTTCAGCCTCATTAACCATCATTATAATATCATGACTATGCCTAGAAGTTCATGAATCTAATTGTAACACTGATTTCTGGAGAAGCACATGTGCAGTATGCAAAGTATTATACAGCAGCCAACTGTCAGTCAAGGTGATCCCACATACAGATCATCTAGGACCACCCATCATGGCCCAAATATAAACAGACCTTCCTGCCTCTGCATTCTTACAGTGCTCCTGGCTGGAAACCCGCCCTCCCTTTGGGGTGTACTATCTTAACTCTTTACCTTCTAAATTCCACAAAGCTGCATTCCTAGGGTGGCCGTCTCCTTCTAAAATGTACTTTCAATAAATCTTACTTTTTCTCAGTCTGGCCAACCTGTAATTCTTTGCTGTGTCAGTGGAGAAGAACCAAGAAACAACACACAACGGCACTGTCCACTATCCACCACCTTCCCCACTGCTGCAACGCTGGATTTCACCTCACCCCACAGGTGACATATATACTTAATGAAATCCTCAAGTCTATTTTGTTACAGGGTATCTCATGGACAGGGAAACTAATTCTAAGGAATAAAAAAGGATAAAGACATAAAAGTCTATTTGAAAAAAAAAAAAAGCATAGGAGGCTTGCCCCACCAATGTATTAGTATATAGCTATAATAATTAATACAGTATTTTATCACTGTAGTTTTAATTAAAATAGAATGGTTAGAGAGCCCAGATACAGCTGCCAGCGTATGCAGAACTTGATGCACCACAGATGGAACATTTTAGTCATTACAGAGAATAAGCCATTCAATATATATTGCTGAGATTACTATCTTTCCTTTAAAAATATAATTGGAACCTTATTTCACACCAAAATTTAAAATCCTGCTAAATCGAAAACCTACATGTAAAATAATTTTAAATTTTGGAATAAAATAAAGAATATATTTGTGATCTTGAAGTAGAAAAAGATTCTTTAGACAAGAACCAAAAAATACAATTCACAAAGGAAAATCAGATAGTTTTGATTGTATCAAAACATATACACTACCAAAAATGACAAGGCATAAACCAAGCAAAAAGACAAGTCACATTCTGGGAAACTATATCTGCAACATGTAGTATAGACAAAAATCAATTAAAAAATTTTAAAAAATGACCTAGTATAAAATAGTTAAAGGATTTGAAAAGGCAATTTATATGCTAATGATATGCATACAAAAGATATTTGCATCACTTGTAATTGAAGAAATAGAAGTCTAAAAAACAGTGCAAGAACATTGCATAATAATCAGATCGGCAGCAAAAACAATTTTTTTTTTAAACTTTGATAACTCTACATTTTCATAAAGTTATGGAGAAAAAGAAAATTTAATACATGCAGGTAAAAGGTAATCAGGTACAGCTGTAACCACACACAACTTTATTTCTTTAATAAAGTTTTTTTTCCTCTGATTCAAGCTGTTTAGCACAGATAATGGTATTGTAACTCACCTGCTTTTTTCCACACTTAGCCCTTATCCTCTGTATGCCTTCTTTAATCATTAAGCCTTAGGACATAAGATTAACCAAGCCTCCGGTCTATAAGCTTTTGGTTGAGCTTTAGACTAAGAATAACATCTTGGCTTTAGATGTATTTCAACCCCAAGCCCATGGAAGCAGAACAACCCCACCAGCCACTGGACCAGATGGGATGGCACCACAGCTGATTCCAGAACCAGACACAATGATCAATTACCTCATCTCCCTTCAACTGTCCAATCAGTAGCACCCATGACCCCCACTCCCTTAACTTCCATGACTACTGATTTTTTCTTATATAATCTGTACTCCCGAAACACCTGGGGAGCCAGGACTTTGAGCAATAACTTGCCTGTGTCTCTGGAACTTGCAACTCTAATAAATCTTACTTTCTTTGCTGCAAAACCTGCACATATTTCTTCTTTGGCTTATATATGCACAGGCAAACATACTCTTTTTTTGTCCCGATAACACAACCAATTTGGAACAATTCGTTTAAAAATGACTGCCCATGTGTAACAGAAGACATTTATGGAATTATACATTGCAACAATTCTTGAAATAAAAAAATAAGAATGAACTGTGTCCACATATAGGATAATGAATAAAACGAACAACCTATGTCTATTGGTATCAATGTGAGTGGCTCATAGGTACTACATTCATGACAGGGGTTGCTTTTGGTTAAGGGAAAGTAATTGAGACTGAGAGGACAAAGTGACCTCTACTGCATCGATATAGTGTCTTAATTTCTTTCATAGGAAAAATATGCAGCAAAATTACAAATTGTAAATGTTAATTTCTGATAATAGTATATATACATAGACAAAAATTTCAATAAGAACAAAATGTAGAAGTATCACCCAAATGACTAAATTTTAGGAAGCAGGTCACTTATGGCTAGAATACATCAGTGTATCTGGAAAATGTCTATTTCTCCCTTGGAGTAAATTTACATCTGATTTGATACAGCCATATACAAAATCTTAGTCCTTTGGTTAAGTCTCTTCTTCTATTAATTTAGCACATTACTGCCTCTATCAAAATGTGTCCATTGACTCATAATCAAGCTGCAAACTACCTTGAAAGAATAAAGGACTATATATAAATCTCCTATCATCATTACAATTGAACAATTGTTCACTCACAGATGCGAACTATGCAGATGGTATCTTTTCCATTACATATGGACTAGTGTTGCTTTTGATTACTTTAATTGTTTTGTAAATAAAATTGCCAGCTGTTCGTATTCATTTGATACAATGTCTAGAATCGTGCTATTCCTGAACCTGTTTTTAGTTTTTTTGTTTTTGTTTTTGTTTTGTCATAAAAGAAAATCAAACCAATGCTCGCCTCATGCATGTTGAGTTTTCTCTCCAGGTAGAACATATATTGCAACCTTTTCTTGCTGTTTTCTTGCTGATTCCTTGATGGGAGGGCTCAATTAATTAAAACATTTAATGAGCACTAAGTATGGCATGTATCATGCTAGATTCTCGGAATGAAATTCAGAACGCATCCTGAAGGAGTTATTAATGGCCAGGTTATGATAACAATAATATCTGCCCAAATACCTTCTGAGAGAAAAACAGTGCAATTAGTCTAAAACATGATATGCCTTTTCATTTCTGAAAATGTCCTCAGCATTTCATTAAAGTTTTAAGAGAATTTGAGTAAATATTAACTAAGTTACTAGAAAGATGATGTGATAAAATAAAATAAATATACATGAATTCCTCTGAGATTGTATATTAAATTGGGCTAAATAGACTAAAATAAATTTTTAAAAAGATTAAATGTAAGTATAAGATCAGCAAATAATGTCGATATACAGAAATAAACCAAGACTTCTAGACAGAGGTAATTATTGATTGGAGCCTCAAAGAATTTCAGGAGGGTTGTCATTCTCAGTGGCTGGTGGACAGTTCTAAGGTGTCTATTGAAAACTTATGAGCTTCTTCGATTCTGAAAGAAAAATTTAATGATGATGATACAGAACCACGAGGACATCATCCTGTATACAGTTCCAGTTATTCTCCACGTAAATAGACAGATGGACTTCTAATCCACTTAGTAAGTTTACAAACTTTAGCCCAAAACTTAGAGAGAGAGAAAAAAAATGAATTCAATTGCAACCAAGGTATGAATGTCCCTAAACCTTGTATTGTAATGCTTGTTTAAAATGATTGGCTTAGCCTGTTTAGTGTGTTTAAATTCAAATAAATTTCATCTAAAGAGTCATTATGATTTGTATTTTTTCTATTAAGATTTTTCATGAAATTTGAATAAATTTAGTTCGAAATAGAGATGATTTTAATTCCTTTCACCAAGGTATTTTTTTTTGTGAACTATTTGAGTTTATTCAAGTGTATTTTATCATTCATAAAAAGGAAAATACACATTGTAATATTTCATTGACAAACGAAATATTTTGGAGCATATTTACAAAATGACCCAGGCAATAAAATAGCTAATAAAAACCATAGTGACTATTAAGTTTAATTTTTCAAAAATGTTTTTTTTTTTTTATTTTAAAGTTGCCTTAATACAATCAGGTAAAAGTGCTTATTAGGCACTCCCAATGAATTGGCTTACATGGATGATGGCAAATATATCACCTAAGAGACAAGTGTCCCAAAAGCAGAATTGCCTCCCTGACAGATTGGTGAATAAACTAGATAGCTAGGAAAAATCTGATAATTTTCCCATTTAAGTTATGTAGGGTCGACAGTGTCAGCATAATGCTTTTTGGCATCATAGCTCTAGATGTAACCTTAAGCAAATAAAGATGAAAGAAAAGATGGGAGTTATGAGTTTAGCTGCAGCAAGGAGTCTGAGGAAAGCAAAGGGCAACTGAAAGAGTCAGCAGTCGGAAAAGCACAGCATTGTTGCCCAATTTTTTATTGCATTTCTCTGAAAAGTTTATTTTAACAATTATTAAACTGTAAACAATTTTTACAAATATATTTTATCATGATAACCTCTACTCTGCTTTTTGGACATCATAACAATTAAATGAATTGAGCACAGAGAAGCAAGTGGACTACTTATTTTAATCTGTTACTTTGAGACTAATAGATTTGATATATGCAGACTAAAGATATGTATTTCATAATTAGTACTACCAATTTACAGTTTATAGAGAGAATTTGTCCAATTTATGCACCATTTCTTTCTTTAGCTTTTTCTATATCTTGCTTCGGATTTTAGATTTAGAACATTTCAACTGCTCATCAAGTTAACTACTAGAGGTTAGTAAGTAAAATCAGAGTAGTTGAATTTAATTTATTTAAGAGCCATGTAAACATTTATAAAATATTAAATATATATGAGAGTTTTTGCTATAGTGAACAATATTTGAACATACTTGATTAAAATCATTGAATATATTAGATTTTAATTTTTCTTGTGAATTAAAATATTTACAACCAGATCTTTTTACAGTAGATAATTGATAATTGATTTTTACACATTTAAGACATTTTCTACGCTAATATTTCGTTGAGGATTTTTACATGTATGTTCACGGGATACATTGATCTATAATTTTCTTTTCTTGTAATGTCATTATCTGATTTTGTCTTTAGGGCAATATTGGCCTCATGGAATAAGATAGAAAAGATGTTTTCTTTTCTGGAAGACATTGTAGAGAGTTGCTATCATTTCTTCTTTAAATTGTTGAGAGAATTCACCAGTAAAACAATTTGAGGTTGGTGATTTCTTTTTTGTAAGATTATTAATTATTGATGATTTCTTTAATGGATACAAGCTTATTTGAATGATCTATATCTCCTCTTTGAAAGTTTTGGTAGTTTGTGTTTTCGAGAAATTGGACCATTTCAAATAATTATTTTTTGTATATAATTGTTAATAATATTTCTTTATTACCTGTTGCAATAACTAAAAAATTGGTATTGATGACTCCTCTTTCATTTTTTGATATGAGCAATTTCTGTCTTCCCTCTTTCATCTTGGTCAACTTGGTTAGTGTTTTCCCAATTTTATTAATATTTTCATCTGCTTAGTTTATTGATTTTCTTTATTGATTATCTGCTTTAAATTTCATTAATCTATACTCTTATTTTTTTTTCTCTTTTGTGTTAGAATTACCTTATTTTACTTTCTTTAATTTCCTAGGTGGAAGCTTATATTATCAATTTTAAATGTTTCTACTTCCTTACGTTTTCTTCTTTTTTAAATTAATTTATTGAGGTGATATTGGTTAATAAAATTATATAGGTTTTGAGTGTACAATTCTATAATACATCATCTGTAAATTAATTGTGTGTTCACCACCCAAATTTAAATTTCTTTTGGTCACTATATATTTGACCTCCTTTGCCTTTATCCACAACCTCACTCTTCCCTGATAACAACTATACTGTTGTTCAAGTCCATGTGTCTCTGTCTTATTCACTTTTGCCTCAGCTTTATATCTGACATATAAGTGAAATCATATGGTTCTCAATTTTTTCTATCTGTTTTCTATCTGACTTATTTCACTTAGCATGCTAATCTCAAGAACCATCCATGTTGTTGCAAATGGCAGTATTTCATCTATTTTTATGGCTGAGTAATATTCCATTGTATATATGTACCACTTCTTCTTTATCCAATCATCTAACAAAAGATACTTCGGTGGTTTCCAAGTCTTGGCCACTGTAAATAATGCTGCAATGAACACCAGTGTGCTTTTATCTTTATGGATAAATGTTTTCAAATTTTAGGGGTAGATACCCGGAAAAGGAATTGCTGGGTCATAAGGTAATTCTCTTCTTAGTTTTATGAGGAGCCTCCATACTGTTTTCCATAATAGTGGTACCAGTTTACATTCCCACCAATAATGTATAAGGGTTCTTTATTCCCCACAACATCTCCAACACTTGTTACTTCTGTTGCTGGTAACCATTCCAGCAGGTGTGAGGTGACATCTCATTGTGGTTTTGATGTACATTTTCCTAATATCTAGTGAAGTTAAGCATCTTTTCATATGTCTTTCAGAGAAGCATCTGTCCTCTGTCCATTTTTTAATTGGGTTGTTTGTTGTTTTGTTGTTGGGTTGTTTGAGTTCTTCATATATTTTGGATATTACTCCCTTGTCAAAGGTGTTGTTTGCAAATATTTTCTCCCATTCAGTTGGTTGCCTCTTTGTCTTGTTGTGCAGAATCTTTTTAGATAAATATAGTCTCATTTATATTTTCTGCTTTTACTTCTCTTGCCTTTGAGGTCAAATTTATAAAATCCTCTCTAAATCCAAAGTCCACGCATGTAGTATCTATGTGTTCTACTATGCAATTTAATACTTCAGGTCTTATATTTAGGTTTTTGATCTATTTTGAGTTAATTTTGGTATGGTGACAGATAGCAGTCTAGTTTCATTTTTTAAATGTGGCTTTCAAATTATCCCAGCACCATTTATGGAGAGGCTTTTTTTTCTTCATTGTATGTTTTGGCTCCTTTGTCAGAAATTATTTGCCCATATATACAGCGGTTTATTTATGAACTCTCATTTCTGTTCCATTGGTCTGTCTGTTCTTCTGCCAATACCATGATATTTTGATTATTGTCGCTTTGTAGTATAATTTAAAGTCTGGCAGTGTGATACCTCTGGTCTTTTTTTTCTCTCTCTCCCTCTCAAGATTTTAAGGCTATTTGGAGTGTTTTGTGATTCCATACAAATCTGATGATATTTTTTGTTCCATTTCTTTAACAATGCCATTGGGATTTTGATGAGGATTGGATTAAATCTGTTTACTGTTTTGAAAAATAAGGTCATTTTAATTATATTGATTCTTTCAATCCAGGAAAAGAAAATATATTTTAATTTTCTTGTGTCTTCTTCAATTATTTTTAATAATGTCTTTCAGTTAGTGTATAGTCCCTTCATATGCTTCATTAGGCTTATTCCTAGGTATTTTAGTGTTTTTGTTGCAATTACAAAGAATTATTTTCTTTTCTTTTCCTTAAAACTCTTTGTTATTGTGTAGGAAGGCTATGAATTTTTGTACATTGATTTTGTATCCTGAAACTTTACTGCATTTGTTTATTATTTCTAATAGTGTTTTAGTGTAGTCTTTAGGGTTTTTTATACAGAGAATCGTGTCACCTGCAAAAAGTGACAATTAGATATGTTCATTCTCTGTTTAGATGCCTTTTATTACTTTCTCTTGCCTGATTTCTCTAGCTAGGTCTTCCAAAATGATTTTGAATAATAGCAGTGATAGCAGACAGCCTTATTTTGTTCTTGATCTTATAGGGAAGATTTTTAGTTCTTCACCATTGTTAGCTGTGGGTTTGTCATATATGGCTTTTATTACATTGAGGTGCTTCCCTTCTATATCCATTTTATTGTGTTTTAATCATAAATGAATGCTGTATCTTGTCAAATGCTTTTTCTGCATCTATTGATAGAAACATATGATTTTTATCTTTACTTTGTTTATGAAGTGTACCACACTGATCAATTTGCATATATTGAACCATACTTGTGCCCCATAATGAACCCCACTCGATCATGACGTCTAATCTTTATAATGTGTTGTTGTATTTGATATGCTACTATTTTATTTAGAAGATATTTGCATCTATGTTCATGAGAGACACTGGTCTAAAATTTCCTTTTTCTGAGTGTTATCTTTACCAGATTTCGGCATCAGGGTAATGTTGGCCTCATAAAATGAGTTAGGAAGTAATGTCTCTTATTCAATTTTTTGGAAAAGTTTGAGAAGAACAGGTATTAAATCACCTTCAAATCTTTGGTAGAATTCACTGGTGAAGTCAACAGGTCTTGGACTTTTACTTTTGAGAGATTTTTGATGATTGTTTTAATTTCCTTACTATTGATCTGTCTATTTAGATTTTCCAGTCCTTCATAATCCAGTCTAGGAAGGTTGTATATTTCTAAGACCTTGTTCATTTCTTCTAAGTTATTGAATTTGTTGGCATATAATCTTTCACAGTACTCTTGTATGATAATTTGTATTTCTGCAGTATATTTATAACTTCTATTTCATTTCTGATTTTGTTTATTTGCATATTTTCTCTATTTTTCCTTAGTGAGTCTAGCCAGAGATTTGTCAATTTTATTGACCTTTTTGAAGAGCCAGCTTTTTGTTGCATTATTGTTTTTTATTGTCCTTTAGTTCTCAATTCAGATCTTTACTCAGATTCAGATCTTTACTCCCACCTCTTTTTTGATTTTTTCATTTAATCCTCCTTAATTTTTATTATTTCCTTTCTTCTGCTAACTTTAGACTTCACTTCTTCTTTTTCTAATATTTTAAGATGTAATCTTAGGTTGTTTATTTGGGATTTTTTTTTTCTTTTTTTAGATAGGCCTTTAATGATACAAACTTTCCTCTTATTACCGCTTTTGCTGTATCGGAAGAGTTTTGATATGTTGTATTTTCATTCTCGTTTGTTTCTATGTATCAACTAATCTTGCCTTTTATTTCTTCTTTGACCCAGTCATTCTTTAGTAGCATGATATTTAATCTCCACTTATTCGTGGTTCTTCTCGCTTTCTTTTACAGTTGATCTCCAATTTTAAAGCATTGTGATCGGAGAATACACTTGGTATGACTTCAGTCTTCTTAAATTTGTTGAAGCTAGTTTTGTGTTTCAACATATGGTCTATTCTTGAGAATGTTTCATGTGCACTAGAGAAGAATGTATAATCTGTTATTTTGGGAAAAAAGGCTCTGGAAATGTTGATTATGTCCAATTGTTCTAATGTGTCACTTAAGGATGATATTTCTTCATTCATTTTCTGTTTGGATGATCTAGCCATAGCTGATAGTGGGGTATTTAGGTCCCTTATTATAATTGCATTTTTGTCAGTTTCTCCCTTTAGGTTTGTTAATAGTTGCTTTATATATTTTGGGGCTCCCTAATAGGGAGCATATATATTGATAAGTGTTATATCTTCTTGATATACTATTTCCTTTATCCTTATAATGTGTCCTTCTTGTCTCTCATTACTTTTTTATCTTGAAATCTGTTTCATCAGATATAAGTTCAGCTGACCCCACTTTTCTCTGGATGCCATTTGCTTAGAGTATCATTTTTCACCCTTTCATTTTGAGTCTGTATTTGTCCTTACAGATGTGTCTCTTGAAGGCAACATATGGTGGGGCTTTGTGTTTTGATCCAATCTCCTACTCTGTGCTTTTTATTAGTGAATTCAGTCCCTTTACACTTAGAGTGATTATTGAAATATGAGATTTTCCTATATCCATTTTATCGTTTGTGTTCTGATAACTCAGTGTCTCCATTGTTTTTTTGACCTTGTGTTTCTATCTGTTTTCTTTTTAATTTGGTGATGTTCTATGATTTTCCCTTACTTTCCTCTTGTTTTGTGTTGTGTGTCTCAGTTCTGGATTTCTGTATGTGTGGTTACCATTAAGTTTAAGTAATGAAAAGTTTCAAAAATATAGTCATCCTTTTTTCTTCTGCTTGTATCTTATTTCCATTCTCCTTTCCAGATTCAGATCTTTACTCCCACCCCTTTTTTGTTTTTGGTGTCTTCAGTTATCCTTATTTATGCTGTGAGTTCATATCTAGGTTGCAGTAACTATCGTCTTCTACTTCTCTTTTAAAAATATTTTCTTGACCTTTAATCATTATGTAACACTTAAGTTTAAAATACCCTGTTCTTAATAAGGGTTGTACTTTTCTGTTTCTGTTATTCATCGTTCTCATGGTTTATATTTTTTTGTCATTTCATTACAGCTAAAATGACCCCCTTCAATATTTCCTATAATGCAGGTCTATTGGTTGAAAATTCCTCAGCTTCTGTATGTTAAAAAAGTCTTTATTTTTAATTTATATTGAAAGGAGAACTTTGCTAGATATATTATTTTTGGCTGATAATTTATTTCTTTCAATTGTTTTAATACTTGATTTTACTTCCTCCCAGCTTGTAAAGTCTCTGCTTAAAAATTCAATGATAATCTAATGGGTTTCCTTTATAGGTTACTCTTGTCTTTTCCCTGGTTGCCTTGAGAATTCTTTCTTTGTCATTCATTTTTGACAGTTTTAATGAAATGTGTTTTGGAAAAGGTCTTTTTTGGATTAGATAATTAAGTGTTCTGTTTGCTTCTTAGAGATGAGGATCTAGATCTTTCCATAAGTTTGAGAAATTCTCATCAGCTATTTGTTTGAATGTGCTCTTTTTTCCCTCCCCTCCTTCTTCTAGTATATCCATTATTCTTATATTGCTTTTTCTGATGATATCAGATAGTACTTTTAGAGTTCTTTCATTCTTTTCACTCTCAAGTCTCTCTTTTCTTCCATCTGCATCATTTCCAGAGTTATATCTTTGATATCACAAATCCTTTCCTCCACTAGTCAACCCTATTTCTTAAGCTTACTATTTCACTCTTCATTTGTTTTATTGAGTTCTTCAGCTCCAGAATTTCTATTTTTAAAAAAGTTTGAATTTCCTAGGTAAAGTATTCCTGTTGTTCATCGACTTTAATTCCAAGTTTATTGAACTGTTGATCAGACTTTTCTTGCATCTCGCTGACATTTTCCAGAACTGAAATCTTGGAATTTTTTGTCATTTAAATTTCATATTTATATATCTTTAAGTTTATTTTCTGGAGATTTTTCTTCTGAGCTGCCTTGTCACCTTGGTTGTTCATGATGTTTGATGTATTATTCTTCTATCTAGGCATAATGGGAATGTTAGCTGCTTTTTTAAATATAATAAGCATATTTAGGATGCTTTCTCTTTAGCAGATTGATAAGAAAAGATTTTTCTTTTGTTTTTCAGTTGGTGGCACCCAAACCTCCTGTACTACTACACAGACCTCTCTGATCTCTGCTTTGTGGCAAAAATAAAAAAAAAACTTAAAAAATTTTAAAAAAAGGAAGAAAGAAAGATGAAACGTCTTTTTTCCCTGGGAAGATGTGCATCTTCTCTGTGAGTTGTTCGCCTAGATGCCAGGGCTCCACCCCTCTATAAATGGTGCTGGGAAAATTAGAAAACCACATACAAAAAAATGAAACTAGATTGCTATCTGTCACCATACACCAAAATTAACTCAAAATGGATCAAAGACCTAAATATAAGACCTGAAACATTAAATTGCATAGTAAAACACATAGGTACTAAACTCATGGACCTTGGATTTAGAGAGGATTTTATAAATATCATCTCAAAGGCAAGTGGACATGAACAACAGTTTAGTGGTTACCAGAGGAAAAGGGAGGTTGACAGGGTTAAATATATGGTGACAGAAAAAGATTTGACTTTAGATGGTGAACACACAATATATATGTGACATATTATTGAATTGTATATTTGAAACCTATATAATTTTATTAACCAATGTTACCTCAATAAATTTAAATATAGATGTATATATATATATATATATATATATATATATATATATATACACACACTATTTATTTATTTATTTATTTATTTATTTATTTATTTATACTTTCCTGGAAGAAACAAAGAACCTAAGCAAATGATATCCAGAAATATTTTTTTTGGAAAACCTATATGTTCCATTCAGAATGCCTCTGCATGTATTCCTATCTCTATTTTAGTGTTCTAATCAAAGGCATTCATTCTGAATTTATATTAAACATTTACCAAGCAAAATTATAAGCTTTCTGGTAAAGCTGTTTCTTTAAAAGATGCCTCTTGTGGTGGTTTACTAAGAAAATAGTGGTGAATTTCTAAGTAATAACAGGGTTGTGTAAATTAAAGAATCAATTAACGAATACACATCTGCGCCATATTTCTTTCCCTTCCAATTCATCCTATATGCTGATGTTAGAATTTTTTTTTAAAAAAAATGTTTCTGATTATGGTATTACAATGCTCAAATCTTTCAAAGTCTTACCATGGATTCAGAAGAAATATCAACTCCTAATCATAATATATAAGATTTCCCCATGGTGTATATCCTCTATTTATTCTTTCAAGCATTTGTTTCCTTTCAACCCAATTAACCGCCTAAAAAGACTGGATCACTGGCCATACACAAGACCATGACAAATCTTAGTTGCTAACTTACATTTCCCCCTTTCATTTGTTTTTGTCAAACTCTTTAGGTCTCAGACCAAACATGATTACTCCATAAAAAGCTCTTGATTACATTAGCCCTCCTTAAATTCATATAGGGCTTTTTCTTTATTACTCTTAAATGTTTGTGGCAACGCAAAGTAGTGAGTGAGGCAGCTGAAAACCAGACTAGAATCTTGCAGAATGACCAAGACTGATGATATAGATTTTGGAATACATCACATAGGAACAATAATGAAATAACTAGATAGGAGTGACTCTCGTTTGGTAAATAAACATTTTATTTGGCATATTAAAATGCATATTATCCTAGACTACATTTGAGACTGCAAAATAGAAGATACTAGTCTTGAAATATATAATTAAAGAAAAAACTGAACCAAATCACTCAATAAATGTGGTTCAGTACAATAACCTGTGATTTTATTATCTTTTTTGTTAATTGTCGATTGAAAGAACTACCTGTTCCATGCTTGGTTAATCCTTGTTTTAAAGTTGGATAAACTTCTTTTACTTTGCGGGGAGATAATTTAAGCATACTGAAAAGTAGTCTCTTCAGAGGTTCATGGCATTTTCTTACGAAAACATGCTTCCGATTATTTATCCATCCTTTTATTCTATTTTTGAGTACATATGACATGCAAAGCTCAGTGGCAGGTACTGGATATGAGAAAAAAACTGGTGAATTTGAAGAGTAACAACTTCTCTGGTTGAATGGACCAAAAATTTTCTGAAGAGAAATAGTGAGAGAAAGGATTTCCAAGGCCAAATGAGATCAGATTACAGAGGACCTTAAATACTTATGCAAAAGATTCTGATTTATTTAGTGAGTAAAGGGAAACCAAGACAACTTTTGGTCAGAGAAATAATACAATTGGGAATATGGCTTAGACAAAAATATGACTAATAGAGGCAGAAGATTGGAACCTAGATAAATACTTAGGCAACTATCACAGTCATCTGTGTGACAGAGTGATGGTACAAAAGAAATGGAAGAAGTGATGAAGAGAGATTTTTAAAGGAAGTGTTCTAGAACTGTATTTTGGAAACTGATTAGATTTGCGGGGCTCTAACAAGATCAGCTATTGAAAATATGTTCTTTTCCATTGAATGTGATCATCATTAAATTTAATTTCCATTTCTAAGCCTGTAGCTATTTGCTTTGCAATGTTACAGTACTTTTCAAAACCAAATATTCCAAATTCTTAAAAATGTTTAAAAACTTTCTAGTATTTATTGTAATATCCATATACACACATTTGTTTTGTCATATTTACTGAAAGTTGATGCCCTAAGTGCTGACAATTCTTGTTCCAGCATCTCAGATAGAGAATTAATATTTATGCAGACATTCTAGGTACATAGTTCAGGTACACATGGGCAAGCAGGCCTGTCTCCTTAAGGCCTGTTGCTGCCCACAAGTGGGTCCTCCCCTCTCTCCCACAGCCATGGTCATTTCTGCAGCTGGAATCACTGTTACCATCACCTACCTGGGCCAGGTCTCAGCTGACCAACCCCTCAGGGCCTCATGACTCATGGACTTCCCCAGGTATATATGTGCCTGCTAGGACAACAGCTGTGTGCACTGCTGTACTAAGTCACAGTAGTATCCTGCTGCTGAACTATCAGCTCTGTTCATGTGCCTGTTCTTTGTCCCTCCAGATTTCACTTATAAAACATAAGTCCAAAGTAAAATTAAGAATATACAAAAGGTAAGAGCAGAACATTAAATCAAGTGTGGAGAACTTCTTATTACAGGGACTCGTGTGATAAGAAAGTATAAAGTTTTTTCTTTAAAATATTTTTTACTTACAAAATATAAGAGGGGTAATGGAGATTCATTAGCAAAAAAGATAAGCTTCAAAATTGTAAAACTTTAATATTTTGTCTCATATTGTATAATATTATAATTAATAATACTTTATTATTAAAATATTATTAAATTGGCCTTGGCCTATTTTTATCTAAACCAAAAATGTAGATTTTCTTTTGGCCCAAACATCTGAACACTGATTCATTCTATATTCTCCTTGAAAATATTGAAAATGGTTCCCTCTGTCTTGTAAATATTAGAGGACAATGACTCATTAGTCAAACAAGGAGCTCAAATCTTGCCCTCTAACTCAAACCACTTTGCAGCTTTTCACAAATAGCAAACATTGCAATACCAGAGACAGAATGCTAATATTTTATGCTTTAATTCTGTTTTAAATTTATGAGAAACTTATCTATAAAATAGGCTTAAACATACTTTTGTATTCTGTGAATTTATTCTAATAGGACAACTGGCAAAAATGTTTTTATCTAATTCTTATTATCTTTTTATTGAATAAAAAACATATTACCACATTACCATTGCAAAAATTCCTTTTCCCCTTTTCCTCCCCACTCTCCATTTGTTTTTAACTTTTGGGAACCACTCTACACTTATGTTTTTAAATAATAAACATATACATATATATATATATATATATATATATATATATGTTACAGTGTTTGCTTATAATTAAAGATTTCGTATTTTTACAATTTTTAAATATCTTATAACTTCATTAGAAACAAAATAAGATATTACATTACCAAGTCAAATACTATATCCTTAAAAGGGGTTTGTTTTTTTTTTTAAATTTATTCAGTCATTTACGACTTTATCCAAGTGATCTTAGATCTTGTCGTAAAATCAAAATGTAGACAATAGCAGCTTTCTGAGGGTCAAAGACACATTTCCTTTATTTATTAATTTATTTACATTTCTTAGCTGCTGCAACATGACAATTGGAATGTAGAGACATACTAAAAAATACTTCTGTCCTCAAAGAATTTACATTTTAATATATTGAAGGAAAATGGGAGTTCAAAAATAAACCTAACTGACCACAATTTTTCTAAGGCAAGGTTATTTAAAAACTTGCCATATTTACAGATAATCAACTTCTTAGGGGATATATATCTTACTTTGGTTTTTTTAAGTGCAGTGAGGTAGAAAATTTAAAACTTCAAATGTCAATGGTCTTTGTCAGTTTTTGCTGTTGCTCTTTTTTTTTTTTAATTATTTTCTTTCCTATCAAAGTCAGTGCTAAATATTCAGATACTACTTTACCTAAATTCAGCCCTGTGTTAAGTATAGAGTTGTATCAAACAGTTTAGTCATCCTGCATGCTTGAGCTGGAAAAGGTTTCTAGAACAAAGAAATGGCCCTGATGGTCCATGAGAGCCATGGCTAGTCCTGTGGGCATTGTCACTTGAGTGTCTCTAAAGATGTAGGTGCTCCTACCTCTTTAATTTCCTTCTCTAGGGTGAAAAGAAAAACAAGTCTAATGGCGAAGACCAATAACATTTCAATTATATCATTTGGACAAACCAAATGACAACATCTGTGGTAGGTAGATTGCTAATTATTCCCCTTTCTATTTTTATACCCCTTTGCAAAGTGATTTTGTAGCTCCTCTCATCAACAGGTGAAATGTAATTTTTCTCTCACTGAATTTGAATCAGGGATCATATTGTGACCTGCTTTGGAAAATGGAACACAGAGGAGGCCATGTGTTCACATTCCAAACCCGGGACTCAAAAGCTTTGCATGCTTCAATTCCCTTGGAACTCTGCACTGCCAAGTGAATAAACCCAGGCAAGTATGGTGGAGAATGAGAGACCATGTGGTGAGAGGCTTCACTTTCCCCAGTCATTTCTGCTGAGCAATCATAGACTCATAGTCTTAGGCAATCCACCAGTGATGCAGAAATATAACTGAATAATATCAGACAAGACTGTCTCAGACCAGACCAACTGTCCAATTGAGCTCAAGTCTGCAAAATCTGAACTAAATAAATTGTTATTTTAAGTCACTAAGTTTTGCAGTGGTTTTTCATATAGCAAAAGTAAACTGATATAAAATTTGATCATAATTTTATTACCTCATTTAAAACTTCTTCTCTATCCTATCCTACATGCCTAACCCAACTTTTTTTCCTCCAATCAATCACAGAAATATTGAATAACAAGTAAGAATAATTCTTACTAATAATGACTTCTCTCAGGATTTTAAAATCATAACTTCTCCTTTCCTTTTTGTAATATGTAGAATAAATCTTTTAGCAAAAACTAGAAAATGGAGATTGTGATACAAAATATTTAATAGGTAGTTTGGTATTAAAACTGACTCAACCATTTGTGTAATTGCTCTACTTTTAAAATTTAGCCCAGTGAATAGTATCACTTGCGATTTATTCTAGATAATGTTAAATGCTACCTAGAGTAAACTTAATCAAATATTTTGGAAACATTTGATTGAACTATAGTCATATCAACAAATACAGTTAAAATTCATTAAAATCCTCCAAAATTCTTAAAAATTTTATTGACATTTCACAATAGTAAATAATAAAGATCAAAGTTAAAATAATTTTAATACTTTCAGTTTTATGTTAAATAAGTGCTTAAGCATAAACATAAATATATTTCTTTATTGCACCTTAAATATTATGTAATAGTTACTACTTGGCTATGTGCAAACATAAAAATTACTTTATTTTTATAATTTCATGTCCCCCCTTGACTCTGAACCTCTAAATTACCTAAAATATTTTTACCATAGTCTCATTTTCTTAATCCATCTTTGTTATTCAGTAGTATGATTAGTTTTTTAAATGTCTATAAATGTCTAATTTATGTTCTGTATCTCAGAAATTCTTTCTCTAATAGATATTTTTCTTTTCCTTCTTCCTGGTCCCAGGTACCATTATTTATCCAAGATTACAGGGCTAACTTCTTCCTTATTCAACTTACTCATGGTAAGTACAGCATCTAGGATCCAAAAAATGTTTTATTTTAATTTAAAATTAGAAGAAAAAATGAATATAATAATAATAAATGTATAATTATGAATATAGTCTGAATTATATTGATATTTATACCAGTACCATCATAAAATATAATTTCCATTATATTTTATTATTTTATTTTATATAGAAGAAGAGGCCCATGAGGCCAAAAGTGCCTACAAGATGAGGGAAGAGGAGCCTTTCTAAGAGATTACCTTCACGTTGGTGGTGGCGAGTTTGTAGATCTCTCCTCCAAAGATCAGAGACTCTTCTTCCTTTGCAGGCAATGCTATTAATCATTTTGTGCTCCCAGTACCCAAATGATGACTCTCTGGGGAGTTTCTGATGTTCTGAATGTGAATGTCCTGTCAGAACACCTTCACTACCACATCTTCCCAGGAACTCACATACCCTACTAAGCAACTGTAAAATCTCAGCCTCATGTTCCTCTTTTTCTTATTTCTCTTGTCCCAACAGCACATTTAGAGCTGGAAAGAGCAGTACATAGTTAATCTCTTATGAGACCTGATCACTTTCAGTTTCTTCACCTTTTACGCCCTTCTCTTCACAAAAACAATCATACCAATGTGGCTTTGTTGGAACCTTCCTATGGATTATAAGGGCTTGGCTCCAGACATAATTAATTTGTATAAACAAACAAACAAATGTTTTGGTTACCCATGATAATAATTCAAGTCCCAGTGGCAACCCCGGGACAGTGAGAAAGTGCCTTAGTCAATACTCCCCATCTCCATTATATATATAATAATATATATAATAAGTATTATATATATTTCCATCTCCACTATATATAACATGTTATATATATAATACATATATAACACTTATATGTTATTTAACACAAATAATAACATACATAAAGTGCAAAAATAACATATAAGTAAATAACAAAAATTTACCTAGAGGGGAAAAATCATATACTATTTGGATAAATTGTTTTTTATTATTTCAAATTTTGTGCTAATATTTTTCTTGGACATTATAAAACAGAAAATACATTTTTACTGTCAGCACACAAAATGTCATTTTTTCATGTGTTACTACAAGCTGAATTATTCAATAATTTCATATGAAATAGGAACAGTTTGTGACAGGATTAACTCCAAATGGATACAAGATAAAACATCTTTGAATTATTAAGATATCAAAATATATCATTTTCAAAAGAAATATAGCTCATTAGAAGCTGCTAAATATAAAAGGCCAATATATAAAATAATCAAAATTTTCTAGAATTTGAGTGCATATAAAATATAAAAGTAAATAGAATCCACATATATATTAAATGTAATTATTTTTATAAGAACATAAAAGTGTTTAACTGAAAACAAGCTGAAAAGCCAAAATTTAAGCCTATCTATCTGACTCCAAATTTCATAATCTTTTTTTCTATAAGCAATGACAATTATAACCTATGCTGCAACCTATTCTCCACTGTCTCCCATAGTGGATATTGCTATCAATTATGACTATTTTCAGCCAAGTCTGGATGTGGTTTCCAAAGATTTCTCAATACAGAAATTCAGAAAGTCAATCATAAGCAGTCATGCAACCTGAGAACTCTTTGCAATGTCTCCCAAATATCTTCAGCCAATGTACACTTTATCTAGTTTCGTCTGATAAGGATATTTTTTTAAAGATCCCTCAGTGTAATCCATTTTTATTTTTCTTTCCCTCAATCTTTCCACCATTAAGGCAAATCCATGGAATTTATTTTCCCAGGGAAGACTGGGACAGGTAGGTTTCTAAAACAAACAAACAAAACTCCATAGAATGGGAGATGGAGAGAAAGGATGATGTAATATAAAGAAAGTTCGAGACAGGAAGATATACAGCAAAGTGAGAAAATTTCCCATTGGAGAGGAGATTTGTATGGACCCTTATCATGGTTAAGATGCTACCTGAGTCAATTAGAAAAATCTAGTGCCTCAGTCTCTAAGCTGCTTGAGACTGTGCCCCAGGCCACACACTCCCTCCCAACAATTTACAGATGCCATGCAGGAGGCTTTATGTGTCCTGGAGGGGAAACATGAAGTTGGTAAGAGTCACAGGACTCAGGGCTCTGGGCAGGGAAGCCTCGTAGTTCAGTTTATAAAGTACTTCTGATACTAAGTAAGAAAAATATGGATAAAGCTTATTTTTTAAATGTCCAGTGGTGCCATAATTCCTAGTATTGTAAAATAATTAACATTTTATTGTGAGAAAAAAGATAGATAACCATTAATAAGATTAAGGACACAGGAAACTTATTGTATACACACATCTGCTCATGATTTACTTTGATATCTCAAGTAATATGTTTCTAGGCTCCTTTGCCTACCTATAAGTTGAGTGTAACTTGAGATGAAAATAATGCTGATATTTTTAGTGCTTATTATGTACTGATTTCTCTTCTAAGAGCTTACTTACCATTTGATATTTCATTTAATTCTAACAAACTTTTTAGGCATACAATTTTTTTCCCCACTTTAAAGAGATGAAGAGACTGAGGTACAAAGAACTTAAACAGTTATCCAAAGACTACACAGCTTGTTATAAGTGACAGAGTTAAGGTTCAAACCTAGAGCATATGATACAAGAGCACTTTCTCTTTTTTTCTGCATGACGGGTTATTTCTATGATTAGCCCATTGTATTAGAATACAGGGAAGATAGCTGCAGCTTTTGGATCTTTAGAAAATCAATGATCTAGACATAAATAGAGTGTCTAGTTGTCTATGGCTGAAGACTGGTTATAACACAAACTGATAGGTTTTGGAACCTGCAGCCATTCAACTGATTCTCTAATAATATGTCAGGTTAACATTGCCATGATCAACAATGGGTATATTATACTCTATGATAATCACAATGTTTCTTCCTTCAATGTTGACCAAGTTTACCTCAGATGTTATATGTACATAATTTTTTTTAAAAAAACAATTGGTTAATATTCTGTTTCAAAAAAAAGAGAGGAGGTTGCTGGAAGAAGATGGTGGACTAGGTAAAAGCAGGGTTCGCTTCCTCTCAGATCGGCACTGAAATTACAACCAAATTATAAAATAATCAACATGGAGAATCACCTGAAGTCCAGCTGATCATAACATGTATGTCTGATAATATAAAGAAGGAGCCACATCGAAGCTGGTAGGAGGGGCAAAGTTTCAAAGCAGGCTGGACCCGTAACCGCGGGTGGTGAAGGAATACCAGGAATGAGAAGAAGGCTGTAGAGGCTCCCCTGAAGAAGAGAAGGGTCCTACCCTTATTTGAGAGTTCTCCAGCCCAGGGTCCCAGCCCAGGGAAGAGGAATTTCCAAAAACTCTGACTGTAAATCCCAGAGGGGATTCTGGTCATTTGGGTGAGTCAAAAGAAGATTCTGGCCGTCTGGGTGAGACGTCCCTTTGAAGGGCCCACACACAGGTTCCCTCACCTGCAGACACTCACCCGGGGCACCGGTGGTGGGTCAGAGGCTCACGTAAGATTCATACAGGTAAAGACTGCATTACCTGATGCCAGAACAAGGGCTGGATGGGCAGTCACCACTGTGTCTTAGTTGGGCCCCCACTACGGGGCAATCTACAGACCACGCCAGCTTGCTTGTGCATACCCATCCCACAGGATTATTTGGAAGCTACACTGGCCTGAGAAGATCAGTCCACCCCACTCAACCTTCAGATTGCCCGGGGCTTTTGTTGCCAGGTAGCTGCCACACACTGCACATTTTCAGGGCCAAACATTTGTAGCTGACAGCCAGTGCTGTGAGCATGCATTTCTGAGACCATTTCAGGCAAATCACTGCTGCCAACACGAATTTGGGCAGATTGCAGGGATAGTGGGCCAGTCCCTGATAGCAGATGGTCTTGCTGTGATCTTAGACTTTTGTTGGAACACGCAAATGGTTACCGAAGTTGCAGCAAGACTGAGACTGTATTGATCTGACAGCCATTGTCTCCCTGAGATCCTACTGCACTCAACCCACAAATTGTCCCAGACAGCCATTGACAGACAACCAATATCACCTTGCTCCTCCCCCTGGTCTTTCATTCTGCACAGGCAATAAACTTTGGCTAGCACAGTGCTGGCACTGCAGGGAAATCAGTTGCAGGTAGACCTCTGCTGCCTCCAAGAGCTGCAATATCACATGGTAGAATCACAGGGGTCGGTGGGACCATCTCAGATGGCAATTGGTCTCTCTGTGATCTGTGACTACAACGAGAACACATGGGCACAGAAGTTGCAGTAAAACTGAGGCTGTATTGGCCCTTATCTCCCTGAGATCCAGCTCACCCAAGCCACAAAGTGCCTGTGACCCATTGACAGTTAGCCTTCCAGACCCTCCCCTTCTCTGGGGTTGCATGTTCTGCACAGGCAACAGACCTTGGCTAGCCCAGTGAGTGCCTTTCAGAGAAAACAGTGGTGGACAGACCGCTGCTGCCTGTACGTGCTGCAATATCTCTTGGGGGGATCATAGGGATCTGTGGGACCTCCCCAGACAGAAGCTGGTCTCACTGTGATATGTGACTACTGCAGGAACACGCAGACACAGAAGTTGCAGAAAACTAGGGCTGTATTAACCTGATGGCCCATGACTCCTGAGATCCTGCCCCATCTATTCCATTATGTGCCCAAGGCATGATGACAGGCAGCTGCTCCTGCCCTGGGGTGGTGCATTCTGCACAGTCAACAGATCTCAGCCAGTGAAGTGAGCAAAGTTCAGAGAATACACTGATAGAAAGATCACTGCTGCCAGCACAAGATACAATATTGCTTGGGCAGATCTCAGGGGTTTTTTTGGGCCCATCACAGGCAGCAGTAGGTCTCACAATGATATGTGACTTTTGTGGGAGCCTGTAGTCCCAGAGCTGGCAGTAAAACTGGTGCTGTATATGCCTGACAGCCACGTGCCAGACTGAGATGACCCTCCATCTAACTCACAAATTACCTGTGGCAAGCCTGCTCCCAGGCCACCTTGTCCCATCCTGTACTTTCCTGGAGTCATAAATTCAACAGCAAACAACAGCACTCACTTTGTTCAGTCCATGCAAAGCCCATCCATCCAGGAGAAGCTTTTTGTGGAGGGCCACAAACTCACCCCATGAGCTTCAGTAATTCTTAAACAGAGCTTTGGTGTTTGCAGACCCGAGGTGGGCAACAGTTGGCCTTGCTATGATCTGAAACTTGTACAGGGAGCCATAGAGACAGCACGAGCATGTAAGCTGATATTACATTGGCAGGGAGAAATTTGCTCAATAGATGCAAGTGACTCCCAGAGTCCTTGCACCATCCAATACGCATTTCACCCAGAAGCTCTTTCAGTTCCAGAGACTTATGAGCAACTGACAGGCAGTGTCAGGCCCTGAGGAGCTCTGTCCTTCTGCTAAACTGCTCAGGAATGGGGGATGTGTTGTCTCATCCACTTACCTATAAACCCAGCATAGATAACAACCATCTGTGAATTGCTTTGTAGCTCACACCAGGTGCCCTTGAGCAATCAAAGACAGTGGCTGACCTTGGCCTACTGGGGAATCCCTCCCAAGGGACCACAAAACCAATGCACTGAGACGCTGGCACTAGATCTCAACAAAGCAACTACTGACTAGGTCTATAAGCGGTACACACAAAGGGTGGTCTCAACAAATACACAAGCCTGCTAGGGTAAATCCCACTCAGTGGGTTCAGACCCCACAAAGTAACTCATACCCTGTGGGTGCAGCCATTTCCACAGTCAGCCCGAACGTTAATCCCATTCACTGATACACAAACATCAATAAAGGCTTAGCTACAACATAAGATCACACATAACCCAAACAAAGATCACGTCCAGAGCCCCCAGCACAGGGGATGGAGGAGAGAGTGCCACTGGGCCATACAAGACACCTTCCACATAAGGCCATCTGGCCAAGACTGAAAGACAAAACAAATATTCCTAACACATAGAAACAAACACAGAGAGGCTAATCAAATGAGAAAACAAAGAAACATGCCACAAATGAAACAACAGGAGAGAATTCCAGAAAATAAACTAAATGAAATGAAGACAAGCAACCTCTCAGAGACAGAGTTCAAAATAATACTTATAAGGATGCTCAAGGAAATTAGGGTGATAATGGATGAGCTCAATGAGAACCTCAGTGGAGAGATAGTAAGCATAAAAAAGAATATAGAAACCATTGAAAAGAACCAGACAGAAATGAAGAATACAATAACTGAAATGAAGAATACACTAGAAGGATTCAACAGTAGATTGGAGGAAGCAGAAGATCGAATCAGCGAATTGGAAGACAAGGTAGCAGAAAACACCAATCAGAACAGCAAAAAGAAAAAAAGAATTTAAAAAATGAGGACAGTTTAAGAGACCTCTGGGAAGACATGCAGTGTAACAATATCCACATCATAGGAGTGCCTGAAGAAGAAGAGAGAGAGTGAGGGATTGAGAATCTATTTGAAGAAATAATGACAGAAATTTTCCCTAACCTGGTAAAGGAATTGGACATACAAGTCCAGAAATAACAAAGAGTCCCAAGCAAGAATTCAAACAAACCCATACCAAGACACATCATAATTAAAATGCTAAAGGTCAAAGACAAAGAGAGATTCTTAAAAGCAACAAGGGAAAGGCAATTAGTTACTTACAAGGGTACTCCCCATTAGAATGTCTACTGATTTTTCAACAGAAACTTTGTAGGCCAGAAGGGACAGGCAAGAATATTCAAAGTTATGAAAAGACAAGAATCTACAACCATGAGTACTCTTAGCCAGCCAGCCTTTTGATTAAAATATAAGGTGAGATAAAGAGCTTCCCAGACATGGAAAAGCTTAAGGAATTCAACACCAAGAAGCCAGTATTAAAAGAAATATTAGAGGTACTTCTGTAAAGAAAAGAAGTGGTAAAAAAAAAAAAAGAAAAGAAAAGAAAAAATAAAAAAACAGATACAACTAATAAAATGGTAGTAACTATGTACCTATCAATAATACAAAAGATTAATGAAACCAAGAGCTGGTTCTTTGAATGGATAAACAAGATTGACTAATCCTTAACCAGATTCAACAAAGAAAAAAGAGAGAGGACTCAAATAAATAAAATCAGAAATGAAAGAGGAGAAACGGACTCCACAGAAATACAAAGAATCACAAGAAAACACTAAGAGCAATTATACTCCAACAAATTGGACAATCTGGAAGAAATGGATACATTCCTAGAACATACTATCTCCCAAGATTGAGTCAAGAAGAAACAGAAAATCTGAACTGACTGATTGCCACCAACGAAATTGAATTGGTAATCAAAAACCTCCCAAAAAACAAATGTCCTGGATCAGATGGCTTCATAGGTGAATTTTACCAAACATTCAAAGAAGAATTAACACCTATTCTTCTCAAACTATTCCAAAAAGTTCAAGAAGAGGGGAGGCTCCCTAACTCCTTTTATGAGGCCACCAATACCTTGAATTCAAAACCAGGCAAAGACATTACAAAAAAAAAGAAAACTATAGGCCGATATCTCTTATGAATATTGATGCAAAAATCCTCAACAAAATATCAGCAAACCAAATTCCTGGGATGCAAGTTTGGGTCAATATCAATTGACCCAAATCAATTAATGCGATAACCACATTAACAAATCAAAAGATAAAAACTATATTATCATATCAATAGATGCAGAAAAAGTGTTTGACAAAATCCAGCATCCATTTATGATAAAAACTCTCAGCAAAGTGCGAATAGAGGAAACATATCTCGACATAATAAAGGCCATGTATGACAAACCTACAGCTAACATCATAGTCAATGGGGAAAGGCTAAAAGCACTTTCCTTAAGATCAGGAACAAGACAAGGATGCCCACTTTCACCACTCCTCTTCAACATTGTATTGGAAGTCTTAGCCACAGCAATAAGAGAAGAAAGAGAAATAAAAGGCATCCAAATTGGAAAGAAAGACGTAAAACTCTTGTTATTTGCAGATAACATGATAGTAAATATAAAGATTCCACCAAAAAACTGTTAGAGTTGATTAATGAATTCAGTAAAGTAGCAGGCTACTAAATAAATATTCAGGATTCAGTGGCATTTTTATACAGCAATGATGAACTTTCAGAAAGAGAAATTAAGAAAACAATCCCATCTACAATTTAATCGAAAACTACAAAATACCCGGGAATCCAATTAACCAAGAAGGTAGAAGACCTGTTTTCAGAGAATTATAAGTCATTGAAAAAGAAATTGAAGAAGATACAAATAAATGGAAATATATACTCTTTTAGTGGATAAAAATCAACATTGTTAAAATGGCCATACTACCCAAAGCCATCTACAGATTCAATGCAATCTCTATCAAAATGCCAATGGCCTTTTTCAGAGAGCTAGAACAAATAATCCTAAAATTAATATGTAACCATAGAAAACCCCAAATAGCCTCAGCAATCTTGAGAAAGAAGAACAAAGTTTGAGGTATCATACTACCTGATATTAAACTATACTACAAGACTACAGTAATCAAAACAGCATAGTACTGGCACAAAAACAGATACATTGATCAATAGAACAGAACAGAGAACCCAGAAATAAATCCGTGCTCACGTAACGTATGACAAGAGGTAAGAATATACAATGGGGTAAAGACAGTCTATTCAATAAATGATATTGGGGAAATTGGACAGATAAATGTAAAAGAAAAGAAAAAAAAAAGAAACTGAACAGCCTTCTTACATCATATACAAGAATAGACTTAAATTAGATTAAAGACTTAAATGTAAGACCCAAAACCATAAAACTTCTAGAAGGAAACATAGGCAGTAAACTCTCCGATATTGCTAACAGTAATTTCTTTTCAGATGTATCTCCTCAGGCAGGGAAACAAAAGAAAAAATAAATAATTGGGACTACATCAAACTTAAAAGTTTTTGTACATCAAGGGAAACCATCAATAAAACAAAAAGACAATCAACTATCTGGGAGAAGATATTCACTAATGATACATCTGATAAGGGGTTAACATCTAAAATTTATAAAGAACTTATACAACTCAACAATAACAAAAAAATAAACAATCCAATTTAAAAAAAGGGCAGAAGACCTCCGAAGAGGAAATACAGATGGCTAATAGACATATGATCATCAGAGAAATGCAAATTAAAATCACACCTCACACCTATCAGAATGGCTATCATCAATAAATCAAAAACAGCAAGTGTTGAAGGGGATGTGGAAAAAAGGGAACCCTTATACATTGCTGGTGAGATTGCGAATTGGTACAACCTCTATGGAAAACAGTACGGAGATTTCTCAAAAATTAAAAATGGATATACCTTTCGATCCAGCAATTGCACTTCTGGATATTTATCCAAAGAAAACCAAAACAATAATGTGTAAAGATCTATGCACTCATTTTAGACAGCTGCTTGGAACTGGGATGGGATGCTGAAGTTCTATTTCCTATGATGAATAGGAAGGCCATAGCCTGGGGCAGGGGTCAGTCCCCAACTGGTCCATGGCCTATAAGGACCTGGGCTGCACAGAGGAAGGTGAGCGAGCAAAGCTTCATCTGTATTTGCAGCCACTCCCAGCACTAGCATCACTGCCTCACCTCCACTTTAGATTGTCAGGCATTAGAGTCTCATAGGAGCGGCACCCCAATTGTGAACTGTGCATGCGAGGTATCTAGGTTGAATGTTCCTTATGTGAATCTAATACTTGATGATCTGAAGTAGAGCTGAGGCGGTGATGTTAGCCTTGGAGAATGGCTGCAAATACAGATTGACATTAGCAGAGAGATTTGACTGTACAGAGACTATAATAAATCAATTGCTTTCAGATTCAGATCAAAACTCTATCAGTGAGTGGCAAGTGACAATTAAGCTGCATCTGGTGGCAGGCTTTAAGTCAAAATCCAACACTTATTTTAGTCTGCGCATGGCTCGCCTGTTATTTTATTTATCACTTCTGTCTGTGCCTCTTTCCCGCATTGTGCGCTTGTCTGAGTCACAGTTTTGGTAAGCCCACAAGCTAACCTTAGCCAAAATGAGTAAAAAACAAACATCATTAGAGAGTTTCTTTGAAAAGGGGGAAAGACCCAATGATGAGACAGCAGAAGATTCGAAGACTGTCAGCAAAAGAAAAAAAAAGCTACATTTAAAGGAAAATACCAAAAGTCCTACTTAAATTACATGTACATTGCAACAGGAGATTCACATTCTCCAAGCCCACTTTGTGTAATATGTGGTGACCAGCTATCCAATGAAACCATAAAGCCTTCAAAACTGCTTCACTACATGGAGACTAAGCACCCTGCTTTCAAAGATAAGGCTTTGGAGTTTGTCAAAAGAAAAAAAAATGTGAACATGAAGAACAGAAGCAATTATTGAAGGCCACTACTTCATCAATATGTCTTCACTGAGAACATCATTCTTAGTGGCTAACTATATTACTAAAGCTAAGAAGCCCTTTACTAATGGTGAAGGGTTGATCCTGCCTGCTGCTAAGGACATTTGTCGTGAACTTTTAGGAGAGGTTGCAGTTCAAGACTAACATGCGTTCCTCTTTCAGCTAGCACCATAACTAGACGAACTGATGAAATAGCAGAGGATATTGAGGTGCAATTGTTAGAGTGGATTAATGAGTCACCATGGTAGGCAATTCAGGTTGACGAGTTTACCGATGTTGACAAGGCAACAGTGTTTGTTTTTGTACGATCTATTTTTCAGGAGGATGGGCATGAGGATATGTTATGTGCACTTTTGTTGCCAACCAACATCACAGCTGCAGAACTATTTAAGTCTTTGAATGATCACATATCAAGATAACTGAATTGGTCATTTTGTGTCAGTATAGGCACGTACAGAGCAGCTGCGATTAATGGACAACACTCTGGTTTCACTACTCCGGTCAAAGAGATCTCTTTTGAATGCGAATCTACACACCGTGTCATCCATAGAGAAATATTGGCTAGCCGAAAAATGACACCTGAACTTAATAACCTTTTTAAGGATGCGATTAAAATCAAGCACGTTAAAGTACATGCCCTGAACTCACGTCTGTCGTGCAGCTCTGTGAGGAGATGGACTCAGAGCACACATGTCTCCTCTCATACACAGAAGAGAGAAGGCTTTCTAATGGTAGATCACTGGCCAGAGTTTTTTTTGAGTTACCAGAGTCACTCTAGAGATTTCTGCAAAAAAAAAAAAAAAAAAAAAAACAAACAGTCACCACTGGTGGCACATTTCAGTGATACAGAATGGAATGCAAAACTTGCTTGTGTGACCTATTCGACCTGCATAACCAATTCAATCTGTCACTTCAGGGGAAAATAACGACTGTTTTCAAGTTAGCAGATAAAATGGCTGCATTCAAAGCCAAATTGGAATTATGGGGGTGATGAGTGAACAATGGGATTTTTAATCCGTTTCAAACATTAGCTGCAATTTTGAAAGAGACAGAGCCAGGGACGTCTTTCTCTCAGCTGGTGCATAATCACCTATCTCAGCTTTCAGAAAAGCTTGAGCATTACCTCCCAGCCACAAAAGACACTCAAATGGGGAAGGAATAGATCCATGACCCATTTATAAATAAGCTGGGTGAATTGACTTTGCCCATGCTAGAAGAGGATCAACTGCTTGAGATTGCAGTTGATAGTGGCCTTAAAAGTATGTTTGAGGCAACTTCAAATCTCCATAAATTCTGTATTAAAGTCAAGGCTGAATATCCTGAGATTGCCACAAAAGCACTGAAAAGCCTGCTTCAATTTCCAACATCCTATCATTGTGAAGCAGGGTATTCTGCAATGATAGCAACCAAAATGAGATTACAGACTAGACTGGACATAAGCAACAAACTTCAGTTGTCTCTGTCTCCCATCATCCCCAGATGGGACCATGTAGTTGCAGGAAAACAAGCTCAGGGCTCCCGCTGATTCTGCGTTACAGTGAGTTGTATAATTATTTCATTATATATTGCAATGTAATAATAATAGAAATAAAGTGCACAATAAATGTAATGCACTTGAATCATCCTAAAACCATCCCCTGCACCTTGGTCTGTGGAAAAATTGTCTTCCACAAAACCTGTCCCTGGTGCTGAAAGGGTTGGGGACCGCTGGCCTAGGGTTTGTGATTTAGAAAGCTGAAAGAAGCCTGGGTCACTGAGAAATTTTTTAAGCAATGATATGACATCATACCTGGCTTGGCTACACCCAAGACTTTTTTATTAGGGCAAAATTTACTTGGAGTGAAATGTACAGACAAGTATAAAATTTGAAGAGTTTTATTTAATAATATTTTTATTTTTTAATTATAGTTGTCATATAATATTATATCAGTTTCAAGTGTAAAACATAGTGATTAGAGATCCATATAACTGACAAAGTGATCACCCATGTAAATCTAGTATCCATTAGTCCCCATAAATATTTATTACAATATTATTGACTATATTCCTTATACTGTATTTTATATCTCTGAGTTTGTTTCTTTTGTTGTTGTTGTTTATTTTGTTCTTTAGATCCACATGTAGGTGAAATCATACAGCATATTTCTATCTGACTTACTCCATTCAACACAATACTCAATAGGTCCATCATACAATATCTTTTTCCACCCTTTTACTTTTAGTCTGTGTCTGTCTTTCAATCCGAAGTGAGTCTCTCGTAAGAAGCATGTGTAATGGTCCTGTTTTTTTCATCCATTTTTTTTTATTGGAGCACTTAATTCTTTTTTCATTTGAAGTACTTATTGATAGATATGTAGTAATTGGCATTCTTTATTTAGATTTTTGATACATATACTTTTCTTCTTAAAGAATTTCCTCAAAAATTTCCTGTAATACCAGCTTGGCGGTGATGATCTTTAGATTTTTTCTTGTTTGAGAAGCTCTTTATTTCTCCTTTGACTCTAAATGACAGCTCTGCTGGATAAAGTAATCTTGGTTGTAGATCCTAGGTTTTCATCATTTTGAATATTTTGTGCCAAACCCTTCTGCCCTGCAGAGTTTCTTTTAAGAAATCAGCTGCCAGTCATATGGGAACTCTCTTGTAGATAACTAACTGCTTTTCTCTTGTTGCTTTTAAGATTCTCTCTTTGTCTTTATCCTTTGTCATTTTAATTATGATGTGTCTTGGTGTGGACCTTTTTGGATTCATCTTGTTTGGGACTCTACACCTCCTTGGGCTGTATGTCTATTTCCTTCACCAGGTTAGGAAAGTTTTTCATCATTATTTCTTCAAGTAGATTTTCAACTTCTTGTTCTGTTTCTCCTCCTTCTGGCACCCCTATGATGCAAATGTTGTTATGCTCGATGATGTCAAAAAGGCTCCTTAAATTATCTTCATATTTTGGATTCTTTTTTCTTGATGCTGTTCTGATTCACTATCTTCTACAACTGCATCCTCTATATCAGTTATTCAATCCTCTTTATTTACTCTGTTGCTTCCCTCTAAAGTACTCTTCGTCTCAGATAATGTATTCTTCATTTCTGTCTGGTTCCCTTTTATAATTTCCGTCTCCATTTTTATGTTTTCTTATCTCTTTATTAAAGTTCTCACTGAGTTCATCTATTCTTCCTCTAAGTTTATTGAGCATCTTTATAACCAGTGTTTTGAACTCTGCATCTGGTAGATTGCTTGACTCCATATTTCCTAAATCTCTGTTCTATTCTTTCATGTAGGAAATGCTTCTTTGTCTCCCCATTTTGGCTGTCTTTCTGTGCCTATTTCTATGTACTAAGCAAAGCTCCTAAGTCTCTCAGTCTTATTAGCATAGTTTTGTGTAGTAGGTGACCAGTGGCGCAGTCATAAGAGTGGTCCAGCTGCAGGCCAAGTTTAGCCTTAGCCTGTGACCCTTTGGGGCCACCTGGAAAGAGTCAGCAAGCAACTCACAGATAGCTGCCACCTGTGCTGTGCTTATAACTGCTTGAAGAGGCCATTCCAGAAACCAAGACAGGTTTCCGCCGGTGCAGGGCTTGGAGCTGCTTAGCAAGGGGCACAGGGCATGCCAAGGACATCACTGGATGTGGCTTGGGTATGGCCACAAGTTGGGAGGGGTAGAGTTTTAGGAAATTCTCTGGGTGGTGTGACCTCTGTTATCCAGTTTGATGATGTCACAGCTATGATGGCACCTGCATCTGCACTCTGAGAGGCAGGGGAAGGGCTCAATAAAAGGATAATGGATACTGCCAGCACTTCCGCTTGAGAGAAAGCCTCCTCTCCAGCCCTCTCCCAGAAGCTTGACAACTCAGTGTCCCCCATATGTCCCTGGTGCCCCCAGAGCAGCCACACCAATGCTGAGCTCAGAGTGAGCAAGTCTGTCACTGTGAAAGTCCAATCACAGTTTCTTTAAGAAGAACATTTGCACCTGCCAGCTGCAGCTATAGTAGCCTCTGTCTCACTTAGCCAGTGTGGGAACAGGCAGCCTCACATCTCTGATCCCTTCTACCAGTCCAAGCTGATTTCTTTTTTCTCTTCCTAGTTGCAGGGCTTTCTATTCATCCACACCCCAGGTGACTCTGCTTGCTGTTTGCTCCATGTTTTCATCACAATTTTGGTGTGGTCACAAAAGGGAAGGTACAAAGCCTCTGCCTTCTATGCCATCTTGATCAGTCCCCCCAAGACTTCTTTTAAATGAGAAAAACAAACTTCAATATATTTTAACCCAAAGAACAAAAATCTAGAAAGTCCTAAAAATTTCATTGTACTTACAGAAATATAAAATAATCTAATACTGTAACTATTAAAGTCAAATAGATAAGCTAATAAAAAGATATATATAATGCCAAAATTTGTTTATTCAGTGATTTTTATAATAATTTTAATCTTTATTTTTTATTGTGGATTATGTCATTATAGAATAAAGGACAAAAAACACACATGCATAGTTTTAAAAATTATAATAAAATGAGCACCTACAGGTTCACTGAAATGAATAAATAGAGCGAGTACTATCAGTATCTTTGAAGGTTTGTGTGCTTCTTCCTAATACATTTTGCTTCTCTCTCTACATCACAGAATTAATCTCTTTCCTGTCTTTATATCCAGTCAACTGCATTTCCTGCAATGTATCGTTCTTCCCAAATAATGTCAGAAAAGTTTGTTTAGATTTGTTGTTTTTATCCTGACATAAATAGAATTATACCAATCCTTTATTTTTAATAATGAAAGACAAAAACCCACATAATTGACTAATTAATTCAAGTTTGAAATTTTCACTGAATATTTTGGCACCATAGAGCTACCAAAAGTTTTTCCAAGGATAAATAAGTCCTAAGATCCTTCCAGTTTCAAAATTCTTCAAATAATAGTTATTGATGAGTATAAACAACTCCTGATGGGTACTTTGGACAATAATAAGTGATTTTAATTTGAACCATTTAAATTTAACCTGTAGATATGATGTAAAACATGAGCGTATACTCTAAAGACTTTTCATAACTATACCTTATATTCTATTTTTTTCTTTTTTTAGAACTGAAAGATGCCTAGTTATAATCACATTTATATTTAAATACAGAAATATTTCTTTCCCGTCATTATAGAAATACCGGCTTTGTATATTTATTAATAGTTTCAGGAGCCAAAGATATTACAAAACAAAATTATTGCTATTTAGTCAGTCTTACTCAGCCAAGATAATACGTTTCTGTTGTGTCATTATTTTTTTCTGATATTTGCCCCTACTTGATTGCCTAAGTAAAGGAGAGTAACACTGGTTCACAAATCAACATATTACTGAGATTTCTTAGATGCACAATACTATAAATACACATATGTATGAATATCTAATTTGTATCAAGTTATATCTTTTTTGTTGTAATGAAACAGGAGTGGCAATTGCTTAGAAAACAACTTGTTTTTACTACAATTAGCATATTTTTGGCAATTTATTTTGTAATGTTAATAATTATCATTATTTTGACAATGGGGTATTTAATTTCCATATTTAACATTTGGTAGTGTTATGTAAGCAATTGACTCTTGAACTGTAATCCAAAAACTTAATGTGGTTTCAATATCACAGAAGACTTAGAAAAAGTAAATTAAATGAATATAAGACCTAAATAAATAGGCATATGAATTAATAATAAATAGAATTTATTAATTAAAAAATATTGATAAAGCAAAGTATCTCATTCCATATTGATACTGAATTAAAATTTGTTCTATTTATAGTGATTACTAAAATATCCTCTCTTCTTTTTTTAATTTTATTAGTTTCAAGTATATAGTACATTGGTTAGACATTTATATAGTTTATAAAACAATTTCCCTGATTGCTCTTTTTTCTCCTCTGGCTCTACATCCACATAGGTTTACTTATTCATATTTGATTTAAAAAATAAATAAAACAACTGCATTAATGCTAACCACATTCCCTATGCTGTGCTCCCCATCCCCATGACTATCTATCAACTTCTAATTTGTGGTTTAATCCTTCACCCCTTTCTCCCCGCCCCTCAACACTCCTCCCCTCTGGCCATCACTAGATTGTCCTCTACATTTGTGAAGCTGTTTTTTATTAGTTTGTTCTTTTTGTTCCTTAGATTCTGCATATATGTGAAATCATATGGGATTTATCTTTCTCTGTCTGACTTATTTCACTCAGTGTAATAATCTTTAGGTCCATCCATGTCATAGTAAATGGCAGGATTTCATTTTTTTTAATGACTAAATGATAATATTCTATTGTATATATGAACAATAACTTCTTTACCCAATCATCTGTTGATGGGCATTTAGGTTCCTTCCATATCTTGGCTGTTGTAAATTGTGCTTCCATGAACATAGGGATGCATAGATCTTTATGAATTATTGTTTTGGTTTTCTTTGGATAAATACCCAGAAGTGCAATTGCTGGGTCAAAAGGTATGCCCAATCTAGGATATATTGTTTTCCATAGTGGCTTTACCAATTTGCAATCCCACCAACAGTGTCTGAGGGTTCCCTTTCCTCCACATACTCGCCCACACTACTTGTTCTTTGATTTATTGATGATAGCCTTTCTGATAGGTGTGAAGTGATATTTCACTGTTGTTT
The DNA here is from genome assembly GCF_902729225.1 of Pteropus medius. Classification (NCBI taxonomy): domain Eukaryota; kingdom Metazoa; phylum Chordata; class Mammalia; order Chiroptera; family Pteropodidae; genus Pteropus; species Pteropus medius. The sequence goes on along the minus strand of NW_024344437.1, from coordinate 629,026 downwards.
TAAGTTGCATTTCTCTGATGAGTAGTAACTTTGAGCATCTTTTCATTTGTCTTTTGGCTATCTGTGTTTCTTCTTTGGTGAAATATCTGTTTAGGTATTCTGCCCATTTTTTTAATTGGATTGTTTGTTTTTTCATTGTTGAGTTGTATGAGTTTATATATCTTGGCTATTAACCTATTATCAGAAGTATCATAAGTGAATTTCTTCTCCCATTCAGTCAGTTGTCTTTTTGTTTTGATGCTGGTGTCTTTTACTATGCAAAAACTTTTTAATCTGATGGAGTCCCATTTGGTTATTTTTTCTTTTGTTTCCTTTGTCAGAAGAGATATATCCAAAAAGAAATTACTGTTAGCAATATCAGAGGGTTTACTGCCTATGTTTTCTTCTAGAAGTTTTACAGTTTCAGATCTTACAGTTAAGTCTTTAATCCATTTTGAGTCTATTCTTGTATATAGTATAAGAAGGTGGTCCAATTTCATTATTTTTAACGTATATCCAGTTTTCCCAACACCATTTATTGAATAGATTACTTTTACCCCATTATGTATTCTTGCCTCCTTTTTTCATAGACATATAGACATGGATTAATTTCTGGGCTCTCTATTCTGTTCCATTGATCAATGTATCTGTGTTTATGCCAGTATTATGCTGTTTTGATTACTGTAACTTTGTGGTATAGTTTGATATCAGGTAGTGTGATACCTTTAACTTTGTTCTTCTTTTTCAAGATTGTCGTGGCTTTTTGGGGTCTTTGTGGTTCCATATAAATTTTAGAATTATTTGTTCTAGCTCTCTGAAAAATGCTGTTGATATTTTGATAGGGATTGTATTAAATCTGTAGATTTCTGTGGTAGAATGGCTATGTTAACGATGTTGGTTCTTCCTGCCATGAGCACGGTATATGCTTCTATTTATTTGTATCAGCTTCAATTTCTTTTTTCAATGACATAATTTTCTGAGAACAGGTATTTTATCTCCTTGGTTAATTTGATTCCTGGGTATTTTATTGCTTTTGATGCAATTATAAATGGGATTGTTTTCTTAATTTCTCTTTCCAAAAGTTCATCATTAGTGTAAAAAAAAAGCCCCTGACACTTCTGAATATTTATTTTGTATCCTGCTAATTTACTGAATTCATTAATCAATTCTAACAGTTTTTTGGTGGAATCTTTATATTTACTATCATGTTATCTGCAAATAACAAGAGTTTTACGTCTTTCTTTCCAATTTGGATGCCTTTTATCTCTCTTTCTTCTCTTATTGCTACGGCTAAGACTTCCAATACAATGTTGAAGAGGAGTGGTGAAAGTGGGCATCCTTGTCTTGTTCCTGATCTTAAGGAAAGTGCTTTTAGCCTTTCCCCATTGACTATGATGTTAGCTGTAGGTTTGTCATACATGGCCTTTATTATGTCGAGATATGTTTCCTCTATTCGCACTTTGCTGAGAGTTTTTATCATAAATGGATGCTAGATTTTGTCAAATGTTTTTTCTGCATCTATTGATATGATAATATAGTTTTTATCTTTTGATTTGTTAATGTGGTTATCACATTAATTGATTTGTGGATATTGACCCAACCTTGCATCCCAGGAATAAATCCAACTTGATCATGGTGTATGATATTTTTAACGTATTGCTGAATTTGGTTTGCTGATATTTTGTTGAGGATTTTTGCATCAATATTCATAAGAGATATCGGCCTATAGTTTTCTCTTTTTTTGTAATGTCTTTGCCTGGTTTTGAATTCAAGGTATTGGTGGCCTCATAAAAGGAGTTAGGGAGCCTCCCCTCTTCTTGAACTTTTTGGAATAGTTTGAAAAGAATAGGTGGTAATTCTTCTTTGAATGTTTGGTAAAATTCACCTATGAAGCCATCTGATCCAGGACTTTTGTTTTTTGGGAGGTTTTTGATTACCAATTCAATTTTGTTGGAGGTAATCAGTCAGTTCAGATTTTCTCTTTCTTCTTGACTCAGTCTTGGGAGATTGTATGTTCTAGGAATGTATCCATTTCTTCCAGATTGTCCAATTTGTTGGAGTATAATTGCTCTTAGTGTTTTCTTGTGATTCTTTGTATTTCTGTAGAGTCTATAGTTATTTCTCCTCTTTCATTTCTGATTTTATTTATTGAGTCCTCTCTCTTTTTTCTTTGTTGAATCTGGTTAAGGATTAGTCAATCTTGTTTATCCTTTCAAAGAACCTGCTCTTGGTTTCATTAATCTTTTGTATTATTTTTCTAGACTGTATTTCGTTTATTTTCACTTTGATCTTTATTAATTTTCGTCCTTCTGCTCACTTTGAGCCATTTTTACTGTTCTTTTTCTAGTTCTTTTAAGTGTAAGGTTGGATTGCTTGAGTTTTTTTCTTCTTTCTTGAGGTAGGCATGTATTGCTATGAATTTCCCTCTTAGGACTGATTTTTCTGTGTCCTATAGATTTTGAGTCATTGTGTTTTTATTTTAATTTGTCTCTAGATATTTGATTTTTTTCCTGGATATCATTGTTAACCCATTCATTGTTTAGTAGCATGTCATTTAGTGTCCATGTGTTGTGTATTTTCCAGTTTTTTCTTGTAGTTGGTATCTAATTTCATACCATTGTGATCAGAGAAGACGGTTGATATGACTTCAATCTTCTTGAATTTATTGAGACTTGATTTGTGTCCTAACATGTGGTCTATCCTTGAAAATGTTCCATGTGCACTTGAGAAGAATGTATATTTTGCTGCTTTTGGGTGAATTGCTCTGAAAATATCAATTAAATTCATCTGGCTAGTGTGTCTTTTAGGCCCATGGTTTCCTTGTTGATTTTTTGTCTGGATGATCTGCCCATTGTTTTCAAGGTGGTGTTAAATTCTCCTACTATGAGTGTATTACTATTGATCTCTCCTTATGTCATTCTATAATTTCTTTATGTATGTAGGTGCTCCTATGTTGGATGCATATATGTTTACTAGGGTTATGTCCTCTTGATTTATCGATCCTTTTATTATTATGTAATGCCCTGTTATTATAGCCTTTGTTTTAAAGTCTGTTTTATCTGATATTAGTATTGCTACCTTGGCCTTTTTTTTTCATTTCCGTTTCATGAAATATCTTTTTCCATTCCTTTACTTTCAGTCTGTGAGTGTTGTTTGATCTGAAGTGGGTCTCTTGTAGACAGCATATGCATGGGTCTTGTTTGCTTATGTATTTGGTTATCCTATGTCTTTTGATTGGAACATTTAATCCGTTTACATTTAAAGTGGTTACCGATAAATACATTGTTACTTACTTCCATTTTATTATTCATATTTGTTATTAATATTTTCTTTTTTACCTTTTCTCTTTTTACAGAAGACCCTTTAACATTTCTTGTAATTCTGGCTTGTTGGTGATGAATTCCTTAAGCTTTATTCTGTCTGGGAAGCTCTTTATCTCACCTTCCATTTTAATCAAAAGATTTGCTGGGGAGAGTATCGGTGGTTGTAGATTATTGTTTTTCATAACTTTGAATATTTTTTGCCATTCCCTTCTGACCTGCTAAGTTTCCATTGAAAAGTCAACAGACATTCTCATGGTGGTATCCTTGTAAGTAATCAGCTTCCTTTCTCTTTGACCTTTGGCATTTTAATTATGATGTGTCTTGGTGTAGGTCTGTTTGAATTCCTTTTATTTGGAACTCTTCCTGCTTCCTGAACTTCCTAATTCCTTTGCTAGGTTATGGAAGTTTTCTGTCATTATTTCTTCAAACAGAGTCTTAAACTGTACTCCTAAGATTCGGATATTTTTACGCTTCATGTTGTCTCAGAGGTCTCTTAAACTGTCCTAATTTTTTTAAATTCTTTTTTCCTTTTTTCTGTTCTAATTTAGTGTTTTCTGTCACCTTGTCTTCCAATTTGCTAATTAGATCTTTTGCTTCTTCCAATCTACTGTTGAATCCTTCTAGTGTATTCATTTCAGTTATTATATTCTTCATTTCTGTCTGGTTCATTTTTATGCTCTTCATTTTTATTCTGTCTGGTCCTTGAGTAAAGAGAAACTATAAAAAACAAAAGCATAATAGGTGTATACTAAGCTTTCTGAAATTGCTATATCTGGCTGCACCCTAAAACTGACAAAGAAACTTTCTTTTTAGGTTTAAATAGAAGATACGGTGATACAGGAAGATTCTCAAGCATAAAGTCCTCACATACAAGTTGAATCAGAAAACATTTGTTTGGCAAGCCTTTAGTTAAAACTTGCTCAGAAAGTCCTCAGGCTGAATTCTGTAGTCACTTACTAATGCCTACCCCGAAGATTACCAGTCTGATGTCAGAATCTTATTTCGAGAGTAGGGATTCTTGATTTATCCCTCAGTTTTATGTCCAGTTTTCATTTAGCACAAAGAAATTGTTAGAAGCTGCTTGCCCAAGTGTAAGGGTAGTTAGAGAGAAAACCATTTTTTTGTGCGTATTCACTTTCTGTCTCTCTTCCCTTTGTGTTATTTCAGAGGCTTAGGTAAGCGTCTGCTTAAGACCCCACTTGGGTGGTTACAACCTGGAAAGTTTGTCCACAGCCTGACACAGTGACAAAACCTGCCCTGTACTCAGAAGAGAGGCCATGTATAATAGTAATTTAGAGTAAGAGCTCTGTAGTCAGGTTAATTGAGTTCAAATTCTAGCTCTACCACTTAATAGCTGTGTGAACTTGGCCAAGTTAATTAACCTCTTAGTGTTCAATAAGTGATTTGTATCATGGGTATGATTATAAGGGTGATATATTAAAATAGGTAATATAAGTAGAGTGCCTTGAATGTATCAAGCATTCTTTATCATATATTTTATATTTTATAACATATGTATAAATATATGCATAAAGATGATATTTAATAAGGGAGTAGGGTAGGGTCTTTGGAAATTGGAATTTTTCAAAGCCAAAATACTAGGAGAAAGAGTGATTGGCATACCAATCAATCTCTTGGAAACTGTTACAATATTATTGCATTGCTTACCCTTTGTTCTACTTTTAATGATTATGATCATCAGGTCTAAGTTGTGACCCTAGGTCTATAAGTGTTTCCTAATTTCCCGGATAGTAATAGATAGCCAAATTTTTCAAGGCTCTAGTAATCCTTGATCAGAATATCTTCTTCAGTAAACAATGCTCTGATTCCAATTTACCTTTCAATCTTCCCTTTCACCTCTACTCTTCCTTCTCATCCAATTGTACTACTTCTACTTATATATCCTTCCTTTAACTGTCTCTTCTACTACTGAATTCTTGCTCTTATTTTAATATCCAGCTCAATTATCCAACAAGGTCAGTGGTTATCTCTTCTGAGCTCCCTCAGCCCTTTCCACAAGCTTGCTGCAGCACCCATTCCATGTCATGTGACCATATTTCATCCCTAGAAGGTCAATAGACTATTAGCTCTTTGACAGCATAGGTTTTGTCATTTCATTTTCTCCAGTGCCTATCATGCAGCCTGATAATATAGAGTAGATGGTCGAAAAATGATTGCAATGGTTAAATAAACTCAAGTTGCTTATAGAAGGTTGAGACATATACAAATAACTTTGGTATACAAGGTCTAGACTCTGAGAATAAAATGCTAATTTTATATAAAATACTATAGAAACTCAGAAGAAAAGAGAAATGAATGTTTCCCTATTGGCACACAATGACATACCAAGATATTTCTTGTATATATATTCTGTTATATACTGCAAAGGAATTAGAAAATCAAGAATGATTCTTCTCTAAATTTACAGTCGAGTTAGGAAGACTAGACTAGTAGATACTGTTTAATTAAGGTATGAAAGTAATAGATATACAAAATCTAGAGATGGAAAGGTCATATAAAGTTAAGTTAACATAGCAAATTTGGCTTTGTTGAGGAGGTGAGACTAGGCTTTGATGTTAAAAAACAGTATTTGTAGAGAGTAAAGGCAAAATAGATGGTTTTCTAGATGTGCAAAGTAAGAGTAAGCAATGAGAAACTTGTGTGTATGGGAACTGCTGAAACACAGCCCAGACTGTAGGTTAGGTAGCCATGGGAAATAAAAAGAGATCAGTAGTATGTTGGGCCAGATTCTAATGAGGCTTTTAGAGTTACTAATGGGTAACTAAGTTTGAGATTTTTATGGTAATGAAGCAAATTATAGATTGATGAGCAAAGAAACATTGTACTGATTAAATGTTGACCATTATAATTTTGAGTGCAACAGCTGCTACCTAAATTGTAGTAATTCAAAATAAAAAAAAATAGACACTGTTGTTCTGAAATAGCTTGGACTAGTTGGAAGCCTGTAGCATGACATGAGTTTATGCTATGTATTTTTGCTAAGAACATGATGGAATGTAGTTTCCTTTTTTCATTTTATCATAATGACTTGTTCTGTGGATTGAGAATTCAAACCGAACAACAATTTCACAGCCAGTGTTGGAGTGTAGGTTGTATAAAGTTGTAGAGGCATTTTTTCCAAATATATGAAAATTCTTTCCTACTACCTAATTACAATTTCTAACTAACATGATATATAAAAAACATCAGTTGTTTAAATTACTTTTTTGACTAATAAAGATCTATTTATTATCAACTTATTATTTATATTATATTACTTGCTTATAGTTATTTTACCAAAAAAAAATTTAGTCATAAAATTTGACAGTCTATTTTTTATCTCAATATAAACATTTTCAAAACTAACCATGTTGTATAAATGCTTGAGGTAGGAATAATTTACAGTTAAACTCATGGTTACTAGTTTTCTATCCTAAATAAACAATTTATTTCAAAGTTATCAGCTTAGGTTCTTTTGAGTTAGTAATATCTATGTCAAATTGTATTATAGTTCAATATTAATATACAATATATCCTTGTTTATTTACTGACACATCATCTTTGCATCTCTATTTTATACTACTTTGCCTTATGAAGAGATTTGGACATCATCCCATAGTAGATATTTGAAAACAGAGAAAAGCTAGAAAAATCCTAACCTATGTTTTGGAAAAATGATGCTGGTAGCAGTAGAAAGATGATTTAGAGGGCAAAGGAAGAGATACAAAGGCAAAGGGACCAGTTAAAAGATAAATAATTAGGGAAGAAACAGATTGTGTTGGAATAGAAGAAAGATTAAAGAGCATCGAAAGAGTTGAATTGGACTTGTTTTCAGACAAATTGAATCTACAGGTACATATAAAGTGACCCTTCAGTGGTGCAGCCCCAACATACTTGCTTAGAATAAAAATGGAACTCCCTGGGTCATTATGAGGATAGAATGAAAGAGGTTTCTCTGAGAAGAAGGTTGCTATAGCAACAGTATCATGTTAAGTGCAAACAGTCATTGTCTCTGCCAGTGACCAATAGAGGATTTCGGAAGGCTGAAACATATTAGCAACCTGGACCAACTGATCTTTGTAACAGAATAGTGATCATTGAGTGGATCATCACTTCTCTGTACCATGATTTAATGTGGTTAACATTTGAATCGAAGTAGTACCCCATTTAAACAAATGTTTATGATATTGAGACAAGTTTTATATAAAAGTACATTCCTTAACCCTTTTACTCTAGGAAATACAATTGCTTGACACCTCTGTGTTTCATATTTCTCATCTACAAGACAAAATATACCTATCTTATAAGCTTGAAATATATGGTGCTTAAAAAGTGCATGACACATATTAAATAAAAAGTAAATGTTAGCTATCATTATTTTTGTTGTTATCATCATCTTCACACAATAATATAGTGGTTAAGAGCATGAACACTGAAAACAGAATGCCTAGGCCTTTTTTCCCCTTAATAGGATGCTTTTTATTTCTGTAAACTTGAGCATATTATTTAACCCCTTTATTCTTCAGTTTTCTCATTTATAAAATAAAAAGTAATAACTATACCTATCATAGAGTTATTATGTAGATTAAATGAATTAATATTTGCAAAGTGCTTAGATCGATGTCTGACACATAGTAAATATTAAACAAGTATTTGTCAAATAAATAAGCAAATGTAAATGTTTTTATTAGATTCCTCCTATAGTTCTAACATTTTCATAATAGCTGCTTTTTTAGTAGTTATTTTTTTATCTAATTTGCTTTTATATTTTTCTATAGCTTTTGGATTTTAAAAAAAGCAAAAAGGAGGGCAGAAAAAACTGAATTAAAATGGATTTCATTTCTACTTTGTTCCAGGAATTCCTGGAGGTATTCTATCGTTTATTCCTCACGAAAACTATATAAGGTAAGTTTATTTACAGCATATTATGCCATTATATATATATATATATATATATATATATATATATATATATATATGCAATTTTATATCATGACCATATCATTTTCATTTTTTAAATTTTTCAGATTATAGTACACTAATTTTTTTATCTATAAAAAATTACCTTGTAGCACTTTACATCTAATAGTTTTGTTGAGTTTTAAGATGACACTGAAATTGCTTTATGCCTATTTAGCCAGAGGAAACATTCTTTAAAGTTGTTTTTAAAAGAATTGAGTTAAACTTATGAGTTCATCATATATAAAGCAGAAAATTTTACTCTATCTTGGACTTAAAAAGAACAAAATGTTGGAGATACACTAAATCTATCATTGCATTTTCTATTCCACCAAAGTTAGACAATAAAAATGACTTTATCTGCTATTTTTGGGTTACTTTCAGTTCAGCATTTTGTCAAATTATATTTCTAGCTAGAGTTCCCAATGGCACAGAAGCAGTGACTTCCATATCAAAGTTTAAAGTTAAACAGAAACACATTCTCAGATAGCAAGGAAATAAATAATTACTGCTTTTAGTTGCTACTCAAGGGTCAAGGAGAACGTAAAAATTATTTTAAAATGTGGATGTAAAGGTGAAATGTGGTTCCTTTTAGTCACTGCTATATATTAGTTGCAAAGCAATCTAATGAATTACAATATCAGAGAGGAGATATAAGGCTGCCTTATGTATGTTTTCTCTTTTTTTAATTTATTTATTTTAGAATAATTGGTTATATTGGTTTCAGGTGTACAATATAGTGATTTGACATTTTTATACCTTATAATGTCATCAACACACTGTCTAGTAATCATCTGTCATCATGTAAACTTAATCTCAATATTATTGACTATATTCCCCTTTCCCTTTTCACACAAGTATGTGTATTCTCTTTACAGGTTCAAGCTATAGAAAAGTAAGTCATATTTTCTATTGACTAACTTTTAGAAAATTCAGTGAAGACATTTTCACCTACACATTATTAGAGAGTAGTTATTTTTTCTGTCCATTTATCTTAATATACCCTTAAAATGAAAGTAAGGCATCTATACACTGTTTTCAACAATACAGAATAACAACGACAACCCCTCAAAGATAACCTATTAAACTCCTCTAAACAAATGCATTATTCGATATGTGTGTGCTTATATTTCCACACATTATTCTGAGAAAACAGAACATCTCTGTCTCCATAAAAATAACCCAAACCCAAATCTAATATATATGTGAGCTAGCAAATACAGGCCTTTGAAAAAATAATAGAAAACAAATCACCAGCAAATTCATGGTTAGCTAGTATTTTATGCCATGAAATATCGAGTTTGTGACACTGAAAACTTTTCTCAAAAATTACTCTTTTAAGAAGTGAAAACTTCTTTCAGAGAAGTTGAAGCAAGTCTAGTAGTATCTTTGCCTTATATAAGAAAATATTCAAATACATTTAAACAGAGACAGGAAGGAAAAACTGAAATGTAGTTGAAAAATTCAGTGTGACAACAGAAGTTATGTATCTTCAACCAACACTTTGTATATTTTTTCTTAAAAAGAACTAAGGAAAATATGATTGGGAGATTTAAATTTGTTGTAAGGAGAAATATTCTTAATGAAATGAATGTTGAATATGCAAGAGATTTTCTATTTTGTCTCCATATTCACACTCTATTCTTCATCCTGCTCTGTGCTGTAGTAGTTGAACTCTGTGAATCCAGTCTTCCTCTGACATTCTGTTGGATTTGGCCCTTGGAAATGATTAGCAGAAGATTTGCATGTGGGAGGAGAGTGAGATCCTAGTATTTATTAACCCTTTCTAGGCTGCAGGTTAGCGGTGGTTATGTCACACTACCAAAGGCCAGAGCATTCATTCGGCATTGCTCTCCTATAACCACAGCTACAGCTAAAGCACAGTGACTTCTGGGTTCCAGTATTCATGCCCTCCAAGAATAAGATTCCAAGACCTTCCTGCTATTGATAGTCCTGAGATATATCATCAGTCGATGGTTATTTATTTTTTAGTCCAGCGCACACCTTTATAAATAATCCCATTATTAAATTACACTTAATTATTCCATTTGAGTGTGCTATCTTTACTGCTGACAAATATATGTAGCAAATTCTCAGTATTAACTCAGAATGAATTCTCAGTATTAACTTCTCAATTTCTTCCTTTAACTATTAAAAAATTAAAATTTCTTTCAACATTTGTTTTTGCAAGTTCAAAGATAATAGACAACTTTATTGTATGAGATATAACTAGTAATTGATAATAATTTAATGTTGAATTTAAAGTTTAAAGTTTAATATTTTCCTTATGAGTAGAGATGTTTCACAATTAGTTAACTAATGTGTAAAGTAGCAAACGTAGACAATTTTTATGTAACTTTAATCAGGAAATTATGAGATTCTCTTGTGTGTTTTTGATGGGTATTATTTCCAAATTTTAAATATTTTAAATATTCTTACCTCTCTTTTGTTATGTTTTCAACGTTATTTACCCATCACACCATCTTTTAAACAAAGGCAATATTAACTACTGATATTACTGTATTTAGTCTTTTATCAATATATTATTATTCACATAAGCATCAAAGAATGAGAGTTGATTTTAAGAGCCACAATGGCAAAGCCCCAAACATAATTAATAATTGATTAATTATTAATAGACAATCTCAAGGGAAGACAGGAATGTTCATCCTCAGACATTTTTTTATATTAAAATATTTAACATTTAACACCTGTCCCAACTACTTAATATCTTTTTGCCCACACCAATATATAATGGCTGAATCAATCAAGTTTAAAACAGATGATCTGGGATTATTAGGTTACAGTTGTGAATTCCTTAGCTTCCTCATCATAGTCTGGTTTGTTCATAAAAGTTCTGATAAAATAATTCTTTATGCCCAGCTCAGCATCTGAAACTTTAAGCCAGAAAGCCTACTAAACTAAGAATACTAAGCTGTCACATTTTTTCAATGTCCATTTTTCCAACTCCTTTCACCTAATATGTAAAAGCATATAGACACACTTTACTTGCTAAACTCTACCATGATTTTTTTATATATTTGGCCAAAGGATATAGATAATAATTCTCTATTAAATTTAATGTGAAAATGGAAAAGCTAACCCATCAAGCTTGATTACTCATATGTATGTTTATAAAATGTTTAAATGGTTTACATTTGAATAGATTATAGTGTTACTTTATACACATATGTAGTTCACAAGATGGTATCAGTATAGCAATTTTACAGATGATGAAATGGAGACATGGAGAGATAAAGTGATTTTCTGAAGGTTAAAAAGTAAGCTATAGAACTTGATTTAGAATCCAGGTCTTTTAACTCTGGTTAACTGCTTTATTCATAACACCTTGAGAATATACTTTGATCAAGTTCAGTAGAAAAGTCATTAAAACATTAAGTGGCCAAGTCAGGATAAAAAGAGAAAAGGGGAGACTGAGATCATTGATAGGAAACATCACAAAGTTAAGATTTTTCCTAGGACAAGCTTTATTTGAAGGGATAAAATCCTCAGAGGTACACTCCATGCAGAGTCTTTGTCACTGCCATTAGTCTCAAAAATGGAGTCCCAGAATAGGCAAAAGAATGTATATTTCTTCTCTCAACTTTCTGTTTTAACATCTTCACTTTAATCTCTCCCAAATTGGGAAATTTAAAAACATGGATTAGAGATAGGTATGGACTATCATGGAAAATGTTGTTACACAGACTTCTGAGACAGTATGCAGGCTCTAAAGGCCCACACTTTCAAACCGAGGTTCTCATATTCACAGTTTACTCTTATCCTATTACTTCAAATAGTGCATGAAAGTTACTGGTCAAATTGTCCAGAAAAAATTATAACGGTGGATAAATTAATGCAAACCATTACATGATTTGATCCTAAGTAACAGTTGTATTTTGAGGCTGGTTATTTGTTAGTGTAGCACTAACTTCATTAGCAGACTCTCAATGACAGTGGATATTCCAAAATTTGAATTGCATATTGTTTTTTTTGTTTGTTTTTTTTTGTTTTTTTTTGTTTTTTTGGTTCTCAGAAAGAATTACTTCTTAAGAAATTTTAAATCATGGTTTTTCTACACCAACCTGCAAAATTTTACTGAGTCCCATAATTTAGCAAGAGAAAAAAGAAAATGTTTTCATAATACTAGGAATTAAACGAAATAGAATATTAACTAGATTGAATTACCTCAAATGCAGCATTTGAACATATGTGGGTGCTTATTTCCATTCTTCAGTCATTGATTTATTCAGCTGACATTTGTTGAGCACCTCCCATGTAACAAACATGTACCAGTGATTTTAGAAACACAGATCCGTTGACTGTCAATCACTGATAAACTAATAGATGGTTGGAAAGACTGAAGTGTAAATTGGAACATTCAGATTTCCAACTGGAGCATCCTTTGAATAAAATTTCAGTAATGTTTACACAAATACTATAAACCTTGGTGCTCTGAGTCCCACCACATGACAGCAAGACCTCAGATCCTCTCTCAGGAATTCCTGGGGTGAGATACCTCTTATTCATTTATCCTTCTACCTGTGCCTTTACTCTCCAACCTGGCTCCAGGACATATTGCTTCACTTCCTACTGTTTCCATTAACTCCCTCTTCATGTTCCCATGGATTATGTTGCCACCGCCATTCTGTCTTGAAAAGCCAGGGCAAAGATTAATTTCTTTTCCCTTGCTGTATGATAAGCACAAAGCCAGTTTCATGGAGGTGTGACCAGTACTGTCACACAGGGCTATACTTTCAAAGGGGCCCCTGCTCTTGGAGTAAAATTCTCTGGGTCCAATGTCTTAAAATTCTTGATAATTTTATCATTGATTTTGTTTTTAAAATGTAGTCCAATGAGACATCAGAGCATGTACCAAGACTTAGAACCTGAGCCTGTACATATTTCTTTCTCTCACCACTTCCTTGACTCCATGGGAGGCATTCTGAGCAGCGCATTTCCCACTATCTGACCCTAGGTCATATCCTGCCTCCTCTCCTTGCTTCCATTCCCTGACCTCTGCCACCTTCCATCCAGAGCAGCAACTGAGTCATGTTGGTAGAGAGGTCTTTAATCCTCTTGTTGACCTTTGCTTCCATCAGAGGCTTATGCAGGGATCATGGGGAAGTTTAGGGTCACTTATGTGTGCCCTGTGGTATTTAGAGAAGACACATGGTAATGATTATCTCACTCCTGAGCTGGCATTGCCACAGCATGTTTCATGGGGTCAAGCCTCTCTTGCACATCTGATCCAGGTACCAAGTGTGTATCAGCTTAGAGTGTTTCTTAGGGATCACCTGGTCCTATGTGGGTTGTGATGGTGGCCAATAGGAAAGAGAGATTGACTTCCCTGCTCTGACTAGGATCCTGCATTTTTATTTTGCATTGGGGCTACAAATTACATAGCTGACCTTGAATAGGTACATAAAACCTGTTGGATATTATGCTGAACAGGGGAATAGCTTATTCTACTATTCCCTTTAATAAGACAGAGCACACTGGAGGAAGAAGACTTTAATCATGATAGAATAACATGATTATTGTTATCGTGTTAGGAGGTACATCTTGGGATACAGCCTTGCTTGGCATAAGCGAACCTCCATGAATGCAGGAGTTGAGGAGGAAGAAATGGCTCATATGGTTAGAAAAATTGTTATATAAAGGTATATAAAAACTAAGTGAATATATTGAGAATTATGAGAGCCTAATTTCTCTCAGCTTGAGAAAAGACAAATACAGAAATGGTGATGGTGAGAATAAATTCTGAAGTGTTGGATTAGAATTGTAAATTCATGGTTTTTAATATATACAGCTGGATGGGTACAGAAAGATATTTAGATCTAAGTGGGCAAATACGTGTATACATATATATGTATATATACAAATTACATATATACAAATTATATGTATATAATTTGTAGTTCTTCCTCCTCAGATGGTCTGAAAGCTCAGTAACAATGAATCCACCTAGCATCCCAATCTTGGTTTCTGAAAACTATTCTCCACTCAACAAAATCAGTACTCCTTGGAAAAATGGGTGATTCCAGAGCAAGAAAAGCATAAGGTGAAACTGGAATACTGTATAATACCAGAAAGAAAAAAAAGGATCAAAGAATATTTGGACATGACAAAGGAGCAAAAGAATCACCTTAAAATGACTCACTGTCAAAACCTGAAACAATTTGAATAGCGAAATAAATAATGATAATAATTAATTACAACTCATTGAATAAAATAGAAATCTGTCAGTGCATGAAGAAATAAATACACAGGTGAATGTGAATAAGTGAGTAAAAGAAAGAAGAAAAGATTGTTCTACTTTATAGTAAAATGCCAACCAAGAAATCTAGAAAAAATGATGACTTTAGAATATCACCTTTTGGCAACTACCACAGTAAAAATTAATTCAGGAAAGGATAATAAATGGATGTTTTAAAAAATGAATAAAAGTCTGATGAGAAACAGAGTATTTACCTAGTCTGAAAGTAGCTCTCCCTTACTTTTTAAAAATATTTATGATTTATATTAAAATTAAAATAATAAGCACATATTGACATAAACAACATAATTTTAATGATTTTTTAAAAAAAATAGAGGAGTGGCATTGCTTAATTTTTTTTGCTAATCTTATTAATATTTGGATTAATAGAAGACAGCTGGGTTTTCATATCTGCTTCTGCATTTACACCGATGAGACATGTTCTGGTTGAATTACATAAAGAACACCTAACCTTACACAGATATGTAGTTGAAAAATGAAAGAGTGTTTTAACAGTTTTTTTAGATAACAAAAGATATTTTTCTTTGGCACTATGGCAAAATTTAACAAACATTAGTTTCTTAAAGTTTATCTGAAAGGTTTTTATAGAATAAAAATATTACCTCAAAGAAATATTTATATTCTGTTAAATTTCATTTGTTAATCTTATATTTTTAAGTTAGAGGACATTACTCCTAACAGTTTTTTATTTACCAAAAAATTAAGCAGATATTCTTGAGTTCTCATATACACCCTTACCCCTCACACAGTTTCCCCTATTATTAAGATTTTGTGTGATTGAGGTACACCTGTTAACAACTAATGAGTCATTTTTTATATATTATTAACTAAAGTCCATAGTTAACATTAAGATTTATTCTTTGAGTTGTAAAGTTCTACAGGTTTTGATAAATATGCAATGTCATATATTCATCATTACAGCGTTTTACCAAATAATATTATAGCCCTAAGCATCCCCTGTGCTTCATGTATTCATCTCTCCCATCAGTCCATTTATGTACTGAAGGATATCCTGGTTGCTGCCAGTTTTTGGCAACTAGGAATAGAGCTGCTATAAACAAATGTGTGCAGGGGTTTTGTCGTTGTTGTTGTTGTTGTTTTTGGTGGGCATACATTTTCAACTCAATTGGGTAAATATCTAGGAACATAATTGCTGAATAGTGTAAGACTGCTTAGCTTTTTAAGAAACTGCCAAACTGTCTTCCAAAGTACCTTTTTGCATTGCTACGAGTGATGAATGAGAGTTGCTATTGTTCCACATTCTTGCCAGTATTTGATATTGTCAGGGTTTTTTGGGGTTTTTGTTTTTGTTTTTGTTTTTGTTTAGATTTTAACCATTTTAATAGATGTATAATGGTACTTCATTGTTGTTCTAATTTGCAGTTTCTTAATGACATATGATGTTGAACATCTTTTCATATGGTTGTCTTCTACATATCTTCTTTAATAAAGTGTCTGTTCATATCTTTTGTCCATTTTTAATTGGGTTTTATTTTCTTAATGTTGAGTTTTAAAAGTTTTTTTTTTTTGTACATTTTCGATTCAAACCTTTATTAGACATATGTTTTCAAATATTTTCCCCAGTCTGTGGCTTTTCTTTTCAGTTGCTTAACAGTGTCTTTCACGGAACAGAAAATTTTAATTTTAAAAACTCCAATTTATCACTTTTTTTTTCAAGGTTTATTCATTCACTGTTGTATCTAAAACTGATCATAAAACCAGGGTCATCTAGATGTTAGCCTGGGTTATCTTCCAGAAGATTTATATTTTACATTGAGATCTATGATTCATTTTGAGTTAATCTTTGTAAAATAGTAAGAACTGTAAGATTATCAGTAACATTATTTTTTTCTCCAGAATTATTTGTTAAAAAGATTTACCATTCTCCATTAAATTACTTTTGGTCTTTTGTCAAAAATCAGTTGACTATATTTGTGTCAATTCATTTCTGAAATTTATATTTTATTACATTGGTCTATTTTTCAATTCTTTAGCCAATGCCATGCTGTCTTAATTACTGTCACTTTACAGCAAATCTTGAAGTCAATTGGCGTCTGTCCTCCAGCTTCGTTATTCTGAAGTATTGCATTATCTCTTCTGAATTTTTATCTTTCCATGTAAACTTTGGAATCATTTTTCCAATTTCCACAAAATTACTTACTGGGATTTTGATCACATTAAATCTATAGATCAATCTGGGAAGAAATAACCTCCTGACAACACTGAATCTTTTTACCCATGAACATGGGATATCTCTTCATTTATATCTTAGTTGATTACTTTCATTAGACTTTATAGTTTTCCTTGCTTACATCTTGTATATACAGGGTTAGATTTCCATATAAGTATTTCATTATTTTAGGGCTAATGTACTGTGTTTTTAATTTTAAGTATTCATTGCTGGTACAAAGAAAAGCTATTGACTTTTGCATATTAACCTTGTATTTTTCAACCTTGCTATAATCATTTATTCATTTTAGAAGTCTTTTTGATGGTTATTTGGGATTTTCTACGTAGACAATTATGTCATCCATAAACAAAAACAGTTTTATTTTGTTCTTCCTAATATGTTGTTCTTCCTAATACTTTTGATTTTTTTTCTTTTTTATTGCATTAGCTAGGACTTCCAGTATGATGTTTAATGAAGTTGAAAGAGGACATCCTTGCCTGTTCCCAATCTGATTGATAATGCATTTATTTATTGCCACTAACTATGATGTTAGCTGTAGGTGTATGTGAATGTTTTTTTTTTTCTTTTCTTTTAATCAAGTTGAGGGAGTTTCTTCCATTTCTAGTTTGTTATGATTTTTTATAATCAATAGGTGTTGTATTTTATCAAATCCTTTTTAAAATATCAAATTACATGATGTTTCTTCTTTAGACTGTTGATGTGATCAGTAACCTTAATTGATTTTAAATATTGAACTTGCTTTGACTATCTTGCATAAGTTTCACTTGGTTGCAGTATAAAACCTTTTTATACATTGTTTGAGTCTATATGCTAACATTTTGTTGGAGTTTTTATATCTATGATCATTTTCCTTAAAGATATTGCCCTTAAAGATGGGGCCCCCAAGAGTGTTTTATTCTCAAACTAGTCCACATTCAGCCTACAGTAATTTATCGAAATTATCATTTAAGTTTTCCTACCAGTTACTTGCTCCAGTAACTTCTGTTCCTGTGGGCTGACCTTGCCAGTGATTCTCTTTATTCATTTGCCTCTCCAGATTTCACGGTTGTGGTTTGTCCTATGACTTCAAATCTCTGGTGGATATAAAAAAAGTTGTTGATTTTCAATTTGTTCAACTTTTTTCTTATCGTGAGGAGCTAAATAATGCTTTCCAACCTCCTTACATATAATTCCTCTTTGCTTGTTTAATGAGTACAAACCACTGATAAATTAACTTATGATGAACAATCCTGCTTACTATCATCTCAACTGAATTATAAAACTCAATATTTCCAGTTATGAGATAGTCTGACATTATGTGCCTGCCGATAATATACACTGAAAAGAACACAGCATCATGTCTGTAACATTCTGTCAAAAAATAAATATCCTAAATATAATTATGAGGAAACAAAAGAAAAATTGAGACCATTCTACAAAATAATTCACCCGTTCTTCAAAACTGTCATAGTCAAAAAGCAAGGAAAAATTGGAAAAGTCTTTCAAGGTGAAAGAAGAAAAAAACATGATAACTAAGTGCCATCTGTGATCTTACATTGAATTCTACACAAGAAAGAAATGGGTGATATAAAGATGGAGCAATTGGAGATATTTGAATGAGGTCTATGGATTGTATTATAGTATTGAATCAGCTTTTATTTCCTAATCTTGATAAATATATATAGGATAGTGACCTTGTTTTTAGAAAATATACCCTAGTGTATGTAGGGACCTTAGGGAACCATGTCAGCAACTTATTCTCATATGGTTCAAAAATATAATGATAATAATGTGTATGTAGAGAGAATTGTAAGACAAATATGGTAAACCATTAACAACTGTGAAACCTGGATAAGGAATATATAAGAATTCTCATCACTTATTATTACCTGTGTAGTCTTAGAAAAATTGTTTTACTCTTAAAGCTTCAGTTTTCACATTTGTACAAGAATAATAATAGCACATATATTATAGATATATTGTAAATATTAAATAGAATAGTGAATATAAAGCACAGAACAAACTATCTAATGTATAATAAACATTTGGGGAAAGTTAACTATTTTTAGAATACATACAATAAGTATTTGTAATATCATTCAAAATAATACACAATTTCAAAGCTTTTGGCATTCTATATCCTTCTGAGGGCATGTATCTGGGATAGAATGTACTTCAATTTAACAATAAACAAATAAAATGTACCTTAATGGGTTTTCTTACTAAGTTTAGGTTCTGCATATAATATAAAAATACATTTCAATTATAAATAAGGAAATATAAATTTTATTGCCTTAAGGATATTTACATGCATTTTCTAAAATGTCTCTGAAGATATATGTGTATAAATACTGTGTATACTCCTGTATGCTTGCTCAGGAGTTCTCTGCCTTGGACTAGAAGACTGCAAGAAGAATGTCAATGTGTTTTGTTACTTCACCTGGTGGAGAAACCTCAAATAGGCTTAGACCTGGAATATTAATACTTACCTAGCACTATTCTATTGGACTTGAAGTGCTAAACATGCCATGAAATGTTCTGCTGGACTTTGAAAAACCCCACCTGGCATTTTGTTACACTGTCTTGCCCAGTTCAGTGAGTTATTTATTTTTATATTAAACAGTAATATTTATTTTAAAATTTCAAATTGTAAAAGCTAATTTTTCCTTTTAGTCATTAATCCAACTTACAAATATTATTATTTTGTAAAATGAATGTTATGACTTTAGCAAATTTAGCAATTTCAGTAAGTTATTCTTGTCTGAATAACTTAGGTTTTGGAATCTGTACTACAAAAATTTACTATTGTAGATTATTATGGCCTCATCAATTATCTTGTAGGAAATAAGTCATACAGATATAAGAAATAGGTCACTCTGTATTGGTATAAAGTAAACTATTCTTAAAAGGTGAAAGAATAAAAATTTCTACAATAAAACAATTAGGGATGAAAAGAGTAAGGTTGACCTTGAGAGGTAAGAAAGGTTAAGAACTGGGAAATACCCAATATTCTCCTTTATAGAATAAACACACACACACATATATATATATATATATATATATATATATATATATATATATTTATATATATAATATATATATAATATATACCTATATATAAAATATATATATTATATATAAACATTGTTTTCAGTGTTTAAGGAATCAAATCTTACAGAATTGTAAAGTTAAAATGTGTGAATGAATTAGTGAAAAAATAGCAAATAAAAGTTGATTTACTTCTTAGAAAACTTGAAACTTTAGCTAAGTCAAACTCAAAAATAGCAGATTCCAATATGAATAAACACATACTATGCAAATCTTGAGATTACTTAAGAAACTAGAAATTAGTAAACATTTCTGATCTACTATTGCACATGAAATAAAGACACAAAAAAGTTATTCAAGATACTCATAATTAGAATAAAGTCTCTACTTAAATGTAGGTACTATTGCATGAAATTATATTATGTCTGTATTGCTACCTAAACACAAGGCACGTAGGCTTTCAAATGTTCTATCAATATTTCTTGATTTAGAATCATATTGTTTTATTAAACTATTTAGTTAATTAGTCTTTTATTTATTTCTAGATCTTTTCCACATAATGTAATATTTCATAATATTTTCTTACTGTCATCTATTTATTAGACTTATACTATTTATTTAATGAGGGAATTTTTGTTTTGACACATTGTTAAGTTATTCATTCTTCCAGTTTTTTTTTTAATGTTTTGATGTCCTTACAGCTATTTCTTCTCATCTGGAGACTCTAATGTACAATATAATGAAATACATTACATTCAGTAAGATGTGGCAAGTATCTGGTTTCCTTCTACTTTGATGCATAGAACCTCTCAAATAGAGCTCCACATTAAGATTGAGAATGTTTTATCCAGAAAACTGTAAAGCTTTACTGAAAGGAAAATGGAATCAAATAAAACACATCTTACACCTGAATCTTATGGTAAGCCAATATGTAAATTATTATATGGCTGAAATATATTTACTTGAGTGAAATGTGTGAATTCTATTCATTTTTGGCTGGCTTTAGAAAAAAAAAAGAAAGGTGTTGGGTGGCATTGCCAGAAAATGCCATCTCAAATTTCAATAAATCCGTATGAAATTAAAATGTTTTCTAAAAACTAAGAAACTTCTTTAGAAATCCTCAGGGTGATAGAGATCTTCTACAACAAAAGTACAAAACTTTTAATAATTTAAAACCTTATAAATATAGTTTGTGAGTATTTTTCAATGAAAAGTCTGTTACAGTGCTACGTTTTATATAGTTTATCAAAGTTCAACTTCTAGTAGATTCTGTCAGTTGATTGGGATGAAGGATGTTTCGCAGTGTGAAATTTCAAGAGATTAACATCCTGAAATTCTCATTCTCATCTGATCTGGGAAGGTAAGCAGAGTAGGCCAGGCGAGCACCCAGGAATATGAGTATAGAAAAATTGGAATAGCCAAGAAAGAATGTGAAGGCAAGGGGAAATTTTTTTACCCTCAAGATGGGAGATTCAAGAGCATGTTTCTCTGATGATGCAATGGTGAAGAGGCAGCCTGAGTCTACTTTGCATGGGATTTCCTGTCCTGTAAGTGGTGTGATGGGCTCAGAGTTATGTTCACTCAGGCAGCACATGATGAGGAACTTGATATTTTTGTTTTGTTTTGTTTTATTATTATATTGCTGTTGTTGTTTACGAAGCAGTTAGATGTAGGGAAACAAATACGGGCTTGGATCTTCTGACATACTGAATGTCAAGGTATCCACCAGCCCAGAAGACACTATTTATTAGGCAATGAGATGAGAGAGGGACCAACACTGCAGAGAAACTATCAGTGGTGGTTGTCCCCTGCAATCCAAGACTTATGATAGGAGATGCCATTTCAGATCTGAGTTGCCTGAGAGCACTGAGAGTGGTAGGATTACACAATAACAGAGTCCACATGAAACATATCCATTCTGGCCTTCCCACCTCTCTAGAACTTTTGATCCCTTCATCCACCATCAACAATGACAAAGCTATCATTTCTGCTTCAGTTACTGAGAGCCTTCATCTTCCAAGCTACTGAGAGTCAGCCTAGCAATGAATTAGCACCATGTTCCAAAGCCCTTTTTCAATATTAATATTGTATTACAGAAGACTACATTTACATTAATAAACTCTTACTTATCCAACTTGATATTTTGTTCCCCTTGATCACATCCTAGGTATACTACTCTGGTCACGTCGCCTAGGTTCTGCAACTTTTTCTGCATATAGTCTCTTTTCTCCTTTAGCAAGCCTAGTACTTCTTTTTGAGTTTTGTTGTTACATGACCCTAGTCATTGGTCTGGTCTTTAAGAGGATAGGTAGGAGTAGATCCTAAGGAGAGCACAAGTTGTCTTACATGTCAGAGTGTTGTGTATAGTCTTCAATGGGGAGGCAATGGGGAGACTGCCATAAGAGAGGTCATCTGCAGACCAAGAGAGGTGGGGGTGATCGGAGTTTCAAGTCTTTTAAGTGAGTCAACCCAAATGTCACATCTAAAGTGAGATTCCACTACTTCCAATCTTGGCTCTAATCTTGACAGAGCAGAGTTGTTTAAGTTGAGAATTCAAACTTCTCTAGAGTTCACCTATTCTTATAATTAAACACTGGGCCTGATGCCAAGATTTTATTGTAGATGAGTCTCTTTATGTGCTGCCAAGTGATCCTTGACTCTCACACTTTGTTTTAAATTGGTGGTTATTCTTACTTTCACAATAAGAGCCATCTCATTCTATTGTTCTTTTTTTTTTTCACTCATAAACAGTGTGTTTTATTTACTAATTTAATTATAGAGTTGTACCATCTTATCAAAATTTAATTTAATTAATATTTTTACAATTCAATTGCATCTGTATATTGCATTGTGTGTTCATCACCCAAAGTCAAATCTCCTTCCATCACCATATATTTGACCCCCTTTACTCTTATCTACCTTCTCCCACTCCCGTTTTCTCTCTGCTAACAACTAAACTGTTGACTGTGTGTGCAAGTTTTTGTTTGTCTTGTTTGTTTGTTGAACTTGAGATAATCATGCTGAGTAAAATAAGTCAGACAGGAAAAAGTTGAGAACCATATGATCTCACTCATATATGGGATATAAAACTTAAAGCAACAAATCATTCTATTGTTCTTATACGTATTATGTACCCCTAGCCTACTCAACACTTAAAATACTATACCAGCAAATGCATTCTCTTCTACCAATTACTGGAGGTTTTTCATCCTTGACATTATTGACATTTTGAATAGGATAGTTCTTTATTGGGGGCAGGGGGGGAGGCTATCCTGTTCATTATAAGATATTTAGCATCATCCACTAGTTGGCAAAAACACCACTCCCTTCTTCCCACCCTACTCCAGTCATAATTAGCAAAATTGTCCTAGACTTTGCCAAATGTCCCCAGGGAAAGGCTGGGGGTAATATGGCACCATTGAGAACCACTGCAGTAGTTTGTTCCAATTTACAACTAGAGAGTTTTAGATACTCCACAGCTATAGCACACCAGGTGCTGTCCACACTCCACCTAATGCCTGTTGTCATTAGGCCAGTGGTTATTCAGTTCCAATATCTACATATTAGATTCTTTAATGGTGTGCTCCTGGTACCAACTGCTATAGGTCAGGTACCCAGGAGAACACATCCTGAGATGAACATTTGCACACAGGAAGCTTTCTGGGGTGTGCTCTCTGAGGGAGTGAAGAAAGCAGAAGTGGGCAGAGAGAGAAGTTGAAGTAATGTGCAATGGAAACAAAAATTTTAGTCCTTTCTACAAAGAACATTGGCATTAAGATGACTCTTCAAATATGTCCCAAATTGAGGCAACTTTATATTTTTAAATCAACCATCATTGAATATAGGCTGCTGCTCATTTGACTGAAGGTAATTCTTGGTAAGTCCTCAATTGCAAGCACATCAGCAACCAGCACTCCTGGAACCTGGGAAATTAGTGCTTCTTTAAGTTATGCATCAAGATGTCCATTACAAACATTGAAAGAGAACATTTTGCAAATAATTTCTTTTGAAAATATTTGCTAAAGGAGTTTATTTTTTCCATTATAGAGAACATGGTAATGGCATGGCATCTTGTGACCATATAATTAACAAGTATCTATTGAGTTCAAAACACCATTCTTGATGCCAAATAGTATACTTATACTTGATAAATAACTTAACAAAAATTTAACTCTAGAATGGTAAATCAAAATGAGATGACAGACCATGAAATATAATCTATAACATCAATTGCTTATTTTTCTTTATATTATCAATGAGAAGATTCAAGCTAGCATAATACATGTCAATGCTCCTCAAAAGTTTCATGTTTCAACATCCCTGGGCTTGTCATTTATAGTCTGTGTGGTGAACATGACAATGTCTCTACAACATTTGTTTGATTGGCTTTTTTTTTTTTAAGCAAGTTTTAGTGTACATTCTCCTAAAACCTAAACTAGTCTTCTCAATAAGTCTGGAATTTTTATCTTGTTGTTATTTAGTTTATTTTTGTGGTGGACAGTGAAGGATAATAGAATTGAGTGTCTCCAGAGTAGTGGTATTAGTGGTTGTTCTTAAAATATTTTCTACTGTTGAGTTTTTTTAATTATATTTATCAGGGTAATAAAATTACATAGGTTTCAAGTGTGCTATTTAATAATACATCATCTATATTTTGCATTGTGTGTTTATCACCCAAAGTCAAATCTCATTCTGTCATCATATATTTGATCCTCTTTACCTTATATATCCAGACTTTCTCTCTGGTAACCACTAAACTATTATTTGTTTCTATGAGTTTTTGTTAATTTGTCTTGTTCATTTGTTGCTTTTAGTTTTATATCCCACATATAAGTGAAATCATATGGTTCTCAACTTTTTCTGTCTGATTTATTTCATTTAACATTATAATCTCAAGATCAATAAAAAATTATTCAGTCCAAAACAGTATTTGTGATACTGTTGTCACAAATGGCAGTATTTCATCTTTTCCTATGGTTGGGTAGTATTTTATTGTATCTATGTACCACATCTTCTTTATTCAATCATTTATCGAACAACACTTCAATCGTTTCCATGTCTTGACCACCATGAATAATTCTGCAATGAACATCAAGGTTCATATATATTTATGGATAAATGTTTTCAAATTTTACTCCATTGTTGAGTTTTGATAATGTCTTTAAATGTCCTTCATCTCAAAGAAATCTAGTCATTCTTTAGAAAAGACATATAAAAATTTTTAGAAAATGTATGCATAAAACAAATCATATAATTGTATATAATTATTCAAACTCTAAAACATAAAACAGAGATTCTGAATCAGTGGTGATTTTCCAATATTTAAAAATATTTTTTTTTATTTTACTGTCTTAACAAGGATTAGTGGGTGTGCTATTAGCGTCTAATAGGTGGAGGCCATAAATGCTTCTAAACAACCTACAATATACAAGACAGTCCCCCACAATAAAAAATTATTCAGTCCAAAATTTCTGTAATGCCAAATTGAGAAACCCTAATATAAAGAGAAATAATAATCTGTGTATTTAGCCAGTTAAATATTTTTGAATGTTTGCTGAAAATTTTGCAGATTTATAAAATTTACTTTTATTGAATATAATAGTTATATAACCAATTTTTAAAAGACATTCAACCTGAACATTTTAAGATAAGACTTTAAAGTCCTCATGGAACTAAAATAAAATAGACGAAAAATTTTGAAACATATTAACATGTTTCATGCTTCTTTTTAATAATCATTAAATATCTGTGGGAAAAAAGTTTTTTTATACTTGCCATGTTAAGCTTCTTAAAGATATGATACCTACAGCTTCATTCCTCATTCTCAAAATAGCTCTATTTTGTGTTTTTTAGCTTTATACAAATTTTAGTAATATTTTTTTTTATTTCTATGAAAAATGCCATTGGAATTTAGATGCATATTGTATGAAATCTATATAGGCTTTCAGTAGCATGAATATTTTAATAGTATTAATTCTTCTGATCCATGAACATGGGATATTTTGCCATTTATTGTATCTTCTTCAGTTTCTTTTATAAAAGTCTTATAGTTCTCAGTGTAGAGATCTTTAAAATACTTGGTTAAAATTATTCTAAAGTATTTGATTGTTTTTGATACAATTGTAAATAGAATCATTGTCTATATTTCTCCTTAAGATAGCTCACTGTTTCTTTATTTCTCTTTCAGATAGCATTTGTATAGAAATATAATTATTAAACTATTTCAAAAAATTGAAGAGGAAGAAAAGTTTCTGAATTCATTCTATAAAGTAGAATTACTTTGATACCAAAACCAGACAAAGAAATTACAATAAAAAAAAAATTATGAGCCAATATCCTTGGTGAACATAGATGAAAAAATTCTCAACAAAATACTGACAAACTAGATACAACAATGCATTAAAAGAAATAGGGGAGTTGAAGAGACATGGCAGAGTGAGAGATGTCCCCAAATCTTCTACTCGAAACGATAATAAGCTGAACATATAAAACTCAACGAAAAACACCCAAACCGCATGTCTGAGCGTGGGATCTGTGCATAAGAACTACCATAGGTCAGAACAATGGGTGTCGACTAGTAGACTGGAAGAAACAAAGAAGCTGCCTCTCACAGCCAGAGCTCCCAGTAGGAAGAGGGAGGAAGAGAGAGGATACAGTGAGTTCCTTGAACAGTCCTGCCTGGCAGAGATGTGAACTCTATGTGGCCAGGAGCAGTGCCTGGTCAGCAGGACAGAAAGCAGAGAAGTGGGGACAGCAGAGAAGCTGAGATGGCAGAGAAACAACAGTTGATTTTTACCATCCATGGTTGAAAAACCGAGGCTGAGCCGCAGCCCCCAATCCCAACACAGAAGGTCCCTCCTCCCATATCCTCAGAGACTGAACACTGCAAAGCAGCAGAGGATTCTGAGCGAATGTTACTGAAACTGTTGCTAATACTGACAGTGACTGACACTGAGGGTAGCGGGCATGATTGAATATCAATATATAAAAAAGGCATTATTAAGACTTTATATAAAGCAGGGATCCAGGAGGCTTAAACACCATCTACTAGAAACCAAAAGAAAAGTGCCGTCTTTGCAACAGGCTAAAGAGAGAGCTTTATGTAATAAATCTTTCTGGAAAAAAGCAAAATACACTTCCATTAATACACAGTCAGAGAAATAGTCCATTAAACATCATGAACAACCAAGATGACAAGGAAACGCAAAAAGAAAGAGGAAAATCTTCACAAAATAAGCTTACAGACACAGAAATATGCAATGTCAATAACAGAGAATTCAGGATGGTACTTCTGAAAAAAGTCAGTGAGATCTAAAATGATTCATATCAACAATTTCAGGAACCAAAAACACAACTAGATGAGCATAATGAGTATTTTTAGCAAGGAGATTGAAACCCTCAAAAAGAATCAAATAGAACTTCTGGAGATGAAGAACACACCAAAAGATGAAACATGAAATAGAAAGCTTGGGAAATAGAGTCGGCCAAATGGAGGAAAGAATCGATGAGATTGAAAACAGAAATTTAGAAACAAATCAGAAGGAAGAGAGAAATTGAAGGATGAAAAATGATGAAAGAGAAATACAAGAACTAGCTGATAACACCAGAGAGGAAACATAAGAATAATGGGCATTCTCAAAGGAGAGGAAAAGGAGCAGGGATTAGAAAGCATTTTCAGACAAATAGTTGATGAGAATTTCCCAAATCTAAGGAATGAACTGGAACTTGGAATTCAGAAGTCAACAAATGAACCACGGTATTGAAACATCATACCACATTCTTTCTCACAATGTTTTGAGGTCTCTTCAACATATATGTCCCCTTCTATGACATGGCATACTGAACCCACTTCGTACGAATTTCCAACATGAAAACTGCCACTTTTCCCTAATCGCTTTTATACTTAGTAGATGTTGGAAGATTCCAAGGTTGCATCACAAACTGCAAATGTCAAGTTGCCTCTTAGAACAATACTTCAGGCAATTCAAATCATCTATTTTTCATTTGCCATAGAGGATGCCTTTGGAGTCCAGGTCGAAACGAAAGCTTACAGAATGGAAGTGCCTCAGTTCAAAGCTATTGCCTGAAGCATTATACCTCAGAGTGATCTAAATACCTGGTAAATCACACTTGAGTCCCAGTTTTAAGGCTCCACCTGTGTCAGCGCCCCAGTTATCTCAACTCAATTATCTCAACCCAAAAGGCTTTCTCCAACACACACTGTATTAAAATTATCAAAATTCAATGACAAAGAAAGAATTCTCAGGGCAGACAGGGGAAAGAAGATGGTAACTTATAAAGGAAAACCCATTAGATTATCGTCGGACTTTTCAGCACAAACCTTAGAAAGCAACAAAGGCATGAAATAAAATATTCAAACAATCAAATGAAAGAACAACCAGCCAAGAAGAATGTATCCAGCTAAGCATTCCTTTAGATATGAAGGAGAAATAAAGACTTTTCCAGACATGCAAAAATTGATAGAATTCTCCACTATGAGGACTGCATTACAGGAAATACTGAAAGGGGTCAGCTCACTTAAAACAAGATGACAAAAAAAATACAAAATTAGAAGTAAGACGACAAGCAGGCATATAGAAACAGAGGAATGCAGCCTTTACTAAGAACAGGGCATTAAAAGCATAAACAATAAGAGATTTGCTATAGCAAGATAGTAATGAACATTCAGTGTACATAGGGAAAAATGGAGACAACAATGACTCAATGACTCAATGTTGTCTCAATGAAAAATTGAGACAACAAAGATCCATATTTGCAAAGGGGAATGGAGATAAGCTAGACCCAGAGAAAATGGACTACTATGTATACATAACTATCCTCTACATGGTAATGGTAACCACACGCCAAAGATTCAGAACTGAAGTATATAAAATAAAACAAGAAGGACCAGAGAGAAAATCCATAAAATCCAATATCAGAATTAAAAAAAGAAAGAAAGAAAAATAGGCACGCAAAGACAAGGAAGCAATGGAAACACCGAGCTACCAGAAAGCAAAAGATAAAATGTCAATAAGAAAAACTCATATTTTAATAATCACCCTAAATGTAAATGGACTGAACTCACCAATAAAAAGGCACAGAGTTGCAGAATGAGTCAAAAAACAAAACTCAACCATACATTGCCTCCAGGAGACACATCTCAGCTCCAAAGACAAATATAGTGAAAGAGTGGAAAATGATATTTCAAACAAATGGCATTCAGAGAAAACCGGAGTAGCATTACTAATATCAGAAAAAATAGACTTCAAAATAAAAAAGATATAGATAGATATAGAGGGATGTTTCATAATAATAAAGTGAATTATATACCAAGAAGACATAACATTTATTAATATCTATGCTCCCAATCAGGGAGCCCCAAAATACATAGAACTAATAGAACTAAAGGGAGAAACAGACCAAAACACTATCATAATAGGGGGCCTAAATACCCCAATGTTGGATATGGACAGATCATCCAAACAGAAAATCAATTAAGAAATAACATCTTTAAATGACACGTTAGACCAGTTGGACATAATTGGCATTTACAGAACCTTCCATGCCAAAACAGCTGCTTATATATTCTTTTCTAGTGCACATGGAACATTCTCAAGGATTGACCACATACTAGGACACAGAGATATTCTCAACAAATATGAGAGTTGAAATCATAACAACCATATTCTCTGATTATAATGCCTTGAAATTAGAGATCAACTGCAAAAAGAAAGCAGGAAGAACCACAAATACATGGAGATTAAACAATATTCTACATAAGAATAACTGGATCAGAGAAGAAATAAAAAGAGATCAAGAGATATATAGAAATGAATGATAATGATAGTACAACATATCAAAACTTTTGTGACATGGTAAAAGCAGTCATAAGAGGAAAGTTCATATAATCACAGGCCTATCTCCAAAAACAAGAACGAGCCCAAATAAACAAGCTTCATCTTTAAAAACTAGAAAAGGAAGAACAAATGAAGCCTAAGGTCAGTAGAAGGAAAGAAATCATCAAATAGAGCAGAAATAAATGAAATTGAAAAAAAATAGAAAAAATAAGTGAAATAAAGAGCTGGTTCTTTGGGAAGGTTAATAAAATTGACAAACCCCTGGCTAGACTCACTAAAGAAAAAGGAGAAAGGACACAAATAAACAAAATCAGGGATGAAAGAGGGGAAATTACAACAGACACCACAGAAATACAAAGGATCATACAAGAATACTATGAAAAAATATGTAACACCAAATTTAATAACCTAGAAGAAATGGACCAGTACTGAAAAAGATACAACCTTCCTAGACTGAAACAAGAAGAACTGGACAGTCTAAATAGACTGATCAGCATTATGAAATAATCATTAAAAACCAATCAAAAAGTAAAAGTCTGGGACCAGATGGTTTCACCAGTGAATACTACCAAACATTCTGTGAAGATTTAATACCTATTCTCCTCAAATTCTTCCCCAAATCAAAGAGGGGCAAACATTGATCACATTTTATGAGATCAATGTTACTCTGAAACCAAAACCTGGTAAAGATAACACAAAAAAAGAAAACTACAGACTAATATCTCTCATGAACACAGATGCAAAAATCCTAAATAAGATACTAGCGAACCAAATACAGCGACATATTAAAAAATTATACCCCACAGTCACGTGGGCTTCCTCCCAGAGGCACAGGGATGGTTCATCATATGCAAATCGATTCATGTGATACATCACATAAACAAATTAAAAAAATAAGAATCATATGATCATATCAATAGATGCAGGAAAAGTCTTTGCCAAGATACAGCATCCGTTTATGATCAAAACACTTAACAAAATTGATACAGAAGGAAAGCACCTTAACATAATAAAGGCCATATATGACAAACCTTCAGCTGACATTATACTTAATGACGAAAAACTAAAAACCTTCCCTCTAAGATTAGGAACAAGACAATATTGTTCACTAGCGCCACTGTTATTCCATATAACATTTGAGGTCCTAGAAAGTGCAATCAGGCAAGAGAAAGATATAAAAGGGATCCAAATAGGAAACGAAGAGTCAAGCTGTCACTATTTGCAGATGACTTGATTCTCTATATAGAAAACCCTAAAGACTCCACAAGAACAATATTAGAAACAATAAGCAAATACAGTAAAGTTTCTGAATACAAAATCAACATTCAAAAACCCTTAGCATTCCTATACTCTAATAATGAAGTGTCAGAAAAAGAAGTGGAAAAAATAATTCTTTTGCAATTGCACCAAAAAGAATAAAATACGTAGGAATAAATCTAATGAAACAAGTGAAGGACCTATATAATGAAAACTATAAGACCCTATTAACAGAAATCAAAGCACATACAAAGAAATGGAAAGATATTCTGTGTTGTTGGATTGGAAGAATCAACATTGTTAAAATGGCCTTATTACCTAAATCATTATACAGATTTAATGCAATCCCCATCAAAATCCCTTAGGCATTTTTTAAAGAAATAGGACAAAAAATCATCAGATTAGTATGGAAGCACAAAGACCCTGAATCACCAAACCCATCCTGAGAAAAAAGAATGAGGCTGGAGGCATCACTCTGCCAGACTTCTAATTATACTACAAAGCGACAGTAATCAACATGGTATTGGCGGCAAAACAGGCACATGGACCAGTGGAACAGAATCAAGAGTCCAGAAGTAAGCCCATATTTATGTGGGCAAATAATTTTCAATAAAAGGCCAAAAACGTGCAACGTGGCAAGTAAAACCTCTTCAATAAATGGTGCTGAGAAAACTGGAAAACCACCTGCAAAAGAATAAAACTAGACTGTTGTCTAACACCACACACCAAAATAAACTCAAAATAAATATAATACCTGAAACAATAAATTGCATAGAATAAAACATAGGGACTAAACTTATGTACCTTGGACTTGAAGAGGATTTTATGACTTTGACCTCAAAAGCAAGGGAAGTAAAAGCAAAAATAAAGGAATGGGACTACTTTAAACTAAAAAGCTTCTGGTCAGCAAAAGAAATCATCAACAAGGAAAAGAGACAACCATCAGAATGGGAAAATATATTTGCAAGCAACGCCTCCAATAAGGGCCTAATATCCAAAATATACAAAGAGCTTATACATGTCAATAACAACAGCAACAACAACAAAAAGACAAAAGGTTCCAATCTAAAAATGGACAGAGGACCTGAGCAGACATTTCTCCTTAGAGGACATACAAATGTCCAACAAGTATTTGAAAAGATGCTCAACATCGTTAGCTATTACAAAAATGGAAATCAAAACCACAATGAGATACCATCTCGCATCTGTTAGAACAGCTATATTCAATAGGACAAGTAATAACAAATGCTGGAGGGGATGCGGAGAAAAAGGAACCCTCATCTACTGCGGGTGGGACTGCAAATTGGTACAGACACTATGGAAAACAGTATGGAGGTTCCTCAAAAAACTAAGAATTGATCTAGGATATGATCCAGCAATCTCTCTATTGGGTGTTTACCCCAAAGACTTGAAAACTCATATCCAAAAAAATATTTGCATATCAATCTTCATAGCAGTATTATTCATGGTGGCCAAGACATGTAAGCAACTGAAATGTCCTAGGGTAGATGATTGAATAAAGAAGCTGTAGTGCATATACACAGTGGAATATTATTCAGCCATAAGAAGAGAGGAAATGCAGCCATTTGCGACCACATGGATGGACCTCAAGATAATCATACTAAGTGAAATAAGCCAGATAGAAAAAATTGAAAATTACATGATATCACTTACATGTGGGATATAAATCTAAAAGCAACAAATGAACAGGACAAACAGTGACTCACGGACATGGGCAAGAGACTAGTGGTTACCAGGGGAAAGGGGAGGAGGAAAGTAGACAGGGTAAAAAAGGTCAAATATGTGGTGACAGAAAGAAATGTAACTATGGGAGTTGAACACACAATGTAAATATATATATGCCTCGTTGTTAAAATATACAGCTGAAACTTATCAGATTTCATTAACCAATGACACCATAAAGATAAATAAAATTTAAAAAATAATAAAATGATAAAATAATAAATAAATAAATAAATAAATAAATAAATAAATAAATAAATAAAAGGATTATACGTCATGATAAAGTAGGACTTACCTCAAGGATGCACGGCTAGTTCGATATTCATAATTCGATCATTGCGATATATCCACATTAACAAAATAATGATTAAAAATCATATGATCATCTTAATAGATGCAAAAAACAGCATTTGACAAAATTCAACATCTTTTTATTATAAAAACTCAACAAAATGGATATAAAAGGAACATTCCTCAACATAATAAAGTCTATATGACAAACTCACAGTAACATCATACTCAATGGTGAAAAGTTAACAGCTTTTTCTCTTAGATCAGGATCAAGACAAGAATGTCAACTATCACTACTTCTATTTAACATAGTATTAGAAGTCTTAGCCACATTAATTAGATAAAAAGAAATAAAAGGCATCAAAAATCAGAAAGAAGTCAAACTCTCATTGTTTGCACTTGACCTGATTTTTTGTATATATTCGAAAACAAAAAAAAACATCTATTAGAACTAATAAATGAATTCAGAAAGTTTCAAGATACAAAGTCAATATAGAGAAATCTGTTACATTTTTATAGATCAATAGTGAATAATTAGAAAAAGATATTAAGAAAACAAACCCATTTATAATTGCATAAAAAAGAAAGAATGAAATCCTATTGTTTGAAAAACATTAATGACCTAGAGCGTGTTATACCCAGTGAAATAAGTTAGACAGAGAAAGACAAATACCACATGGTTTCACTTATATGTGAAACCTAAAAAAATAAAAATAAAAATAAATAAACAAAACAAAGCAGAAACACATCTATAGATATAGAGAACAAGCTGATGGTTGACAAAGGGATGGGGATTGGGGATGGAAAAAATGATAATGAGGACAACTCCTTCAATTTAGTTCTATAGTAAACCTGTCTTCACTTGGTGGTCACTTCTGCAGCTGAGGTAAAAGAAAAAATGTAATTGATTTTTGCATTGTTGACTTAGCATCCTGCAACTTTATTGAATTTGTTTATTAGGACTAACAGTTTTTGGGGGTGGATTCTTTATATATATATATATATATATATATATATATATATATATATATATATAATCATGTTATCTGCAGACAATTTTACTTTACCCTTTCAATTTGGATACCTTTTCTTTTTCTTGCCTGATTTCTCTGGCTAGGACTTTCAGTACAATGTTATTTAGGAGTGGTGATAGTGGGCATCCTTGTCTTGTTCCTGATCTCGGAGGAAAAACTTTCAGTTTTTACTATTGAGTTGATGTTAGCTGTGGGCTTCTGACATATGGTCTTTATTACGTTGAGGTACATTTCTTCTGTATCTAACTGTATTGAACATTTTTGTCATGAAGGAATGTTGAAATTTTTATATGCTTTTTCTGCATCTATTAAGAAAATCATGTGATTTTTATTGCTCATTCTATTAATATGGTATAGATTTTAACCATTACATTTCATGATTTTTGTATGCTAAACCGTTCTTAAATCTCATGAATGAATCCCACTTGGTCATGATGTATGTTGCCTTCAATGTGCTGTTGAATTGATTTGCTGATATTTTGTTGAGAATTTTTGTTTATGATAAATATTGGCCTGTAGTTTTCTTGTTTCTTCATCTGGCTTTAATATTAGGGTTATGCTGGCCCTTGTAAAATACATTTGTGAGTGTTTTCTTTTCTTTCATTTTTTGAAAGAGCTTGAGAAGAATTAGTGTTAACTTTTTTTTTTTTTTAATGTTTGGTAGAATTCAGCCATTAATCCATCTAAATTTGGACTTTTCTTTGTTAGAAGATTTTTGATTACTGATTCAATCTCCTTACTGTTAGTGATCTCTCCATATTTGCTATTTCTTCATAATTCTGTTTTGGTAGGTTGTATGTTGCTAGGATTTTCCTTTTCATATAGGATATCTAATTTGTTGGTTTATAATCGTTCATAGTAGCCTATTATGATCTTTTGTATTTCTGTAGTATCGGTTGTAATGTTTCTTATTACATTTATAATTTTGTTTATTTGAGTCCTCTCTTTTTCTCTTGATAAAACAATATTTGAATTCTTTTTATCTTTTCAAAAATAACTGCTTTATTTTTTTATTGCATTTCTCATCTCTATTTTATCTACTGCAATCTTTATTATTTTCTTTCTTCTTACTAACTTTCTACTTAATTTATTCTTGTTGATTTTGTTTGGAGACCTTAGAGCTTTCTGTACCTGGATTCCATATTTTCCCTAAAATTTGAGAAGTTTTCAGTTATTATTACTTTATATAAGCTTTGTATATCTTTCTCTTTCTTCTTCTAGGACTTCCATGATGCAAAACTGTTTGCTTGACTGTGCCAGCTTGACGGTGTCATCATTTAAATAAGCTTTCTTCATTCTTTTTATTTTTTTTCATTTTGTTCCTCTAACTGGCTTATATCATATGATATGTCTTTGAGTTAACTATTTTTTTATTTGTATGATCAAGTTTATTATTGAAGCTCTCTATTGAACTCTTTAGTCTTGTCATTGTTTTCTTTAACTCTAGGATTTTGTTTTTATTGTTTCTACTTTATTAAAACTCTTTTCATGCATTGTTTTCCTGATTTTATGTAGTTAGTTACATTAAATTGAGTTTCTTTAAGATAATTATTTAAATTTTTTGTTAGGCAAATTGAAGATCTTCAACTTTGAGGAGTTTGTTACTGAAGTTTTATTAGTTTCTTGTGGTGTTTTAATATTTGCCTGATTTTGCATGACACATGTAGTCTTGCATTGGTATCTTTGCATTGCAAGGCACAAATACCTCTTTCAATCTTTACAAATTGATTTCAACTTCTGTTGAACTGATTGGATTACCTATAGAATTGCAGTCGTACTGGATTGGAGACCATTAGGAGGCTGTCACTGTGTCTGCAATAGGATGTGCAGTTGGCGTGCTTGTTACCAGGTGCTTACATGGACATGGATTCTGTCTCATCCTTGGGTGAACAGGATAGCCTCCAGTTTAGTAGGGTGGCCTTGGGATAAATATCCACTTTAGAATCCATAGTTGAGTCCTCAGACAGCAGGCCTATTACCAGGTACATGCAGGTATGATTCCTACCAGGTCTCTGGGCAGGCTGGAATGCTCACTATCACAACTGGAGGGCCCTTTTAGTATCTCTCTGGTACTAAATGGGAATGTCTTCTGCTACGTCCCTGGGTTAGCAGGTCTACTGGTGGACTATGGCTGTGAGATGATGAACTTAAAATAGAGCCCTTCATTATTTTGAGGGTGCAGCCAAGAGTGTCACCTACTGGGTCTTTATGCCAGCAGAACTGTTCATAATTGGGAGGGACTGGAGCTCAATATAAAGTTCTTTTATGGTCTCCAAGGGTACAGGTGAAAGCGTCTTCTGCAATGTCCCCATGTTATCAGAACTGTTTGTGGACTGTGGCTGGGACAGGCTAAAGCTCAGTAACAGGACCCTTTCAGAAACTATAATCTGAACAAGTTTGACAGATTTATCTCTAGGGATTCCTGGACTGCAGGTGAAGGGAGCCAGAGCCAATTCAAAGGTCATTTCAGGTTCCAAGGCTAAAACCAAGGTCTGTAGGTCTATTACAATGCACAGGTAGGTGTGACTACTCCCAGGTATCTTGGCATAGGATACTGGTGATAGAATCAAAGCCATACGGGGATGTAGTTAAGTCTTCAGTGGTATAGAGTTGTTTCTGGGCCTGTAGCTGAGACCCCAGTTGCCAAGTCAGCTGCCTGGGCTCTCAAAATGAATCTCCTGGGTCTTAGACTGCCCAAGGTTTTACAGCCTCTGACTTGAATCCCACAAACTCCCACAAAGAAACTTTTGCTCATAAATGAATGCCAAATTATTGTTGAGAAGGGATACAAGTGAGAGATATCTTGTTCAGCCTTCTTTCTGATGTCCAAGGATGACTGATTTTTCATATGCAGCATAATGGAATTTTTAAAAAAAGTTTGATAAATAATGAATACCTGGTTGAAAATTCCATCACCACTTTCTGTCTTTGGACAATAGCTGCCCTTCCAGCCTTTAAAGTCTAGAATCAATCATGACAAAAATCAGTTCTTCCTTCCTCTGTTCTGTCAGGGCTGGGCTGTAGAGTTGGGCTTTACTTTTCCTTGTTTTTCTTGTTTTGATGTGAATAACCCATAATGCCTTGAACACGAGTCATGCATGAATAACTCAATATCCAGCAATTTGTGCAAATGTTTTAAAAGATTTTTTAAATGAGCATCTAAAGAAATAGTAGTATATTTCATCTCAAACATTTTGTGGCTGCGGCAATAGAGACCATAACAGAATATCTCAGGCACCTAAACTGGTTTAGAGAGAAAACGCTTCTCTGTTATTAACTGCCTTTTAATCAGAGGCCTCAGAGCTGTCACTAGTGCTGTGACAGTTTACCAAGCTACAATGAAAGTTTCTACCTTAAATAAGAAACAGAAAAAATTCCAAGAGAAAAATAAAGAATGGATTATACAATTTCCAGAGAGCATTTACACAGACATGACATGACAACAGTAGGTACCCATATTAGAAATGATAATGATGAGGAAGTGAAAAATTGTATGTACTAGGCCTACAATTTGATATAATAATACAATAAAATAAATATAATAAAAAAGAATGGGTCTACTATCCAAAAATCACACACTGAACAAAAGGAGATTTGTAACCGTAAAATTGAAGGAGCATAATATAATAGTTTTTTTCTTTTAATACTATAAATGTATATATTACAAATGTTAAAATGTTTTATATCTATTATTTTAGCAAGAATTTTATTCAATTATTCAAACATATTATATGAGTTTCTGTTTCATTTGTTTATTTTGTTCTTTAGAACCTACGTATAAGTGAAATAATATAGTATTTGTTTTTGTATGACTTATTACACTCGGCCCAATACCTTCTAGGTCCATCCATTCTGTTGCAGATGGCAAGATTTCATTTATTTTTATGGCTGAGTAACATTTCATTGTATATATGTAGTAATTCTTTTTTATCCATTCATCTATTGATGAATATTCAGGTTACCTCCATATCTTGATTATTGTAAGTAACGCTGTAGGGAACATATGGATGTACATGTCGCTTCGAAATAGTATTTTGAATTTCTTCAGATGAATACACAGAAATGAGATAACTGAGTCTTTCTTTGTCTTTTGGTATAACATTTATTGGTACCCCAGCTGTTTTTTTCCTTTTCCATTTCCATTTCATAAAATATCTTTTTCCATTCTTTTACTTTCAGTCTGTGTGTGTTTTTCAATCAGAAGTGAGTCTCTTGTCGGCAGCATATGTAAGGGTCTTATTTTTTAATCCATTCATTCACTCTATATCATTTTATTGGAGCATTTAATCCATTTATATTTAAAGCAATTGTTGATAGATATGAAGTTATTGCCATTTTATTATTCACATTTTTTAATAGTTTTTTTTTTTTCTTAAAGAACTTTTTTATCATTTCTGGTTATACTGCTTTAGTGGTAATAAACTCCTTTAGCTTTTTCATGTCTGGGATGCTCTTGATTTCTCCTTAGATTCTAAATGATAGCCTTACTGAGTAAAATAATCTCGGTTGTAGTCCTTGCTTGTCATCACTTTGAATATTTCCTGCCAATCCCTTATGGCCTGCAACATCTCTGTTAAGAAATCAGCTGACAGTCTTACGGGTGCTCCCTTGTCGGTAACCGACTGCTTTTCCCTTGCTGCTTTTAAGATTCTCTCTTTCTCTTTAACCTTTGGCATTTTAATTATGATGTGTCTTGGTGTGGATTTCTTTGCATTTATCTTGGTTGAGACTCTCCATGCTTCCTGGGGTTGTATATCTATTTTCTTCACCAGGTTAGGGAAGTTTTCCATCATTCTTTCTTCAAATAAGTTTTCAATTCTTTGTTCTTTCTCTTCTTCTGGTACCCCTATAATGCAAATGTTGGTACACTTGATGTTGTTACAGAGGCCCCTTAAATTCGCATTTTTTAAATTCCTTTTTCTTATTTATGATCTAATAGAATGTTTTCTGCTTCCTTATCTTCTAAATTGCTTATTTGGTCCTCTGCTTCATCTGATCTGTGTTTCCTTCTAATGCATTTTTATTTTAATTATTGTATTCATCATTTCTGACATTTATTTTCTATGTTTTTTATCTCCATTTTTATGTTTCCTAGCTCCATATTGAAGTTCTCAATTAGATTGTTGAACATTCTTATAACCAGTGTTTTGAGCTCTGCAACTGGTAGATTTTTTGTCTCAATTTTGTTTAGTCATTTTTCTGGATCTTTGTTCTGTTCTTTCATTTGTGACATGTGTCTTTGTCTGCCAATCTTGGCCACATTGCTGTTTATGTTTATATGTATTAGATAGAGTTGCTATGTCTCCTGCTCTTAGTAGATTGGCCTCATGTAGTAGATGTCCCAGTGTTTCAGTCTCTCTGGTCACCTGAGCCAGGTGCTCTAGGTATGTCTTTTGTATGGATTATGTATGCCTTCCCATTGTAGTTGAGTAGTGGTTGTTGTTTGCACATCAACGGGAGGGATTGACCCTTCAGCTGATTGATCATGAGTACTGGCTCTGACTACAGTGAATGTTCCGGGCTGACCTTATGGTGCAGAATTTGCTTTAGCAAGGCTCTGGTGCCTGCCAAGTCAGCCCTTTGCATGTGTCATTTTGATAGTTGGGTGGTGTTCTAATGTAATCTGAAGCTGACCACTGCATGTATTAATTCTGGGGCATCTTGGGAGGGGCTTTGTTATAGACAAGGGCTAGCTGCTGCCTCTGTCTACCCAGGGCCACTTGGTATAAGTTATAAAGTGGTCTGCAGATAATTGTCACTTGTGTTGGGTTTGGAGGTGCTTCAGAGAGGGTGAACGGCAAGCACAGGGCTGCTGCCATTAGTGCAGGACTTGGGGCTGCTTGGCATAAAATACGGGACTTCTCTTCAGAGCACTGGAACCCTGGACTGAGGCACTGGAGCCTAGTCTGTAGCTGGGACACCTCACTCCTCAGAGGGATCCTTCACAGCTAAGACGTCCCTCTCGATTTTTAACCATTGCATGTGAATGTGGGACCAGCCTGTTCTGAGATTCTGCCCCTCTTACCACACTCAACGTGGATTCTTCTGCATGTCCTTAGTCATAGGATTTCTGTTCAACTAAACTTTAAGCAATTCTGAATGATGGCTATTCTGTAGTTTAGTTGTAATATTGATGTGGTCATGAGAAGAGGCAAGCACAGCATTTACCTAACTCCGTCATCTTGATTGGAAGCCAATATCAATAGTTTTTAAAAGTTTGAGTATAAGATCCTGTGATTACCACATAGGTCTTTCAATTTCAAAAACAAAGAATACAATATAAAAATGATGTTATCTTTTGATTAAAATTCTCAATAAGCAGTGAAATTTCTTTTCATCGGCCCAGAGATTTTTAATTATATCATATTACATAATAAAAAAATGGGGGTACAAAGAGAATGTCAGACAGTCTCAATGTTTAAAGATTCTTATGAAAGGCTTACTGTGTCTAAATGATGGGCCTCATGTGAAATTTTATGTATACATGGTCAATATTTTATTTTTATTCATTTAAAATTAGTTTCAAAATGAATTTCAACATACATTAAATACATATAATTCAAGATAAAATTTATCTGTATATTATATTATAGGATTGTACACTGGAAATGTATATAATTTTATTAACCAATGTCATGCAATAAATTTAATTTAAAACAATAAAGTAAAATTCAAAATGAATTTATTTTTTAATATATTGAAATATATAATTTGAAAAATTCAAAATGAGATAATTTCCAAGTAAGATCACAAAAGGCTGAATTCTCCCTACAGATTAGGATGGTTATGCTCTTGCCCACCACTATATCTCAATACCTGGAACAGAGTGGTACTGAAAATTTATTTGCTAATTGAACTAACGTGACTTAAATGCTCTTCCTCTTCTAGACTTCTGTTGAAATAGCTATGAGAACAACAAGAATAGGAAGACATTTTTACCAGCCTTAAATCTGGAAAAGAGTGGTTTTTATTAAAACAGAAGTTATTTCTGCTAAATATAATGCTAACAGGAACAGAGTAAAAAATTAATATTTTAAAAGCCGACCTGTATATGTGGAAAGGAGTAGCCTATTGAGGAAGAAAGACAAGATCACCATCCTTCTATTCAGCATCGCCTGGGCTGGAAGTGGCAGCAAGCTGGTGAAGCAATCAGAGGTATATCTGAATTCCATCATTTTCCTCTGGGAAGATTCTCAAGTACTAAAGTCTACACCTAAGGAAATTACATAAAGTTATTTTTCATAAGCCTGCAGAGAAGTTTCCACCAGGTGCAGAATTCCAGCTTTTTCATTTCCCAGGCAGAATGCCATTGAACTGGCAGAGGAAAACTATAGTAAAGCTACGTTTTTCATCTTTCTTTATTTGGGACAGAATAACTGAAAGAATGATCCCATAAGATTTCAGAAAACAACTATCTCATTTTTTAAATTAACTTGGTTAATATAAACAAGTAGTAAATGATATTCGTAGTGATGATGATGATGATGATGATGATGGTGATGATGATAATGATGATAGTGGTGATGATGATGACAGACCAAAAAAAAAAAAAACTATATCTAGTTATTACTTCTGAACTAAGTATTGCTTAGATGTTGACTTCTGGTTTAATATGGATGAAGTATTGACTTCTGGCTTAACACAGATGAACGCCTAATATGTACTGACTTTTTCCCTTCTCAAAATCAAATTAAAATAGTGAACATAAAAGGAATTTCCAAACCCAGATGACAAGATCCACACTTCTTTAAAGGAGCTCTTTGCCTTCAGGTCTTGTTTACTTGTGAGTGAACCATGTGAAAATTTACTCTAACTACTAATACTGATTAATTCAGACCATCCATCATAATTATCACTACAAAAATGTGAACTAACATTGTGAAAAGAGACATAAATTTGGAAAATTGAAAAAAATTTTTGGGAAAAAAGGACTCAAAAATTTATAATGCTACCTGGTTTGGTCAAATGATTGATAAATATTATATCTTAAGTGAAAAGCAAAATAAAGAATTGGTACTCAAAAATGTTTATTAAGTGAAATAAATGTGAAATAAAACAAAAGATTCAGAATAATTAATATCCATGTAGTAGAAGTTCCATGAAAAGACTATAAAAATGACTATATTATAGAAGTGTTTCTTCCATTAATTTAGTATAAGCAGAAGCATGATGAACAGACAAGACAACTCATCCTCAATATGGTAAAGAGTATATCTAAACCAACATAATTTTTAATATTGGAAAAATGGAATTACCTTGAAAGCCAGGAACAAATGGAATATACTATTACCATTATCAAATATTATCTAGATATGCTAATCAATGTAATACTATTTTAAAAATCCAGACAAATAACTATTGGAAAAAAGTGGTAAAATTATTATGATTTTCAGATGATATTATTGTTTACCAAAAAAATCCAGAATAAACTAAAACATAATCAAAACTCATAAGTGAACTAAAAAAAAATCAATTACCTCTTTAATGCAGATTTATGTTATGTAACATCAATAATCTATTTGAAAAATCTAAGTGAAAAAGCTTTATTGATTCATGACAACAAATATATAAATACCTTACAATGAATTTATAAATAAATTTTCAAAATCTAAAATGGTAAACTACAAAAAAATTTATTGGAGCACAAAAAAAGACTAGCAAATGAGCACACATATTTTATGTGGAGAAGACTTAATACTATAAATATACCAGTTCTCCCTAATATGACTAATAAATATATAATAATAATTTATAAATGTTTTGTGATTAAAAAATATTACTGGTTTGTACAATTGAAAAACTAGCCTAAAATTATACAATTTGGAAAAAAAAATTTGTGAAGAAGTTACACTATCAGTTATTAAGATGCATTAAAGTGCTCCAACAATTAGAATAAAATAGTACAAACTGATTGGAAGTTCTGAAACTGGAAATAAGAGAAAAGCCCAAATGAGCAGAGGTATGAATAGGATAGACACGTATTTATTGTATGTCAAATAAACGAAATCCAAACCATGTGAAAAGTTTAGACAGCTTATAGCTGGCAAGACAACTCCATGGTGTCATCAAAAACTGAAACTTTCCACCCAGACATTCTCACTATGTGGCTTTTCTTATACGTATAGCTTCAAACCTCCAGAGTATATTTTAGTCCAAGAAATTTGCTGGAATATTAATCCATCATTTTCACATTGCAGGTCAGAAGGATAAAGAAAGGTAAAAGAGTGTAAAGGCAGTTTCTCTTCATTGAGTTCCCTTTAATCAGTCTTTCCAAATGACCACATAATCATCTTGCTTATATCTCAATGGCTAGAATATTGTCATATGATCATACCTTGCTGCATGGAGGGCTAAAGAGTATAGTTTCACTTATGTGACAATTTGCCTAGCAAAATATTAAAACTCATTATTTTCTATGGAAGAAGTTGAAAATAGATGTTGAGCTAGACAACTCTCAGCTATTGACAAATGAAAATTAGATAGCATATAATTAAACTTCATTTCTATTAAAAATGAAATGTTGGATTTGTATCCAAAATAATGCTGAGAAAATTGGTTAACTGTTTAGAAAAATATTAAGTTCTATATTTCTTTATAATACACACAAAATAAATATTATTATTCAATTTACTTTCAAATAATACAGGGATATTTTAAAGTTCTGTAATTATCACTTTATGATTTAAAATAAAATATCACTGCAGAAAATTTTAAAAATTTAAAAAGTACACA
This sequence comes from Pteropus medius, assembly GCF_902729225.1. Classification (NCBI taxonomy): domain Eukaryota; kingdom Metazoa; phylum Chordata; class Mammalia; order Chiroptera; family Pteropodidae; genus Pteropus; species Pteropus medius. The sequence goes on along the minus strand of NW_024344437.1, from coordinate 585,353 downwards.
AGATTGCTATGTCAACTATGAGATCACAATAATTAATAGTCTACATTTTTCTTTATATATAAATATATGCATATATTTATTTAAATGGATGTACCATGAAAGCAATATATATATGTATATATATACACATGCATTTATATATTTAATAAGTGTGCATAGTATTTATGTGTGTATATCTGTATACACATGCACATACATCATACACACTCATATTTCATGGCTCAGGTTGCTGTGGCTGAAAACATTATAGACTTTATATAACACATAAAAAGGTAATGTATTGAAAAAATAGCTCACCAAAGATTTGAAAAGAAAAACAAGACACTGTAGAGACAGAAGTCAGTCTTCTACAAACCGTTGAGTCCTAGTTACATTTCTCAGGAAAAACAGAAATAAGCTTCTATAGTTCCAAAGATGTAATCAGTTATATTATCCACAAATCCATCAGATGTAAACTAACTCCTCCTATATTAAGACTAGAAAGAAACTTAAATCTCAGGTTCTTCTATATAACAAGTCATGCAGTATAATGCATAGCAATTTCAACAACAAAAAAACAACACATACAAAACTGTTTCTTATCTCTCAACATAAACCAGTATAATCTTGGCAATTATAATAAGCTAATTAAAGTAATCTAATTAAAGCTGTTCAGCAGGAAGCCAGAACAATTTTGTCCATCTCTACAGTGGTCTGTTATTCTGGGCAATTCAATGAGAGATTTTATAATCACTATAGCAATGGCTCTCAAAAGGTGTTCCAGTGGAAGATCTAGAGTCCCAGGTGCAAAAAAATTAACTTTTAATTCTTGGAGTCCCGTATCAGAGTTTGCTTGAAAACATACTTTTACTATTAAAAAATGATAATAAGGTTCTCAAAAGCTTGGTAAAATAATTGACAATCTAGTTGTTCTTTAGTCTTACATAATCTTCATTCTCTTTGCTGAGTTTTTGGTATTAAGTGAGAACATATTAAACATTGAATACCTTGAAAATGCCTTAAATAAAACTATTCTAAATTGCTGAGTAAGTATGTAATGTTGTGTTTGAACAGTCAGACAAACTGTGTATAGCCCTTACACCATCATGTAAAGGTTGAATAGCTTAACAAGAGAAGAGCTGTGCTGCTAAAACACACCCTAGGAGAATTCTTGTGTAATACTATTTTGGAGAATCTCAAACCAAAACTGAACAAATGACTTCCTTTGTGCACAGTTCGAAGCCTAAAGCATAGCCTGTTTGATTTACAAAAGCACACTCAACGGCACCATACAGATGATAGATATAGTTAGATATCGATAGTAGATAGATAAGTAGATGATAGATGATAAATAGATGATAGATGATAGATAGATAGATAGATAGATACATAGATAGATAGATAAGAGATAGATGATTGTTGAATAGATGATGAATGATAGATGGAATGAATAGATAGATGATGGAATGAATAGATGATAGATAGATAGATGAATGAATGAATGAATGAATAGATGATATATACATATAGATGATAAATAGATGGATAGATAGATGATAGACAGACATAAATAGATGATAGATGATAGAAAGATGATAGATGATAGATGATAGAAAGATGATAGATTAGATAGATAGATAGATAGATAGATAGATAGATAGATAGATAGATAGATAGATATGAAAGACAAATAGATAGATGTATTAAATTTGTATAGATATTTTTATAATTTTTCTTCTAAGATTAGATTTTTAGATAATATATCCCAGTCAGGCTATATTCTAGAATCAAAATGAGCATTATTTCATCTTCCCAATAAAATAAGGCAAGCAGGAGGAAAAAGAGGTTGAGATTATATAAAAGGGAAGATAATTTCTAGGATTTACTTTTCTAGAAACCAAAATTTCCTTAAGCGTTTTGTGTATATATAGTCAACAGGAATAATGGCTATTCTGCTCAGGGAAGATCGGTGAACTATAATATCAAAGAAGTGACACTGACAACTTTCTGTCACTGTTTTCTCTGTCTTCTATATATCTTTTTGGAACCAAAATACAGTCATCGCCTCAAAACCTTTATGAATATCTATTAATTATTTCACATGAAAGATTACCCAAAGTGCCCAGTCACTATAATAAACTAAGCGGTCACCCTCATTTTAATTGGTGTGTTGTAGTGTTTATGCAATTCAGCTAAGTTCACCAAACATAATTGTACAAAGACCGCTAAATCAGACTTAAAATTATAAAAATTCCTAGAAAAAAAAAACAGGAAAAAGTTCCTTGATATTGATAGATGGCAGTGATGTTTTTGGATAGCATCAAAAGCACAGTAATGAAAGCAAAAATAAATATGAGACTATATCAAACTAAAAAGCTTCTACACAGCAAAACAAACAATAGGAAAATGAAAAGGCAGCCTATGGAATGGCAGAAAATATTTGCAAACCATCTATCTGATAAGGGGTTAATATCCAAAATATATAAGGAACTCATACAACTCAATAACAAGAAACAAAATAAAAAGATCTGATTACAAAATGGGCAGAGGACCTGAATAGGCACTTTTTCCAAAGAAGACATACAAATGGCCAACAAATACATGAAAAGATGTGCAACATCTCTAATTATTGGGAAAATTTAAATCAAAACTATAAGGTTATATCACCTCACATCTATTAGAATGGCTATTTTTAAAATACAAGAATAACAAGTCCTAGAGAGGGCATGAAAAACAGAGAATGCTTGTGCACTATTAAGAAGAATGTAAATTGATGCAGCCACCGTGGAAAATAGTATGGAGGTTCTTCAAAAAATTAAAACGAACTACCATATGATTCACAACCCCACTTCTGGATATAGGAAATTAAATTGGCTCTCAAAGATATATCTGCACCCCATATTCATTGCAGCATTATTCACAATAGCCAAGATATAGAAAGGGTCCATATTTGGATGACTGGAAAAAGAAGATGTGAGATATATATATATTTTTTTCTATAATTCAGCCATAAAAAGAAAGAAATCATGAAAAAAGTTGAATTCATGAAAACAGATTTTAAAATGATGATTATCAGGGGCAGGAGGGCAAGGTGAGAAATAAGGAGATTTGGTGAAAGGATACAAACTTCTACTTATAAGGTGAGTAAGTTCTGGGAATCTAATATACAGCATGGTGCCTATACTTAACAATATGTATTATATACTTGAAAGTTGCTGAAAGTAAATCTTAAATGTTATAACCACAAAATGGTAATTATATGAGGGGATGGAGGTGTTAATTAACCACATTGTGGTAATCATTTTGTAGTATATACATGTCTCAGATCATCATGTTGTACTTCTTAAACTTACACAATGGTATATGTTAATTTATCTCAAAAAATCTGAGAAAAAATTAAGCTAAGTGTAAGTAAATCTACCAATACAACTTCACAGGTGAAGCTTAGTTTAAAATAAGGTAATCATATAAAATAATCAATCAAGGACCAATGTGTATGGTTTAAACAATAAGTGCTGTTGATAAAAAGATGAACAAGTTAGGAAGGTTAGATATCATTAACATTATTCTCTGACTATAAAAGAAATTCTAATTTTCAATATTTTTAACTTCTATGAATTATAATTCAGGCAGACAAAAATTGGCATTATTTTATGGATTATACTATGACCATATTGTTGATTTAGTTCTCTTCATCATATTTAAGTTGAATATATGATTTAAGTTTAAATATACAAAGAAGGAGGATTTACAACAGGCTAATCTAAAAATCTGAAATCTTTTAATCTGGAAAAGAGAACAATAATTTTTCCCAGGACAGTAAGAATATTTAACAGAAATACATTTAAAGTATTTAATATTCTGATGAACTAAACATTCATGAGAGAATTTTACAGAGAGACCTACAAGGAACCACAGACTTACCTTATAAGGAATTTTAGATTTGAGAAGAACAGTAAAATGATATATAACAAAGATTTCAAGAAGCATTGGTTTTATATCTAAAAGATGGTTCTAAGCCAGACATTGTTAAATCTTCTCACAGATTTTCAAATTGCTCTCTGGTAATATATTATTTTGGTAAAATCTGAGAACTATTACAACTACTTTGACACTTTTTAAAGTAAATCAAAGATTTGGAAAGTCTGTTACCCATGTTATTTATAATTGCATATAAATTAGAGGAAAATAATGTAATTTCTGTATTTCTTCTTTATGTGTATATGAACCTGGAACTGAATAGCGCAAGCCCACACCTGATGTTCCTCTCTTTTTGTAAAAGCAATAAAGACAAATTTCTCTTTCATGAGTGTAGAATGTCCATGAAATGTTCTTGAGTTTGAGCTTTCACAGGAGTAAATGTTACTGGAGTCATTTTTATCAAACTCGATTTTATTAGCAATCCAGCAAATTTATGCTAGTATATTGTATCATTTAAAATGACAATGTGTGTATATACATATATTTCACATCAGTCCTGATGTTTTTTATCATCTCTGTACTGCTTAGTTTTGCAGTGTGAGAATGTGATAACATTTTGCAATTTAATCTTTATATAAATCGTTTCTTTGGTGCTCCGTGAACCAATGTATTTACAACTTTTGTTTAGCTATTATAAATATTTTATAAAATATAATAAGCCTCAGCTTGTTTTTCACTTTAGAGTAGTAGTTTTTACTGTTAGTTCAGCAAATGTCATTAACATTTGTATATCTTAGAACTAGAATCTATTCATTAAGCTCAAATGTTCGCATAAATAATGAACAAAGAAAATGAATCTAAACATAACTGTAGCTTTAAATAGTGAAGGCATAGTGCCATCTGGCGGGAGAAATAATTTAGAGGAGAAATACAAAGCACATTGTCTCCACTGATCACAGAAGGATGCTGAGAAAAGACAAAGGCAGGTAAGGAAAGTAGGATAGAGTGTCATTTCTTAACTCTCAAGAGGACAAGGTCCTAAGGAAAAAGTTAAAGATTCGCTAAAGGACTGCTACAAACTATGCTGTCGTGAAGTAGACAGGAGCGATTGTTTGATCCTCTCATCTCTATGCCTTGTTTTATTCATTTATTTGCCTTTCATTCATTCCTTCATCCATTCAAAAGAGAAATCATTATGAATAAAGAAACTGAATAGCAAAATGAAAGACGAATTATGAATAATTTTGGCATGTTATTGCATTCATAAAGAGTATCATTATCTAATTAAATTGTGCTAGAATTTGTTAATTGAAATTTATTTACTTGTAACTCAGAAAAACTACCTGTGAGGCACTGTTCTAAGCCAGACGACATCACTGACATCCTGGTGAAAAGACATGGACTAAAAGCAAATATGTTAAGTGGTATATTAAGTGCTTCAGAAAAAAAATTAAGAAGTGTAGATCTCCTTAAGTTTTGCCAATGTGTAAACCAATAATTTAGTTACCCTATAGTTAGTGTACCTTATTATTTTTATATTAATTTTATAAATATTTTAATTACAGTTGGCATACAATATTATATTAGTTTCAGGTGTACAACATAGTGATTAGAAATTTATATAACTTATGATGTGATCACTCCAATAAATCTAGTATCCATTCGACATTGTACATAGTTATTACAATATTATTGACTATACTTTACATCCCGTGATTATTTTGTAAGTACTAATTTGTATTTCTTAATCCCTTCCTCTTTTTCACCCACCCTCCCATCTACTAAACCATCAAAATGTTCTCTGTACCTGAGTTTATTTTTGTTTTGTTTATTTATTTTGCTCTTTAGTTTCCTTATGTAATTAAAATCATATAGCATTTGTCTTTCTCTGCCTGACTTAATCCATTCAGCACAGTACCCTCTAGGTCTCTCCATGTTGTTGTGGATAACAAGATTTGATTATTTTTTATGGCTGAGTAATATTCTATTGTATGCATGTACCACCACTTCCTTATCTATTCATCCGTTCGTGAACATCCAGGTGTGCTCCATATCTTGGCTATTGCTGCAATGAACATATGGATGCACTCGTCTCTTTGAAGTAGTGCTTTAGATTTCTTCAGATAACTGCCCAGAAGTGGAATTACTGAGTCTCTTTGTTTCTTGTAATAACTTTTATTATAAAGTTTATCTTATCTGGTATAGGTATTGCTACCCCAGCTTTTGTTTTTTGTTTCCATTTTTATGAAGTATTTTTTTTTTCATTCCTTTATTTTCAGTCTGTGTGTGTCTTTTAATCAAAAGTGAGTCTCTTTTAGGCAGCATATGTAAGTGTCTTATTTTGTGTCCATTCAGGCACCTTATCTTTTGATTGGACCATTGAATTCATTTACATTTGAAGTAATTTTTGATATTTATGTAATTATTTCCATTTTATTATCCATATTTTAATCTTTTTCTTTTTCTTCTTAAAGAAGTTCCTGTCACATTTCTTGTAATACTTGTTTCCATTTTGTTTAGTTCTTTTCCTGGAACTTTATCCTCTCTTTTCATTTGGAACATGTTTCTTTGTCTCCCCATTTTGGCTGCCTCCTTGTGTTTGTTTCTATGTGTTAGGTAAGGATGCTATGTTTCCCAGGGCTTATTAGAGAGGATCCCTGAGCTGGGGAGCCTGGTGTAGAGCTGGGACCTCTCATTCTTCCAGGGGGACCTTTGCAGCCGATATACCCCTCCCAGTTATTAAATGCCCTACACAAGTGTGGGACCAGACTTCGGCATCTCTGCCCTTCCTACCAGTCTTGAGGTGGCTTCTCTATGTCCTTAGTTATAAGACTTCTGTACAGCTAAATGATAGTTGTTCTGTAGTTTAGTTATAATTGCAATATGGTTGTGAGAGAGAATGAGCACAGTGTTTACCTATTCTGCCTTCTTGACCAGAAATCCTAGTGCATCTTTTATGATGTCTTATTTCTAAAGGTCTTTTAAAGACAGAAGCAGATTGGGGCCTGAATGACAGATATAATTACAAAAAATCAGTACAACCTACCTAAATTAGCTCTATAGAACAACAGTGGACTAACTGTAATATCTAATAAATAAGCCTTTAACATGATTTACTATACCTGTATTCTTTACCTTGTTGTTTTTTCTATGCTAAAATAGTTTAGATGTGTTTCTTGCTGCCTTATTCTGACATTCACAAAATTCCCAATAGGAAATGTACTAGTAAATCACTCAATCTTTAACTGTATCATTTTTATGTCTAATATCTACAGGAACAATTGCTTTTTGTATTTTCATCTTACAAATCTCCTAAATAATAATGTAATTGAATATTAAAAGAGAAATTATTAGGAATAAATAGCAAAACAAAAGACAAATTATGAATAGTTTTAGCATGTTATCATATTCATAAGTATCATTATCTAATTAAGTTATGCTAGAATTTGTTTATTAGAATGTATTTATTTGTAACAGTTCATTACTTGATAAAAATCAGAATAAAATAAATACACATTAGATATTTGGGGGTTTAATTTAATTGTGGGTTTGTTCGTTTCTTATGTGGTTAATGCATTTTATGATGCATCATGTAAAGAGCAAGACATTAAGAGCCAAACATCCCAAAGTTATCTTTGCATATACAAGTGACAGTAAAATTCCTAACTACATAAATGATTAGAAAAATGGGTTCTGGAGTTAGAAAAACTTGGGTTCTAACCCCATTTGTGGCCCATACAAACTGTGTGACACTAGGAATGTACTAAATCTGTCTATGCTTTAATTTCCCCATTTGCAAAGCAATAATATATAATGTATAGCAATATATAACAACAAATTTAAAAATCATAGGATAATGAAGCTTGAATGAGATATTACATAAAAAATTCTTAGAAAATTTTTAGATAGACTCTAAATAATAAAGTATAACTCTTTTTTTTTTTTTGGCTTAAACCGTGGTTGAAAAGGGTAAAGTATATTTTATAGCCATTTATGAATAATACAAAAATGATGCTAATTAGTATTGATGTGTCTATAATACTGTACCAGCAATTTCATATATATACCTACAACATATTCTCTATATTCCCTAATTATCAAGATAAAGCTAAAAATTATGTTTCTAAGGAAATGCAGTACAGAATTAGTTCTTCACCTAGAAAAATGTTCTAATTCATTACTAAAAATATATATTTAAGTGAAAGCACAGAGAATTTACAGTGAATTTTTAGTAGGGCAACCTCTGTGTCAATTTCTCCTAAAAAACGTGGGGAGGCTGCTCACATATGTACAATAGAGATAGAGCATGTTTCTCTTGATCAATAAGAGATTTTCTCATGGACACCTCTCCATTCAAAGAAGCTCTAGTTCTGCTTACCATAAATGGCCAGCCATTTAGGAATTAAGAACTTGGAAAATGATTTGTCAATCTTATCCTCATATTTATACTCATCTTCCATTTCTAGGTCACAATTTACTTTTATTATAACCTTGTTTAATTACATGATATTCTCATAACCACGCATACTCTGGATATTTTCCCCTCTCCCCCATACTCTCCACCACATGCTATCTGACTCATATACCTCTTATATAGTCTTAAAATTTTACTTTAACTTTCACCTCCACGATACCTTCCTTGATTCTTTCATGTGAAATTAAGATTTTTCTCTTCTGTCTTTCTTTAAAGATTATATATATATATATATAATTCAAGTATATTTCTTCATGAATTTTTATTTTTTCTTATGTATTTTTCCCCATCAAAATATAAACTTAGGGAGAGTGATGTCAGAATTACAGCAGTGTGAGAGATTTCCCCAGATCTCTCCTCTCAAAAAAACAATAAATGGAACACCTACAATTCAGCTAATATCAACCAACCTGACACAAGCACATCTGAGAGGTCTGTGCATCAAAGCATCGAAAGGTGGACAAATCACATGAGTCAAGGAGGCAGATTAGGAGAGAGGTACAAAGGAGCTGCTATAGACAGCCAAAGTTTCCTGTAAGATGAGGGGAAAGGGAGGATTTCATAGCCAAATTTTTGGCTCTTTGAAGCCCCAAGCAGTACTATCTGAGTGATCAGTATATTTCACTCAGAGGAGCCCAGGGATCAGGGCAGAGAGCAGGGCAGAGAATGAGTGTGAAAGGGTAACAGCTGTGTCAGCAATTGCCATTGCCAAGAGGGAGGCTGAGTCACAGAGCCTAGCTGCCTCTGTCTCCCATCATCCCAGAGCATGCCCACCCACCCCTGTATCCTTCCAGAGCTTGTATCAGCCTGGGGGGCAGCATTTCTGGAAGAGAGACACACACACACCACAGGCCTCTCCCAATCAACTCCACCCCTCACCCAGTCAGGCTGATTTGGAAGGAAGCAGCAGAACATTGCATCTGACTACTGAAGAAGTTAGGAGATTTCAAGGCCTTTTGAGAGGCTCAGACCCCACTAGCCCATCACATTCTCCCACTGGGGTGAAGCCCTGGGACCCAGGCAACCTGGTCCTAGAGGAGGCATACATCCCACCAGAGAGGAAAAGCTATTTTTAACCTCAAAGCAGAATTCCAAGAAGCTTGGATGATACCTATGGGAAATCAAAAGAAAAACCCCTTCTTATGAACCTGCTAAAGAGAAATCACAATATGGTAAAATTTCTTGCAAACAAGCAAACAAAAAAAGCAGAGTACACTCCTATTAATGCCCAGGTGGATAAATAGTCCGTCAAACACCATGAACAACCAAGGTGACAAGGCAAGTCAGAAGGAAAGTGAAAATCTCTAGAAAATAAACTTAAAAATATAGAAATACATGATTCAAATAACAGAGAATTCAAAAATTCACTTCTGCAAAAACGATGAGATGCAAGAAAATTCTGACAATAGTTCAGAAAAGCCAAAAAAAATAAAAATGAATGACAGGAATACTTTACCAAGGAGATTGAAAATCTAAAAATAAACAAATAGAACTTCTGGAGATGAAGAATTAAAAAGCAACCTTAGGAAATAGAACTGACCAGGTGGAGGAGAGAATTAGTGATATAAAAGACAGAAATCCGACAATGACGCAGATAGGAAAAGAGAGGTTTGAAAATAATAATAATAATTAATAATGATGATGATTATAATAATAATAACAACAATAATTTTAAAATGCTACAAGAACTATCTGATGCCATTGGAAAAAGAAACATAAGAATAATGTGTATATCAGAAGGAGAAGAGAGGGACAAAGGAACAGAGAGCATACACAAACAAATAGTTGATGAGAATTTCCTAAACCTATGGAAAGAATTGGATCCTCAAATTCAAGAAGCAAACAGAACACCTAAATATCTCAATCCAAAGAGGCCTTCTCCAAAACATTATCTTGAAATTGTCAAAAACTAATGACAAAGAAAGAATTCTCAAGGCAGCCAGGGAAAAGAAGATGGTAACCTATAAAGGAAAACCCTTTAGATTATCATTGAATTTTCAGCAGAAACTTTACAAGATCAGAGAAAATCAAACAAAATATTCAAACTATTGAAAGAAAGAAATTACCAGCCAAGAATAATATATCCAGCAAAGCTCACTTTTAGATGTGAAAGGGAAACAAAGACCTTTTCAGACACACAAAAGCTGAGTGAATTTTCAACTATATGGCCAGCATTAGAGGAAATACTGAAGACAGTTATTTTACCTGAAACAAAATGACAAAAAAACATATATAACTATGAGCAAGATGACTTACTGGCTAAAGAAGCAGGAAGTGCAATCCTTATTAAGAACAGGGTATCATAAGTTTATATTTTACATAGTGGTTAAAGAAAAAAAAACACTTTAAAAAGAGAAGACAACAGCTACTGCAACTTAAAAATGAATGTACAGCATAATTAGAAATAATTTGAGACAACAAAAACAGAAAAGGAAAGTTAATATCCAAATCCTCAAAGGGGAATGTAGATAAGGTGCACCAAGAAGAAAAAAGGTTACTGTATATCTATAACTTTCCTTTACATAAACTTAATTGTAACCACACACAAACAATCTGGAACTGAGACACATAATATAAAACAAAAGGGAACATAGGGAAAAAACATAAAACACCACCAAATTAAAATAACAGACAGAAACACAAGGACAAAAAAACAATGTAGACACCAAGCTACCAGAAAACAAAAGATAAAATGACTATATAAAACCTCATATTTCAATAAAGACCCTAAATGTAAATAGACCAAACTCATCAATAAAAAGGCACAGAGTAGCAGATTGGATCAAAAAGCAAAACTCAGCCATATACTGCCTTCAAGAGACACATTTCAGCTGCAAAGACAAATATAGACTCAAAGTGAAAGTGTGGAAAATGGTACTCCAAGAAAATGGCATCCAGAGAAAATTAAGTATAGCTGTATTTATATCTGACAAAATAGACTTCAAGATAAAAAGTAATGAGAGACAAAGATGGACACTTTATAATGATAAAAGGTACAATATATCAAAAAGACATAACACTTATGAATATATATCTCCCATTCAGGAAGCACCAAAATACATTAAGCAAGTACTAACAGAAGTGAAGAGAGAAACTGACAAAAACACTATTATTGTAGGAGACCTAAATACTCCACTGACTGCTATGAATAGATCATCCAAACAGAAAATCAATAAGGAAATATCATCCTTAAATGACACATTAGACCAGTTGGATATAATTGACTTTTACAGAGCCTTTCATCTCAATACAGTAGCTCTTACATTTTTCTCTAGTGTACATGGAACATTCTCAAAGATAGACAATTTTGGGAAACAAAACTAGCCTCAACAAATTTAAGAAGATTGAAATCATACCAAGTATATTCATTGATCACAATGCTTTAAAACTGAAGATCAACTGCAAAAATAAAGTGAGAAGAACCACAAATAGATGGTGATTAAACAACATGCTACTAAAGAATGACTGGGTCAAAGAAGAAGTAAAAGGATAGATTAAGAGATACATAGAAACAAATGAGAATGAAAATGTAAACTTTTGGGTCAGTGAAAAGCAGTAATAAGAGGAAAGTTTATATCATTAAAGGCTATCTCAAGAAAGAAGAATATCCCACATAAGTAAACTAGCATTACTTCTTTAAAAAACTAGAAAAAGAAAAACAAATGAAGCCCGAAGTCAGCAGAATAAAGAAAATAATAAAAATTAGAGCAGAATTAATGAAATTGAGAACAAAAAGAAAATAGAACAAATGAATGCAACAAACAGCTGGTTCTTTGAGAAGGTTAATAAAATTGACAAAACTCCTGGCAAGACTCTCTAAAGATAAAACAAAATAAATAAACAAATAAAATCAGAAATGAAAGAGAAGTTACAACAGATAACCACCGAAATACAAAGTATCATACAAGAATATTATGAAAGATTATATGCCAACAAATTCAATAACCTAGAAGAAATAGGTCTTCAAAATATATAACCTTCTTATACTGAATCACAAAGAACTGGAAAATCTAAATAGACTGATCAGCAGTATGGAAATTGAAACGATCATCAAAAATCTACCCAAAAGTAAAAGTCCGGGACCAGACGACTTCACCAGTGAATTCTACCAAACATTTAAAGAAGATTTAATACCTGTTTTTCTCAAACTTTTCCAAAAATTGAAGAGGAGATAAAACTTCCTAACTCATTTTTATGAGGATAACATTACCCTGATACTGAAACATGGTAAAGATAACACAAAGAAGAAAACTATAGATCAATATCTCTCATGAACACAGATGCAAAAATTCTAAATAAAATACTAGCAAATTGAATACAACAACACATTTAAAAAAATTATACGCCATGATCAAGTAATTTTATCCCAGAGGCACAGGGATGGTTTAACATATGCAAATCAATAGAGCAATTAGGCAAGAGAAAGAAATGAAAGGTACCCTAATAAGGAATGAGGAAGTTAAATTGTCACATTTTGCTGATGATATTATTCTCTATAGAGAAAATCCAAAAAACTAGACTAAAAAACTACTAGAAACAATAAATAAATAGAATAAAGTTTTAGGATACAAAATCAATGTTTAAAAATTCATAACATTTCTTACTCTAACAATAAATTTTCAGAAAATGAAATGGAAAAAATAATTGTTTGCAATTGCAACAAAAAGAATAAAGTACTTAGGAATAAAACTAACAAAACATCTGAAGTGTTTATACACGGAAAACTATATTATTTTAAAAAATGGAAGAATACACAAAGAAATGGAAAATAGTTTGTGTTCATAGACTAAAAAATTGATATAGTTAAAATGACCTTATTACCTAAAGCATTATACAGATTTAATGCAATCTCCGTCGAAATTTTAGTGACATTTTTTAAAGAAATAGAAAAGATATCATCAGATTTGTACAAAGAACTATGAATAGCCAAAGCAATTCTGAGAAAAGAAAACAAAGCCAGAGGTATCTCTACGCCTAACATCAAATTATACTACAAAATGACAATAATCAAAACAGCATGGTATTGGCAGAAAAACAGACCCACAGACCAATGGAATGGAATTGAGACTCCAGTAATAACCCTCTGTATATATGGACAAATAAATTTTGAGAAAAGAGCCAAAACATACAATGGAAAAAGGAAAGCCTCTTCAATAAATAGTGCTGGGAAAACTGAAAAGCCACATGCAAAAAAAATGAGACTAAACTGCTATCACCATGCTCCAAAATTAATTCAAAATGGATCAAATACCTGAATGTAAGACCTGAAACAATAAATTGCATAAAAGAAAATGTAGGTACTGAATTTATGGACCTTGGATTTAGAGAGAAGGTTATGAATTTGATCTTAAAGGCAAGGGAAGTAAAAGCAAAACTAAATAAATGGACTATATCAAACTAAAAAATTTCTGCACAGCAAAAGAGACCATCAATAAGGCAAAGAGCCAACCATTTGAATGGGAAAATGTATTTGCAAACAACTTCTCTGATAAAGTCTTAATATTCAAAATATACAAAGAACTCATACATCTCAACAATAAAAAAACAAACATTCCAATTAAAAAATGGGCAGAGGACCTGAACAGACATTTCTCCCAAAAAAGACATGCAAATGGCCAACAGACATATGAAAAGATACTCAACTTCACTAGCTAATAGGGAAAAACAAATCAAAACCACAATGAGATACTACCTCACACCTTTTAGAATTTCTATCTTCAACAGAACAATTAATAACTAATATCGTAAAGGTTGTAGGGAAAAAGGAACTCCCATACACTGGTGGTGGGAATGTTAATTGGTACAGTCTCTATGGAAAACAGTATAAAGTTTCCTTGAAAAATTAAGAATAGAATTACCATATGACCCAGCAGTCCCTCTTCTCAGTTTTTACCCAAAAGCTGAAAACATTTGTCCTCAACGATATATGCACCCTAATGTTTATAGCAGCATTATCCACATTGGCCAGAACATGGAAACAACTAAAGAGTCCTTTCATAGATGATTGGATAAAGAATATGTGATACATATATACAATGGAATATTAGTCAGCCATAAGAAAAGATGAAATACTGCCATTTGTGACAACATGGATGGATCTTGATATTATCATGCTAAGTGAAATAAGTCAGACAAAAAAAAATTGAGAATCATATGATTTCACTCATACGTGGAATATAAAACTGAAAATAACAAATAACATGACAAACAAAGACTCATAGACACAGAAAATGGATTAGTGGTTACCACAGGGAAGGCAGATGGGAGTAAGAGAGAGTCAAATATTTGGTGGAGGAAGGAAATTTTACTTTGGGTGGTGAACACACAATGCAATATACATATGACGTATTGTTGAATAGTACACTTGAAACTCGATTTTATTAACCAATGTTACCTCGATAATTTTATTTAAAAAATCAAACTTGTGGGTCAGAGACTAATGACTATTTTTTTATTGTGTATATGTAACAGAGTTTAGAGCACAGTAGATAGAATTAATTTTTGCAAAATATAAGGGAAAATAGAGAATATTCTAAGATGTTAGCAAGGAAGGGCCTGTCCTCATTTCTGACAAGGAAATATTTTCTGAAAAAAGATATCTTAAATTCAAAATTGTTGGATTCACATTTTTAAATTTCGAACTTATTTTGAAGTGAATTACCTCATCAACACTATTAAAGTTGAATTTTCTCACATAGAATTTTAATATGAAAACACTTAACTGAAAAAATACAATGAAACTAAATATCTAATTACTTTTCCTCTCCACAAGGTTTTAAATTATATACATATGTATATATATGATATATATGCAATTTTTCTACATATAAAAGAAATAAAACAAAGAATAAGTGATTCAGTGACACTTTTTAAAAAGAAATCTGAAGCAGGGCTTTCCTGGAACACTCAATATGCAGAGGTTTGCTATCAATTACTAGCACTTATTCAGAACTTCAAAGTAAGCCCTATTTGCTTCTCTTGGAAGGTTGCAAAGTGCAGCAACTTCTCACTTTCCAGTTGTTATTCAATCTTCAAACACCATCATCTCTGGCAAGCCCTATGTGGAGACTCCACTCTTCAAAGGAACAAGAAATACAGCAAGGCTTATAATATCACTCAACAGATAATGATGCTTTGGCAAGGTTGTGTCATTTGATTGTCGGTTCTTTCATAAGTGCCACTAAGTACCTCTTTAGCCAAGTGTCAGGTTTAGCAAACAATGTGTAACTCAAATCTCCAATGAGACTGGGCAAGAATGTGCACTGACTAATCAAGGTAGCGATGGAAGGAGGAAGTAAAGCACTTTGGCTTGGCCTTTGCTTCTACCTTATCAATAATGCAGTCCTCATGGGGCTGATACAAGCCACTGCAGCCCTGTATACAGTATCCAAAAAAAAGGGAAGTAATCCATCTCAGGGTTACTTATGCCATAATTATCAATGGTCTCTCCTAAAAGATAATTGATCAAGTTTAACAACAATCAGACAATGATTAAAAAATAGCAGCTACTAATTGTCAGTGAGAAGTTAGAAGTTAGTAGCCTTTCAATGACCTTAAAACATTCCTGGGGGAAAGGAAACCATACCTGAGTACTCCCAGTATGTCAGGCTCTGCACTAGGCCCTTTACCTAAAGGCACTTGCTTTCATTGTTGATAACCCTCTATTCATTTAGTGTTATCAGGCCTTCTTCACAGATTGAAGAAACTGAGGCTCAGAGAAGTTATATAACTTTTTCAAGACCTGATTGTTGGGAAGTATCACAGCTAAGACTCAAGAATTTAATTTCCTTTCCCCTTTCCACTATAAAATTAAACACATTTTAATTTTACTGTGGCTTTAATAGTTCTAGATTCTATAAATGCCTTTTCCTATCCTAACCAGTCTTTCTCTATTCTTTTCATCTCCTTTTCTCTTACATTTTCAAAAATCTTAAGAAAAAGAACTGTCTTCATTGCATGCTCCTCAAGATTTTGTCCATAAACTTCAAAAAAATTCAACTAGGTGTAGGTGAATTCTAGATTCTTATTTTCTGATAAGTGCATAATTTCTTGTGCTAGGAACTCAATTTCTAAACATAAGGAAATCAATTATGTTTCAGAATGGACTAAGAAACAGGTAAAAGACAAAGCACTGGGCTCTGTGCATGGCTGCTTCTTTGAAAAGAAGCTCTCACCATTAGCACTGGGTAAAATTGTGTCTTTGTCACTGTTTATATTCATGTATAGTGCACTACAATTTCACCTTGTTCCCAGACAAAGCTAGTTCACTCTAACTTTTTGCAGAAAACAAATATTTCACTCGACTTTTAGAGGTTGTTTATATGTATTTCTAATTTCTAATAGCAACCAGAGAACAAATTTATGGTAAGGTCTTAAATTTCTGGAAATGGTTTTGAATTATATGCCAGTTATATAAGATTATTTATTTCCAAATATGAACCAAGATTTAAATTTTTATATTTTTGGATTTTAGATTCAAGATAAGCTACACATGTTTATAATTTGCCTATTCATTTCTATGAGCTGATCAGTCTCACTACCATCCTCTCACATCCCTTCAAACACAGCCCTTCATCAAAACCTTCAGTACCTGCTGTATTCTCTGTTTGTCCACACAAGTCCTGTAATCATCCTGGACAACAACATCATCATTGACAACACATAAGATCCTTCAGAAAACTAACCCCTTGATCTCTAAGGATCTTCAGCTCTAGCCTCCATTCCACTACAGGTATCCCTGACCATGGTTCCAAACTAGTTAATATCACCTCATGAAATGGCTTCTTCATAATTCTCAATGTCAGACTAACTACAACCTACTGTAATTATGACTATCTCACTCATTATTCATATCACACCAAATCTTCTACCTCATTAACATCTCTAACTTTACTATCTCCAACCTTAGAGTCTAAACCTATTTTTAATCCCTTCAATTAAGCCTGAGTCCCAGAGAAATTACTTTTTTCACCACCTGCCACTTCCGTCACTTATTTTTTCCTACTCCCATTTGCGGATGCTGTGATATCTCAACTACCAATCCTAAGGCTGCTGTGAACAGCTTGGAAAAAATCATACAACTTCCTCTCAGATTAATGTGTCCGGTGATTTATGGGAATCTTTCCTAACTGGGCTTTTGGTTACCATTCTTCCCTATATCAGGATGTCCCTGTTTTCTCCAGAACTGTTCTTTCAAACTTTTTAAAGCTTCACTAGAACTTTCTATCCAACGATATTTCTCTCTCCCACATTATTTTTTTCACTTAATTATTTATAAAATATTTACTAAACACCTACTACTTGCTGGACCTCCAGCCTCTGCAAATGGCCTTGACTCCTACTTTGCAAAGAAAATGGGTCCATTAGATGAAATTCTTCAGTTTCTGGTCATGCCATCTACCAAGCACCCATCCTTTCCTGATTCCCTCTATAGGAAATAATTTTCATCCTCATTCTACTGAAGATATTTTCATCTTTTTATTTCTGCTTGGTTTTTTACTCCTTTCAGCCTGCTCTTCTATACACCAGCCTCTTCCTTTCTACAGGCTTCATGTAACCAGCATGAGGTTCATAAGTAAGGAATACAGACAGCCACTGGAAGCTGGAAAGGGCAAGTAAATGAATTTCTCCCTGCACCTTGATTTAGTCCAGTGAGACCTGTTTTAGACTTCTGACCTAAAAAGCTTTGTGTTGGTTTAAGTCACTAAGTTTGTGGTAACTTGTTACCATGACAGTAGAAAACTAATACAATGTCCATGTGTACTTTGTCTATAGAATTTTTGTTTTGTTCCACTGATGTCTGTCTCTTCATGTTTAATATATTATTTTAATATTAGACTGTGATGTATTATGTGACTTAATTATTTAAATTTAATTAATAGATTTAATTTTTTAAACTCAGTCTCTCTAAATTAAAAAACAAACCAAGCAAACTAATCAAAAACCCTCTCCTGACTGCATCTTTCATTCCAGCTACTATCTTCTTTCTTTTCTATCAAATTCCTTAGCTCTCATTCACTCCTCAGCCTTTTGCAAACCAAATTCTGTTCCAATCATTCTATTGAAATATCTCTCACCAAGGTTCTAAGCAATCTTTGTTGCTGTAGCCAGGAAACACTTAGTAGTCTTTATTTTATTTCATCCATCTGAAATGTTTGACACTTGACCACTATCTCTCCTTTGATTCCAGAGACACCTTCTGCTCCTGATTTTCTTATTATCTTCTCAGGTTCTTGGTAGGTCCATCATTTTCTCTGTCCTTTGCCTTCAGATTAAAGCCAGACCTACTAACATGGCAAACCTTTGTCTTCTCTCCAGAGGTTCCTGGTATCTTCTTCATCATAACACATGCAGTGTCACTTTTTATTCTCCCTAACACATTCTTTTTCATTTTCATTTGGCAATGCCTACCCACTAATAAGTATCATCTTTTCAAAGACTTTCTCATTCTGCCATAGTACTTATCACACTATGTTGAAATTGCCTATCTCCCCACTGGACTGTGGACTTCCTGACAGATCAAGTTATGAAAATATATTGTTTTATCTTTACTATAGGATCTAATAAATAGTTACCCAGTAATTTAATTAATTTACTAATTCTGGGCACTTTTTATCTTTTTCATGTACTTCATTCTAACTTTCTTTTTTTCCCTCAGTTTTATTGAAGTATAATAGACAATTAGTTGCTTGTATTTACATTGTACAATTCACTGTTTTATTTTTCAATTATACTTGGCTTTTTAAGAAGAAAGAGAGAAAAAATATAAATATAAATAATACAATCGTAATTACTATGTACCCATTAATAATCACTTTCAATGTAAATGAGTTAAATTCTCCAATCAAAAGACAAAGGATAGCTGAATGGATAAGAAAAAAAGACCCAGGACTTCTGGTCAATATGGCAAGGTATAAAAATGCTGTGCTTGCTTCCTCTCACATCAAAATTACACTAAACTACAGAACAGCCATCGTTGGAAGTCACATGAAGACTAACCAAACAGAAGCCATATAACTGGGAGCACACAGAAAAGGTGAATCCATATAGAGACTGATAGTGAGGCAGATATGTGATTGGGCTGGTCCCACACTCTTGTGTGGCAGTTAAGAATTGAGTGTGGTATTTTGACTGTGAAGATCCTCCTGGAGGAGCAAAAGGTCTGGGCCTCACACTAGGTTCCTTAGCCCAGAGATCCAGTGCTGAGAAAAGAAGTTCTCACAACTTATGTCTGTGAAAAACAGCAAAGATTATAGTTGAGTGAGATGGAGTGTGGCTTGAGTTATAGACATTCTTCTTTAGGAGCTTGTGCATGGATTTACTCACTGATGACACACTAATTCTGAAATCCAGAACATAAAAATGGAGATAGACAACATAAAAAAAAATTCAGAAATGAAGAACACAATAACTGAAGTGAAGAATACCTTAATAGGAATCAGCAGTAGTTTAGAAGAAGTAATGAATCAATTCAGCAATTTAGAAGATAAGGTAGAAGAAAACACCTAATCAGAACAGCAACAAAAAGAAAAAAATTAGAATAATGAGGTTAATTTAAGAGGCCTTCAGGACAACATCAAGTGTACCAACATTCACATCATAGGGACCTAGAAGGGGAATAAAGAAAAAGCAAGAAATTAAAAACCTACTTGAAGAAGGGAAACTTCCCTAACCTGGTGAAGGAACTAGACATACTAGCCCAAGAAGCACAGAGAGTCCCAAGAAAAGGTAAACCAAAGAGGCCCACACCAAGACACATCATAATTAAAATGTCAAAGGTTAAATACAAAGAAAGAATCTCAAAAGCAACAAGAGAAAAGCAGTTACCTACAAAGGAATACCCTCAAGTCTGGCAGCTGATTTCTCAAAAGAAAGTTTGAAGGACAGAAGGATTGGCACAAAATATTTGATATAATGAAGACCCAGGATCTACAACCAAGAATACTTTATCCAGCAAAGCTATCATTTAGAGTCGAATGACAGATAAAGAGCTTCCCAGACAAAAATAAGCTGAAGAATTCATCAACACCAAGTCAGTAGTACAGGAAATGTCAGAGGGACTTCTTTAAAATAAAAAAAAAGTGCATCAAAAACATGAATAAAGAATGGTAATAACTACATTCCTATCAACAAGTACTTCAAATGGAAAAGAATTAAGTACTCCAACCAAAAGACAGAGCGGCTGAATGGATAAGAAAACAAGACCCTTACATATGCTGCCTAGAAGAGACTCACTTCAGATTAAAAAACACACAGACTAAAAGGAAGGGAATGGAAAAAGATATTGCCTTGATGGACCTAGAAGGTATTGTGCTGAATGAAATGGGTTGGATAGAGGAAAAACAAATATTGCATAATATCACATACAAATGGAATCTAAAGAACAATATAAACAACAACAACAAACAGGCTCAAACCAAGACACATCATAATTAAAATGTCAAAGATAAAAGACAAAAAGAAACTTAAATGCAGCAAGAAAAATGCATCTAGTTCCCACAAGGAAGATTCCCTAAAACTCAACTGATTTCTCTACAGATATCTTGCAGGCCATACTCTTATGGCAAGAAATATTCAATGTAATGAAAAAGCAAGGACCTACAACCAAGATTATTCTACTTAGCAAAGCTATCATTTAGAATCAAAGGACAGATAAAGAGCTTTTCAGACAAGGAAAAGCTAAAGGAGTTCATCACCACCAAATGAGTATTGCAAAAAATGCCAAAGGGACTTCATTAACAAGAAGAAAAAAAATATATATATATGTGAATAATAAAATGACAATAATTACATATCTGTCAACAATTACTTTCAATGTAAATGGATTTAAAGCTCCAATGAAAAGACATAGGATGGCTGAGTGGATAAGAAAACAAGATACTTACATATGCTGTCTACAAGAGACTCACTTCAGATTGAAAGACACACAGACTGAAAGTAAAATGATGGGAAAAAAAATTACATAAAAATGCAAATAAAAAAAGCTAAGGCAGTAATACTTATACCAGACAAAATAGACTTCAAAAAAAAAGGCTGTAACAAGAGACAAAGAAGGACCTAGTATTCCCACTTTGGGTATTTATCCAAAGAAACTCAAAACATCACTTAGAAGAAACATGTGAATCCATATGTTCATTCCAGCAGTATTTACAATAGCAAAGATATAGAGGCAACCTGGGTGTCTATCAATAGATAAATGGATAAAGAGATGGTACATATATACAATAAAATATTATTCTGCCGTTCAAAAAAGAATGAAATCTTGCCATCTGCAACAACATAGATGAACCTAGAGGTTATTGTGCTGAGTGAATTAAGTCAGACACAGAAAGACAAACGCCAAGTGATTTCACTTACATGTGGAATCTAAACAATATAAACAAGAAAATAGAAACAAACTCATAGATACAGAGAACAGTTTGATGGTTGCCAGACAGAGGGATACAAATCTGTAGTTACAAAATAGTCATGGGGATATAAAATATAGCATATTGAATATAGTCAATAATATTGTAATAACTGTGTATGGTATTAGATATGTCCTAGATTTATCAGAGTGATCACCCATAAGTTATATAAATATAGAATCACCATGTTATACATTTGAAACTAATATAATATTTGTATGCCAACAGAAATAGAAAAATCTTTTATTTTTTAAAAATGTTTTAAAAACCCCCATCCATATTCTGTATACAAGAGACACTTCGAATCAAAAGACACACACAAACTGAAAGTAAATGGATGAAAAAAATTATTTCATATCAAAGAAAATTTTTAAAAAGTTAAAGTAGCAATACTTATATCAGATGATAGACTTTTAAAAAGGCTATAATAAGATGGAAAAGGACATTAGATAATGACAAAGGATTCAATCCAACAAGAGGATATAACCTTAGTAAACATTAATGAACCCAACATAGGAGCACCTAAATATTGATCAACATTAAAAAAGAGATTGACAGTAATACAGTCATAGCAGGAGAGGTTAACACCCTATTGACACCAATTGACTAATCTTCCAGACAGAAAATCGACAAGGAAACAGCAACCTTATATGACATACTAGACCAAATAGATTTAATTGACATACTTAGAGCATCTCAACCTAAAGCAGCAGAATATATATTCTTTTTAAGTGCACATGGAACATTTTCCAAGCTATCTTGTTAGGCCACATGTTAGGCAACAAAGCAAGTCTCAATAAATTTAAGAAGATTTGAAATCATATTAAGCCTTTTTTCTGACCATAATTTATAAAACAAAAAGCAGTTACAAGAAAAAAAAACCTGAAAAATACAAACACTTGGAGGATAAATAACATGCTACTAAACAATGAAAATGTTAACAATGAAATCAAGGGGGAAAATCAAAAGATACTTTGAGACAAATGAAAGTGAAAATACAATAACCCAAAATCTATAAGACACAACAAAAGCAGTTCTAAGAGAGAAAGTTATAGCAATATAAGTCTACCTCAAAAAAAACAAGAAAAATCTCAAATAAGCAATTTAACTTTCACCTAAAGGAACTAGGAAAAGAAAAGCAAACAAAATCCAGTAGAAAGAAACAATAAAGATCAGAATGAAAACAAACAAAATAGTCTAAAAAATACAAAAGATCAATTAAACCAAGAGCTGGATCTTTGAAAAGATGAATAAAATTAGTAAATCTTTAACCAAAATCATCAAGAAAAAAAGAGAGAAGACCCAAATGAATATCAAAAATAAAAAAGAAGTGACAATTGATATCATAGAAATACAAAGAATTATAAGAAAATACTATGAGCAATTATATGTCAACAAATTGGGCAATATGGAAGGAATGGGTAAGTTTCTAGAAACATACAATCTTCTAAGGCCAAATCAAGAAGAAACGGAAAATTTGAACAAACCAATTACTAGTAATGACATCAAATTAGTAATCCAAAAACTTCCAACAAATTAAAGTTCTGGGCTGAATGACTTCACAGGCAAATTTTATCAAACTTTTAAAGAAGAGTTAAATACCTATTCTCAGACTAGTCCAAAAAATTAAAGTGGATGGAAGTTTCCCAGTGTTATTTTACAAGATCACCATTATCCCATTATCCTGATTCTCAAACTGAACAAAACAGTACCTCACCAAAAAATTGTAAGTCAATTTCTCTGATAAACATAGATGTAAAAATTCTCAACAATAAAGCAGCAAACCAAATTCAGCAATACATTAAAAAGATCATATACCATGATCAAATGAGATTTATTCTTGAGATGCAAGTTTGGTTCAATATCCACAAATCATTATGATATACCACATAAACAAAATGAAGAACAAAAATTACATGATCGTATCGATAGATGCAAAAACTTTTTTTTTAACAAAATCCAGCATTCATTTCTGATAACAACTTTCAGCAATGTGAGAATAGAGGGAACATATCTTCACCTAATAAAGGTTATATATGACAAATGCACAGCTAACATCATACTTAAGAGGGAAAATCTAAAAGTGTTCTCTTTAAAGCCAAGAACAAGATAGGCATGTCTACTTACACCACTTTTATTCAACAGAGTATTAGAAGTCCTAGCCACAGCAATCAGACAAGAAAAACAAAAATAGCATTCAAATTGCAAAGGAACAAAATAAAACTTTCATTATTTTTAAATGACATGATACTGTGTGTTCAATCAAAAAATTATTAGAATTTATAAATGAATTCAGTAAATAGCAGAATATAAAATTAATATACAGAGGAGACAATGAACAATTAAGGGATCATTTTATAAACTATATAAATATCTAACCAATGTACTATATACTTGAAGCTAATAAAACAAAATTTAATAAAAAGAAAATAGTTCTGGAGATGGATGGTGGTGATGATGGTCATGTAACAATGTGAATGTAGTTACAATCACTGAACTATATACTTTAAAATGATTAAAATGGTCAATTTTATGTTATGTATATATTATCACAATAAAAATGGAATATAGAAAAAAATAATATATGGAAATCTGTTTCATTCTTATACACGAATAATAAACTATCAAAAAGAGAAATTAAGAAAACAACCCATTTACAATTGCATCAAAATACCTAGATATAAATTTAACCAAGGGGTAAAAGACCAATATGTGAAAAATAATAACACATTGAAGAAACTGAAGAAGATACAAATAAATAGAAATATATACTGTGCTCATGGATATGAAGAATCAACATTGCTAAAACGTCTATATTACCCAAATCAATCTATATAGGTCAATGCAATTACTACCAAAATACCAGTGGCATTTTTTTACAGAACTCAAACAAATAATCCTAAATTTTAGATGGAATCATAAAAGACCCTGAATGGCCACAGCAATCTAGAAAAAGAAGAACAAATTTGGAGGTATCATGCTACCTGATATCAAATTATACTACAAGGCTATAGTAATCAAAACAGCATGGCAGTGACATAAAAAATATATATATATATATATATATATATATATATATATATATACACACACACACACATAGATCAATGGGACAGAATAGAGAGCACAGAAATAAAAGTATGTTTATATGGTCATTCAATCTATGACAAATGAGCCAAGAATATACAATGGGATAAAGACAATTAATAAATGATGTTGGGAAAACTGGACAGATACATACAATAAAACTGGACCACCTTCTTACACCATATACAAGAATAAACTCAAATAATTTAAATACTTAATATAAGACCCAAAACCATAAAACTTCTAGAAAAAAACATAGGCAGTAAATTCTTTGACATTGCTTTTAGTAATGTCTTCTTCTGATACGTCTCTTCGGACAAGAGAAACAAAAGAAAAAATAAACAAATGGGACTACAACAAACTAAAAAGTTTTTGCACAGAAATGGTTATCAACAGAATGAAAAGAAAATCTACTGAATAGAAGATATTCGCCAATAATACATCTGATAGGGGGTTAATATCTGAAATTTGTAAAGAGCTCATATAACTCAATACCATCACCAACAAAAAAATCCAATTAAAAAAAAATGGGCAGAGGATCTGAAGAGACATTTCTCCAAAAAAGACCTACAGATGGCCTATAGACACTTGAGAAGGTGCTCAATGTCACTAATCATCAGACAAATGCTAATTAAAACCAAAATGAGGTATCACATTACACTTATCAGAATCACTATCGTCAACAAATCAACAAACATAAGCATGGTCAAGGATATGGTGAAAAGGAAATTCTCATGCACCTTTTGTTTGTTTGCAAATTTGTACAGCCACCATGGAAAACATATTAAAAGTTTCTCTAAAAATTAAAAATAGAACTACCGTGTGACCAATCTATTTCACTTCTATGTGTTTATGCAAAGAAATCAAAGCATGAATTTGAAAAGATATATGCACCCCTATGTTCATTGCAGTGCTATTTACGATAACCCAAAATTGGAAGCAACCTAAATGCCCTTTAAAAGACAATTGGATTAAAAAAAATGTAGTACATATATACAATGGAATATTACTCAGACATAAAAAAGAATAAAAAGCTTACCATCTTACCATTTGCAACATGGATGGACCTAAAGGCTACTATGCTAAGTGAAATAAGTCAGACAGAAAAAGACAGATACCATATGATCTCACTTATATGTGGAATCTAAAGAACAAAATAAATAAACCAAACAGAAACAGACTCACAGACACAGAGAACAAACTGCTTATTGCCAGTTGGGAGGAGGGTTCAGGGTCTGGGTGAAAAAAGGTAAGGGGATCAAGAACTACAAATTGGTAGTTACAAAATAGTCATGATGATGTGAAGTATAGCATAGGGAATAAAGTCAATAATATTATAACAGCTATGTATTGTACTAGACTAATCAGATAGATCACTTTGTAAATTATATAAATGTCTAACCACTTTGCTGTACATCTGAAACTAATGTAAAATAATATTGAATGTTAACTCTAATTGAAACAAAAAAAAAATCATAAATAAATGTAGGTAGTAAAAAGACAATTTGAGACAGAGATAAAATGATAAACAAAGTCAAGGCACTTTTTAACCACCATAAAAAGAGATTGAAGAAAGAGTTTAGCAGTTTTGCTTTCTTTGCTGCTTCACCTGTGAGGATGAAGACCATTCTCAACAATCAGACTGTTGACATTTCATAAAATGTGGATATCACTTTGCAGGGATGCACAATTATTGTTAAGGGCCCCAGAGTCACTCTGAGGAGGGATTCAATCATATCAATGTAGAAAGTCTTGGAAAGAAAAAGAAGAGGCTCCAGGTTGACAAATGATGGGAAAATAAAAAAGAACTGGCTACTGTTCAAACTATGTGTAGTCAATGTATCGAACACAATCAAAGGTGTTACACTGGGCTTCTGTTACAAAATTAGATCTGTGAATGCTCACTTCCCCATCAACATTGTCATTCAGGAGAATGGTTCTCTTATTGAAATCCAAAATTTCTTGGGTGAAAAAAACATCCACAGGATTCGGATGAGGTCAGATGTTGGTTGTTCAGTATCTTAAGCCCAGAAAGATGAGTTTATTCTTGAAGGGAATGGCATTTAACTTGTATTAATTCAGCTGTTCTGATTCAACAAGCTACAATCATTAAAAACAAAGATATTGGTATGTAGGTTTCTGAAAAAGGAACAGTTCAGCAGGCTGATAAATAAGGTCTAAGTTGTCCAGCTACAGAAATGCCAAGAAATCAGATAAAAGTTGTGTATTTGAAACAACAACAAAACAAACGATCCAATCAAAAAATAGGCAGAGGACCTGAAGAGACACTTCTCCCCAGAGGACATGCAAACGGCCAATAAACATATGAAAAGATGCTCAACATCGCTAGCTATTAGAGAAATGCAAATCAAAACCACAATGAGATACCATTTCACACCTGTTCAAATGGCTATAATCAACAAAACGAGTAATAACAAATGCTGGAGAGGATGCAGAGAAAAAGGAACCCTCATATACTGCTAGCAGGACTGCAAATTGGTACAGACACTATGGAAAACAGTATGGAAGTTCCTCAGAAAACTAAGAATTGATCTACCATATATGATCCAGCAATCCCACTACTGAGTATTTACCCCAAAGACTTGAAAACTCATATTCAAAAAGATATTTGCACACTGATGTTCATAGCAGCATTATTCACAGTGGCCAGGACATGGAAGCAACCGAAGTGCCCCAGGGTAGATGATTGGATAAAGAAGCTGCAGTACATATATACAATGAAATATTACTCAGCCATAAGAAGAGATGAAATACTGTCATTTGTGACAACATTGATGGACCTAGAGATAATCATGCTAAGCAAAATATTCCAGACAGAAGAAGTTGAAAATCACATGATATCACTTATATGTGGGATATAAACCTAAAAGTAAAAAATGAACAGGACAAACAGAGACTCATAGACATGGACAATAGTCTAGTGGTTACCAGAGGATAGAGGGAGTTTGAGAAGGGGGAAGTAGATGAGGTAAAGGGGGTCAAAGATAGGAGGTTAGGAAGAGGGTGAATTGAGTAAAGGGGATCAAATATATGGTAGCTGAAGGAAACTGGACTTTGAGTGGTAAACACACAATAGAATATACAGATGTTAAATTATAATGTACACCTGAAAATTATATAATTGTATTAACCAATGCTACCCCAATTAAAAAATAAATTAAACTTAATTAAAAAATAAATTAAACTTAATTAAAAAATAAAGAATAAAAAAATAAAAAATAAAGTAACATTATTGTATCATAGATTAACATTTAAAATTGCTGTAATACTATGTAAATATAAAACTACCAGCTTTGTGAGTGAACGTTTGTGGAAATTTTTTCCCCCTAATGTATATTAGTGTTAAATTGATTAAAAATCTTCCAGAATTAAAACATGCACACACACACACACCACACACACACACACACACACACAAACACACTCAGGCTCACCACAGCCCTATGAATCCCCATCGGTAAACTAAGGCCCACAGCCAAATGTGCATTGCTTGTCTTTAAGTGGGTTTATGAGTTAATGAAAAGGTTTTACATTTTCTAATAGTTAAAAACTCAAAAGAAGAATAATATCTTATGGTACATAAAAATAATGAAAATCAAATTTCCATATCCATAAAGTATTATTGGATACAATCATACTCGCTTATTTATTTATGTATTGTCTATAACTGTTTTCCCCCTACTAATCATGGTGGAGTTGTGCAATTAAAAGTCTGTAAAACCTAGACTTTACACAAAAAAATGGTTGACCCCTGGTTTAGAACAATCCCTGTGCATAGATTTGATGAAATAAATAATGATGAATGAGTGTCTTTCTGCTCTTTTAATATTACACCTTTTTCAGAAATCTGAAAACTATACACAGCTTTTGTCTGATGAAAAATCTAACTTGTTAATGATAAAGGAATTGGCACAGAATCTAAAAAATATACTACAATAAAAAAGAGAATAGAATAAAGAACAAATAATAATATTACAGCATAGTATATAAAAATTATGACCAACCATATCTCCAGAAACTTAAACTTAATGAAATATTCATCTTCAGAAGTTACATTATCACTAAAACTTAATTCATTCACTTATTCTCTTTCTTCTACTATAAAATAACTCAAGTTATTCTCTGATATGCCCTCTCCTTCAGCTAACCTAAATATGTCTCTCAATTCCCCAAAATATCAGATATCAAACTGCTTTCCTTATTTCAGTAAACTCATGCATTTTCTGCCCTCTCCCTGGGATATTTTTTCTCTTTTACCCATCTAATTTCTTGTTATTCAAAAGACGAGGGCTCAAATACTACCACTGCCTCATCACCTCATTGTGAAAACTTCTACACCTGATTGCATATATCTGCATTTATTCATTTGTGCATTTATTCATTCATCCAACAAATATTTGTTGGACAACCACTATATGACAGGCATTCTTCTAGATACTGGTCTATAGCAGTTATAAAGAGAGGTTACACCCTACTTTCATGGAGCTAACATTTTATTGGGGAAAAAGACAATAGGAAATTTTAAATAAATAATATCACAGTGATATGAGCAATTAAAAACAAAAATAAGTTTGAACGTGATGATAATGATGACAATGCATTGTAATTCTGTGCTGCAAAATACATTATCCATATATCTGTTACTATTTACAAATAGCATTATGTGGGACTGGGTTTACATTGGGCCTCCAGAAAGGATCTGTCTAATATATTTTTTTTATTCTCAGTGCACAGCAGTCCATGGCCTATCATTAGTGTTAGATGGACAGTGGGAGGGCGGTTGAAGGGTGGATAATACATCTTAGTAGTATGATTTCTCTATGTAGAAAATGGTGAAATAACGGAAAATAACTATATGAGCATTCTGAAATATTAGAAATTATAAATATTTAGAAAAAATGTGCATTAGTATCAAAATTACAGAAGTTGTGAAAGAAATAAATAAGGTTAAAAATTACAGATATTTATAAAGACCCATTTTTGAAAAGAGTGTCAAAGCAAAAAGGTGCAAAATATCAGTACAAATTTAAAATTATATGAGTAGAACAAATTTCTGTTATTGAAACTGAATCAGATAATTTTTTCTTAATCAGTTGGTTCATTGCTTTGCAACTTATCTATGTAGCTGGAACTTGGAAGTACCAGTTTCACATAGTACTAAAACAGTCCTTATTTTTTAAGTTGGACTGATCATTTTTTAAGATTTCATTTTTCTCCATTAATTCCCTGCTACAAGAATAGGGGAAATAAAGCACTGTCTCAAGCTAATTATTTTCATGTCTAATAAAAAATTTCAAAGGCATAAGTGTCCAAGAATATTAATATTCTGAATTTAAGATTTGACCTTTCAATTAAAAAAAAATAGGTAAGTAAATTCCATACTCAGTTTCTGCAATTTCATATTCAGTATATTCAAATGTGTTCAGTAGATTTAAATGATGTGAATTACATAAGCAATTGTAATTTTTTTCAGAAAACTTTATTTTCATTTCTTAGACAGAAACAATTTCTATCAATGCTACTAATAATTTTTAGCTCATACATTTCAAGGACATAACCTGAAAATACAATTCTATTTTTCTTTTTTTCTAATTCCAGTTAACATTCAATATTATACTAGTTTCAGGTGTACATCATAGCATATAACTTACAAAGTGATCCCTCAGGTAAATCTTGTAACCATCAGAAACCATATATAGTTATTGCAATATCATTAACTATATTCGCTATGCTGAATTTTATAGCCCTAGACTATTTTTTAATTGCCAATTTGTACTTCTTTAATTTGTTTAATGTTTATATTATTTTCCAATTATAGTTGACATACAATATTATATTAGTTTTGAGAGTACAACACAGTGATTAGACATTTATATAGCTTACAAAATTATTACCCAATAAATCCAGTGCCCATCTGACACCATACATGGTTATTACAATACTACTGACTATATTCTTTACATCCCCATGAATATTTTGCAACTACCAGTGTGTATTTCTTAATCCACTCCCCACTTCATATCCCTCCATCTACCAACCATCAAAGTGCTTTCTGCATCTATGAGCTTATTTCTATTGTTTGTTTGTTTATCCTGTTCTCTAGATTCCACATATAAGTAAAATCACATGACTTTCTTCTTTTACTGTCTGACTTATTCCACTCACCACAGTATTTTCTAGGTCCATTCATGTTGTTGCAAATGGCAAGATTTCATTCCTTTTTATGACCGAGTAATGTTTTATTGTATATATAAAACATTACCACTTCTTAGTACCATTTCTTCTTTATCCATTATCCACTGATAGACACCCAGGTTGCCTCCATATCTTGGCTATTATAAATCATGTTGCAGTGAACATATGGATACACATGTCCCTTCAAAGTATTGTCATACATTAATGAGTGAGGACAGAGAGAAGGCCTTGGCTCAAAAATTGACTTTCTTTCTACTACAAGAGAATCCCTATTTATTGGCCTTTGGGGTAATGTACAAAAAGA
This sequence comes from Pteropus medius, assembly GCF_902729225.1. NCBI lineage: Eukaryota > Metazoa > Chordata > Mammalia > Chiroptera > Pteropodidae > Pteropus > Pteropus medius. The sequence goes on along the minus strand of NW_024344437.1, from coordinate 553,966 downwards.
ACACCTTTTGTCTCAATTTCTGAGAATTAGCAGAAAATGCAATTAAATTACCCGGAATAACATTTTCTTCTATTCATCTGTTTAATTAATAGTTTCTTCTATCTCATTTTTGAGTGAGTAAAGGGTAGCTACTTTCTTACACAATGTCTCTGAATTTCAGTTTTCTAAATCTTCAAAGAGAAATTACACAACTATACAAAATAAATAAAGTTATTACTATAACTTTATGACCATCTGCCCAACATTAAAGGAAAAGATATCTGACAATCATCTGTTTGGGTTAAACTGACTTTTGATTCATAGAAATATTTAGAAGATATTTCTGAAATAATTATTAAAATTATTATTAATATTAATGATTCTGATTCTGATTGGCTATATAAAAACATGATTGATTATTGGTTAGTCAAGGAGCAATCCAATATTTTTCAATTAGTAAAAGTAAGTTATAAAAATGTGCTTGGAATATTGTCCATCTTGACATAGCAATCATCTAAAAGTCCATTTATCAAAAATTAGTAACAATTTTCACGACCTAAATGCAATGAGTCTCCACTGAAACCCCTCAAGTATTAGTCATTATTATACCCAAAGAGAACAAAGCAAAATCAATAAACAGAGAGCAAATCTGTATATTGCCCAAGATATAGCTCAATCTGGTTTTGACATAAGCTAAAGATCTATGCTGCTGATAACAGAAACTTAAGATTAGAATGATTAGTTTGGCAAGGCACCACCTAAACAACTGAATAATGTCCTAGTACAGTGCAAATTTTTTTGGTATGAGTAATAATTTGTTCCTGAAATATTTAATATTTGCAAAGCATCGACAATGTGCTTGGTTTGGTTCAAAACTCAGAGGACATAGCTTCTGGATGGCACATTGTTTCCTTTTCCCACCCATAAGAACTGTAACTGTTATTCCTCCTTGACTTCTTTCTCCTAATAACCCTTTTCCCCACCCCACTCCAGTACATATCTATCTCATGATGATATACTGAAAAGAAAAAAAAACTCAACCCACACAATGCTTGATTTGGTTCTTTCTGAGGCTAGAGCCTGACTCTAGATATTAAACAATCTCTTTTAAGAGGATAATTTCCAATGCATAAAAATAGTCATATTCATATATATATATATCCTCAATTATTTTACCTATTTATTTAATAAAGATGTACTGACCTTGAAAATGTGCTAGGATCTGAAGATTTAAAACCAAATGGTAAGTTCAAGATTTTACAAGTAGTTACATTTGGCTAGAAAAATAGATTAGCTTGGAGAAGTAGATAATTGGGCATTACCAGTTCATAAAAAGCCATACATGCTAAGCTAAATGATTTTGAACTTTAAAACCTGAAAGTTATAAAGAGCTATTGACACCATATTGAGCAGTTACTACACGTGTAATGACATTGATGTTGAAGAAAGATCATCATTGCAGTAGTATGGAGGAGGTCCAGATTAGAGACAAGGAAAAAAGACAGAAGCGGGTATCAATCAAAAGAATAAATGATTTCATCATATTTCCTATTCATCCATCACAGCATTTTTTTTAACTTGGAGTCTTTTTACTTATAGAATATATTTTAGATCAGAGACAATATTTTTTTCTTAATAGAAGAAATCACATTAAATTAATATACACAAGTGCCATAAATACATGAGTGATCACACAGAAACTATATCAATAGTGTTCTCAATCACATATTCTTTCTTTTAAACTCATTGCAATCACATTTTTATCTGTGATTTCAGGGAATGTTTAGTCTTAAAAAAAAATTAGCTGTCAATAGATATCATTTGAGAAGATAAACTTCTATCAATGCAGCTTTTCAAGGAGGCACTAATATTCAGACAGAAATGACAGAAGTAGAACTCAGATTTTAGGTAAACTTCCCAGGCTATAATAGTAACATTCTTGTAAACTTAGAACTTCATTCGGATTTTTCTAAATGTTGACTTTGTTGCTAGAATTTGTGTATTTTCACATGAAAATAATAGGAAAAAAATGAAGCCATTCCTATCACTAAACTAACTGTTCAGTACAACATATGTTTGTTAAGCACATGCTGCATACAAACACTATGGTCATAAGTGTCAGGAATAAAAAAATGAAAAAGTACCCATCTCTATATTCAAGAATTTTACAATCTATAACAAGGAAAAAAATCATAGCCAATCCCTTGATCTGTAAAAGAAGGGCCCAAATCCACTTTATGAACCATCCGGAATTAGTAAAATTGCTAGAGTTCAGACTTCTTCTCCATGAACATGACCAAGTTATTCAAACTTTTTAATCATCCATAAGATGGGAATAGTTCAGTTCCTGCCTCATTGTGCTTTGGAGATGATGCTATAAAGAGAAAATGAGATAACACATGTACTTGTCACATTCTCAGGCAATAGCAAAACTCAATAAATATTAACTATAATCTTCATAATTTTAATTATTTGAAAACTTTTAGCATCTTATTATTGCTAATAATGTGTGTCATTATTGCTATTTATTCAATCCTTACTTTGTCTGTATAGACACGGCTGATTGTCAATTTGACACAGTTCAAATCCAAAATTCAATTATTTAATATATATCGTCACAAATGTATAATCAAAAGGCTATGCAATTTCATCTAAGATGAAACTATTCTTTGTATATTGAAACAGTGTTTATTTTTTTATAAATATTCTGAATATAGTCCCAATCTCCTAGGTCTTTCTGGATCTAAGGAACACAATTTTATTTATGCCATAGGAATATCTTTTTATCTAAAATTTTTATATTGATTTTTAAAAACACATTAGCTTCTTAAATATCCCAAGTACTTAATTCTCATTATTGTAAGATAATATATATATTGTCAGTGATAGATCATCATAAGTGAAATAATGACCCTCCATTTACCATTCCAATATTCTGCTTCTCTTGTAGCCACACTTCTTAAAAGGTTTATTTATATCTCAGGCCTACAATTCTTCACTTTCCATTACTTTTCAAACAGACCGGTCGGCTTTTCCTCCTTACCTCTCCACCGAAACGCCCTTGTGAAAGAACTGAGAATTCTGCTGTTAACACATTTATTAACATTGTTCTTTCTTCATCATATTCAACCTTTCAGCAACATTTGATTCACTTTTTACCTCTGAAAAGTGTTGGTCACATCTTATGTTTCTCTTGGGTGAAACATAATATTCAGTATTATGCTGGCAAATATTTAACAACTGGCTTTCTAGGGAGAAAAAAACAGTCCAACTTGTAGTGTGGGCTGATTTTCATAATTTAAATCCTTTTACCATAAATTATTTCAAGCTGCCAACATGACACTGCTAAACAGAGACAAGACACACACCGATGCTCCAGCATACCACTTGATCTGTGAATTAGCATCGAGTAGCACTGAATACTCAAATTGCAAATAATTTTATTTTTATAAAATATTATTAAGATGTAATTATATGTTCAAAAGAATAAATTTTTAGTTATATTTAATGATTGTGACTTAAACATTTGATAATAATTAATTATTATTTATATTTTATTTTTGAATTTTAAAAATAATGTTAAACTCTTTAAAAAAACAATTTCTTTGGAAAGCCAAATAAAACATATTTTTATGAAAAAGATATATATGTATGTATCTATTGGCTAGAAATACATTTAATTTTTTTTACTCTTTAGATCATTACTTACAATAGAACACAATATACTTGAAAATCTTGTTAAAAGAAAAAGTGGAACTTGAGATGAGAATTTATTTGTAAGGAACATTGCACTTATTTTTTTCTCCTATGGTAAAATCATTTTATTTGCTTCTTAATTTGCACCCAAATGTGTTAAGTCTTTGTAACTTAGCTCAAGCCACCCTCAGGTGGTATGGTCATTGTCCTTGAAACCTCAAATATTTCCTTGTTATTAAATGGAATATTACTCAGCCAAAGAAGAAATGAAATATAGCCATTTACAACAACATGGATGGACCTTGAAATAATCATACTAAGCGAAATAAGCCAGACAGAAAAGGTTGAAAATCACATGATATCACATATGTGGGATATAAACCTAAAAGTAACAAATGAACAGGACAAACAAAGACTCGTGGACATGGACAATAGACTAGAAAAGGGGGAGGAGGAAAGGGAAAAATAAAAAAAAATATAATGTTTAAAAAATTATGTATATATAATATGAAAAAATAAATAAACTGGCATTAAAAAAATAAAAAATGAATTCTAGGTTGCTATTCCTATATTAACAATCTGATGACTCCATTACATTAGTGGAATATCCCCTAAAATGGAGTTCAATTTTGATCAATATAAACCAAGATGTGACCCTGTACTATTATCAAGGATAGGCAGAAGTAAAAGTCACCCTAAACCACTATATGCTTATGTCTCACCTGCAAGAATGGGAACTGGGAAGGGGAGAAATCTACATGCAGCACTGAATTTGAGAACATTGCTTGGGACCTCTAGGGTGATTTCTGTCTCCTGGCTTTCCTCTTCTTCCCAGATAGCTGCTCACAGTGTTTGGCATGCAGTCATCTCACTCTGCCTGGTTACATGTGCCGGCCACTGGGGACCCGAGCTTGTACTCTTTGAGAAAGTATGCCACGTTGAATTTGCCACTGTGATCTCTAGATTGGTTACTGAGAATGAATTTGCCACTGTGATCTCTAGATTGGTTACTGAGAATGTCACATTTTAGTGGACTATTCTGCTCGTAAACCAGCCAGAGGTAGAGGTGAAGACCTGTGCCCTTGAGAGACCCAGAAGCCACATAATTGGAAAGGACTGTGCCACAGCTGATGTTGTTGTCCTTCATGTTGACCACCAAAAAATGGTGCCATTCCCTATATTTGGAACCCTTCCTACTGGTAGCATCCAGATCTGTCAAGACCAAAGTGTAGAATTTACCTGTATCAAGGCCATCTCATGCAATAGTGGTGGGTTGGTTCTTAACATGGGTAGGCATCAGCACTTTGCCCAGCTCCTTGATCTCCACCCAGTAAAGAATGCTTTGGCCACTCGTCCACTTTCTGTAGGTTCAAGGGTCCAGACCTCTTGCTGAGGTTCATCGGCTTCATGGGGCCAAGGAGGAGGACAGTCGGGAGAGCTGCAGGAAACCAGGTGCAGGTCAGCAGCAGAGACTAGAAGATGGTCACATAGTTTTGTATCTTCACAATATCATGTGTATTTCCTTTACATGAATTGTTACAATTGCAGTTTACTTATGCCATTATGTATTTAATGTCTACTCTACTAAATGAAGTTTCACAACTACAGGAACCATATTTGTTTGGTTCACTGCAACATCCCTAACATCAGAAACACATTGCACTCTTTCTGGCAAATGTTACTTGCTCAAAATGATTTTGGAATAAATTTTATTCGCCTCATTAATAGAGACACACTCTGAAGCTTATGATGTAGAAAGGCTAAAAAATGCAAAGAGAAAGAGATAATGATGTGATAAAGACTCAGGGGTTGCTAATGTTTAAAGTTCCCAGATTATCACAGCAAGGAAAAGATAGAAAAAGTTGCAAATAGCTTTATTTTTAGGTGGATAAGGGTAAGAAGCTCAATAAGGTAGACTTAGGTTTAAGTCCCACCATTTGAAGAAATGCTAAGCAATAAGGTTGAATTTTTATGACCTCTTAAGTTCCTCTTGATTAAGAAAGTTATGACAAAGAGATTCAGAATGGGAGCAGTCTTGTTCATGCTATTTTCAAGAGTTGACTGTATTTACATCAACCCCTATAATCCTGAGGACATTTATTTCAATTTAAGTCTATCATTTACTAGACTTATGGTGGTTGCCCTAAGGGGAAATAAGATTTTCAGACTTTAGTTTGGAAAATTTAATTCACATCCTTATAGATAAAAATTATTTCTTAAATGTAAAAAAAGTTTTGTTTTCTATTTCTTGTTTTTGTTGAGTTCTATGCTTACTGGGATTATATGATGGACTTCGCTTTGGTCCAACATGAGAGCATAAATAATTAGATAATGCCGATAACCCACCCCCTTCCCAGACTGAATGTGAGGTTCATGTTTTATTCATCTTAATGCCCTTAGGGTCTAGGGCAGTGCCTGGCACATAGCAGATTGCCAAGAAATATTTATTAAATTAAAAAAAGAAAAACATGCAAAAGTGCCTCATCCATAGGTGATCCTTTCCCCACGTCTTCAGCCCCACCCTTAATCTCAGTAGATTAGAAGAATCTAAATATGTAGGGTCTGTTTGGAGTCAAGATGACAGCACCATACAAGGAGTTAACAAAAAGTTGCTAAAGACTTAGAGAAGCCCCTCCACACACATCTCCCAGAGAGATCAGTCTCAGACAAACTCTAACAAGGACAAAGCAGATTTATCAATTTTCTGTAGTATATTTTGGATATGTGATGTGAGTAGCATTGAGATAGGATAATTCTAAAAGACTCATGTGAAACTACAGTAGCAAATTAACGGGGTTCTAGAACAGGGTTTTACACTCCCAGGGCAGGTTCTGTCCTTGGAGACAAAGAACATCAGGAAGATATTACCTTCCCTAGAGGAAAGTCATTTTTAACCTTTTACTGCTATCTCATACCCCTTAGACAATCTGAAGAAGGTGCTGGACTCTCTGAAAATTGTTGTGTCCTTTGGTGGATGGGAAAAATTGCTACCTTATTGTGGTATCATGGGAAAGATTGGTACCTTTACTTTTCAACATACTATAAGAATACGTTCAAATCCCTACAATATGTGCAGCAAAGCTTTTAAAAGTAGTAAGTTGATGATTCTTTACTGGTCCTCTCAAAAGAAAGAAAAAGAAAGAAAGAGAACAACAAGCACAAATAATTAAATGATTAATTATAAATAATTAAAGTAGGGCAAAGCCTGACACCCACAATGCTTGGTGTTAGCTTTTCCCTAACCCCTTATTTTACATGAAAATTCTTAGGAAAATTACATAGGAATTTATGGGCTTTCTATACACCATTACTCAGTCAGCTCCAGATGGAGTGACTTATCAATTTGATACATTTAGTAAGAATAAATGAAGCTTGTCCTTCTTCCTCTTGGGAGCAAACCTAGAAGCAAGCTGTCTCCGAGAAATGAGAGCAGCATTACACTTCTCTCATGCCTAGGTCTTAATTTGTGCAAAACCTTGTTGGGGAAGGAACTGTTTGTTCTTAGAGGCCTCCATTAGTTGGTACAAAGTGGTGCTCAGTGGATGTTGTGCTTAGTTTCATTGATTCATTGATGTGCACAGGTTCTGACAGTAAGTCTCTTTGACATCTCAGCATTAATCTGAGAATAATTATAAGGAGAAAGTTTTTATGTTCTTTTATTCTATAGAATCTTTTTAAATTATGTAAATTATGTCAATTCTATTTGAAATTTAAATATAACCTTGTATGAAAATTAATGAGAAAAAAAATGATCAATGGCTCCTTGTTTATATAACCTTGATAAAAACCGCTTTAGGACTTGTTCAGAACAAGAAACAATTAATTTTGGACTAGTAGCTAAGATCTTCAAATTAATGTATGTTTATTCAATGACAATATGCTCAACTGTGGTTGTAGTGTCACTGCTGTTTTCTCAGCATTTGTCAGTCAGGATTTTTGGGTTTTTTTACTTATTGAAAAGACTGGTTAAACAGTGATATGTCAGAAAAGTAAACTATAATTGGGCAAAACTAATTTTTTAAAGTGTAATTGCTGAGATAAAGCTCTGGAAAATACACAAAAAGCCCAGGCTGTATAAAGATGTAAAAGATTACTTTCTTTATAATCATTGAAATTTATGACAAATTTAAACCTCACAGATAAAAACACAGTCTTTGCTAAAAGTATTTAAACACTATTCAAATGAATATTATCTAAACACAGCGGCTAGTGAATAAAAGAACATGCCAATGTATATCCAGCACTTTGGTGATATTTGGCTGAACATCTGTTCTAAATGGTATGTTATTAAGAACGAGTTGAGCAGGTCAGTCCACTTTCTATCAATGCATGTTATCAACAAATACTGATTAAACTTCAACTCCACATTAGGAGATTTTTGTGGCCGAGAACATTGAAGGTATGTGTAATAAAAGAAATGCATTTTCAGAATAGTTACCACCAGGTATTTGATAAATAATGCTTGTGTCTACTTTAACAAGATTGAAACATTTGATATAAACATTATCTTTATTTTAGGAAACATTTGATATAAACATTATCTTTATTTTAGAAAACATTTGATATAAACATTATCTTTATTTTAGAAAAGTTTAAGTTCATTATCAAATGCACCAAAACCTATACACAATAAAAATATCACTTATTTATACCATATGTTGCTATTCTGAATATACTACATTCAAAGGATGATTTGAGCATATTGGATTTGGGAGTGGAGAAGGCTTTAATCTATAAATTGTTATTAAATTGTCATTATAACTACAGATAAGTATTTCACATTTTATATAAATTTGTCTCTAAAATACAGAAAATATGTTATAATGTAAAAATTTAACCAATTTGAGTTATTTCTTTAGGCCCCTAGTCATTAATAAATGTTTTATTTCTATTCAAGTCATAAAAAATAATCAGTGCAAATAACTTATTCTGTAACTCTGATTTCTGAAATGCTAAATTAACTGAATACTTAAATGAGTTTAAGTTTGGGTTAGATATTGGTGGTAAGTAAATACAACTTAAGTGAAAGAATTACAAAAATTTATTGAAGTTGAACTTAAAAACTACATAGAATAGATGATGCGGAGGGTGAAGCAGATTCTGAGGCCACAATCTTTCTCTAGCCTATTGCAATTTATAATCCTGTTTTATTTTCTGTTTTTTGGTTTTTGGTTTTTGGTTTTTAATGGCAATGAGCCAAAGCATCTAGAAGCATGGATTACAAAGTTTTAGCTCATTAGGTAGAATTTTAAGTCAATCAAGAGCCCCTAGAGACACCTTAAAGGCGCTGCATATTCTAAAAACACCTGAGAAAGGGGCATGCAAAAGATGAATCAGACAGAAGAAAACTGTAAATAGAGAGCTGAGAAATTGGTGACAGAAGTCCAGAGTCAACATGATTAAAGCCCAGTCAGGAGTCTTTGATGAGATAACCTAATTGAATGATTATAAAAAATATGAGAGAGAAACATGGTAGATTTAACACTTGTATTTCCCTCTGTTTCCTCCTGAAACTGCACTAAAATAGTGATAAAGGGATTTTTTTAAAGCATAAATGTCCAAGAACAAATAGAAAAGAAGATATAGCAACAGCCAAATTTTGGAAGCTAGAAAAAAGGTGAATGAATATCAACTAACTTCACAGACTACAGAATGCCAGGACCAGCATTGGCAGCAGAGGAAGGCCAGCAGCAAGATCATCTGAGCTGCAGAAACCCCAAAAAACACAGACATTAAAAGTATCATGTACCTTTGAAAGAAAAGATATAGTTAAGAATAAAACTAAGATGGGCTAAATATTCACATAGTAGCAGTTAACCCCCCATATCCTGTCCTTTCTTCTACCTAGCAGAGCAACTGCCCCTCAACCACCCAGGCAGAAGACAAGTGTGCCTTAGAGAAAAGTTAAGTTAAAGGGGAATGTTAGGCCAGAATCCAGGATCCACTGGCAAGAGAGTTAGTCATTGAAACTGAAAACTGGGGTTTCAAGTGGAAAATCTACATAGGAAAAGGAAAATCTCTCACCTCTTTGCTCGGTCAACTCTGAGAAAACACTAACTAGTCTTTTCAGAAAAAAAAACAAACAAACAAAAAAAAAAAAACCAGAGAATTCCTTTCTAGAAAAACCATCCAGACCAAGAGAGGAGACATACAGATACTGACTATTGAGAGTTTATCCAATAAAATAATTTAATTAGATAATTCCACAGTGAGATTTGCCACCTGAGAATTCCCTTCCCCACCCCACCCCCCACAGAAGTTCCAGTCAATTTCTAACGTGAAAGACAAAGGCCAAAATAATCAAAGAAGTAACTCAAAAAAGAACAGAGAAAATACAAGCAGCAGAAGAAAATTTTCCAAAACTCTAATTAGTATCTTCAATAACATAAGAGAATATACAGTATTCTTAAAATAGATTGCTATTTTTTCTTTTTTTAATTTAATTTTATTAGTTTCAAATATACAGTACATTGGTTAGACATCTATATTGTTCATCAAACAATCCCTCTAATTGCTCCCTCCCTCCTCTGGCCCTCTGCTTGGCCATCATATTAATGCTAACTACATTCCCTCTTCCATGCTCCTCGTGCCCAACTATCAACTACTAATTTGTACTTCTTTAACCTTTCACCCCATCCTTCCAGCCTCCCAACCCCTTTCTCCTCTCTCCATTACCAAATTGTCCATTATATTTGTGAGTCTGTTTTTGATTAGTTTGTTCTTTTTGTTCCTTAGATACCTCATATAAGTGAAATCATATGGTATCTAACTTTCTCTGTCTGACTTATTTCACTCAGCATAATAACCTCTAGGTCCATTCATGTCATTGCAAATGGTAGGATTTCATTTTTTTTTTAATGGCTGAGTAATATTCCATTCTATATATGAATCATAACTTCTTTATCCAATCATCTGTTGGTAGGCATTTAGGTTGCTTCCATATCTTGGCTATTGTAAATTGTGCTGCCATAAAAATAAGGGTGCATAGATTTTTATGAATTATTGTTTTGGTTTTCTCTAGATAAATACCCAGAAGTCAATTAAAATCATTTTTAATTTTTTGAGAAACCTTCAGACTGTTTTCATAGTGGCTGTACCAATTGGCAATCCCACCAACAGTATGAGGGGTCCCTTTTTTTCATGTCCTTGCCAAAGCTTGTTGTTCTTTGATTTATTGGTGATAGCCATTCTGATGGGTGTGAAGTGATATTTCATTGTGGCTTTAATTTGCATTTCTCTGATGAGTAGTGACTTTGAGCATCTTTTCATATGTCTATTGGTCATCTGTATTTCCTCTTTGGAGAAATATCTTCTCAAGTCTTCTGCCTATTTTTTAATTGGATCATTTGTTTTTTTTTGTTGTTGTTGAATTGTATGAGTTCTTTATATATTTTGGATATTAACCCCTTATCAGATGTATCATAAGGGAATTTCTTCTCCCATTCAGTCAGTTGTCTTTTTGTTTTATTGATGGTTTTGCTGTACAAAAACTTTTTGGTTTGAAGTCTCATTTGTTTATTTTTTTCTTCTGTTTCCCTTGCTTGAGGAGATATATCTGAAAAGAAATTACTGTCAGCAATATCAGAGAGTTTACTGCCTATGTTTTCATCTAGAAGTGTTATGGTTCCAGGTCTTAACATTTAAGTCTTTAATCCATTTTGAGTTTATTCTTGTATATTTTTGCCTCCTTTGTAATGTATTAAGTGAGCATGTAAGTGTGGATTTATTACGGGGCTCTCTATTCTGTTCCATTGATCAATGTATCTGTTTTTATGCTAGTACCACATTGTTTTGATTACTATAGCATTAACAGAGCATTCAAAAGCAATAAAAAAAGAGAATTTTAAAAGATCACAGAAATAACATTTTTAAATGAGTTGGAAAACGAAGTTGGATAAATTTTTGAGAAAGTAGAAGAAAAACTGAAAGAAAAAATATATAAAAAAATTAAGATCAACATCAAAATGGAGACTTCCAGAAAGACAGAGAACAACAACAAAACAAAATAAAACAAAACAAAAAACAAACAAAAAACAAAAACAAAATAAAACAAAACAAAAAACAAAAAAACTAGAGAAAATATATAACTCCCCAGACCTGGGTATTATTTTTCAAATGAAAAGCCCACTAAGTTGTCAAGACAATAAAAGATCTTAATAAAAACACAGCATGAGAAAAAAATGCAGAGCTCTGTACATAAAGAGATAATTATAAAAAATTACTGAGAGGAAAAAAATGATCAAAATCGAAGGATTGAGGATCAAAGTGCCATTAGGTTTCTGAATAACAGCATGGGAAATTAGAAAACAATGGAGCAATGCTTCAAAGACTTAGGAAAATTATTTCTAACTATCACAAATATCACTGAAGGAGAAAAGTATAATAAAGATTATTTTTAGTAGGGCAAGATTTTAAAAACTATCTAATTAATACTTGAAACTGAAAAATCCAGAAATATCAGTAGAAGCATTACGTTTATAAATATGGAGGGAAATACCAAAGAAGCAGTTATGTGAGTTGAGAATTCTTATCTCTGAAGAGGGAAAATCAGAACTAGGGCAGTGGATACTTACTGTCTTTTCATTTTATACCTTGTAAAACTAATTTACTTTTGAAACCATTTACTTTTACAATATCAGATAAAATAAAAATTAAATTACATTCAAGTACAAAATAAACAAAGATTTAAAATACTATAAAAATTAATAAAAAGAAATCTCATTTAAAATGAAGTTGGGAGGCCAAAAGAGAAAGCTCTCATGCCCCACAGCAATCTTAGAACCAAGCAGGAATAATTCTTTGTTTATAATAGCTCCCTCAGCTTTCTATTTTCCTTTGTTTCTCTAGACTTGCATGTAGTTCACTATTAGAACCCATGTCCCAAATTACAATTCTTTCTTTTTCCCAAATGAAACTAGTTTGCTGAAGAAATATCTGGCTATTTGTTTAATTACAGTACAAAAAATATATATATTATATTACATAGTATGCACTCATTTGAGTACAAAGTATGTAGGTATAAATACCTGTATATGCATAGAATATCTCTGAAGAACAGAAAGAAACTGATAAAAATGACTGCGCTTAAAAAAAAAAAAACATTTGGAGTTCCTGTCAAGATGGTGTAGTAGGTAAATGTTGTACTTGCCTCCCCCATGACTGCATTAAAATTACAACTAAATTATAGAACAGTCAACCTGGAGAACTATCTGAAGACTAGCTGAACACAACTCTTATAACTAAAGATATAAAAAAGAGGCCATATCGAGGCTGGTAGGAAGGAAGGAAATGTGAAACAGGCTGGTCCCACATCCTTGTGTGGTGTTTAAAAATTGGAAGTGATATCTCCACTGCAGATATCCCTGAAAGGAATGAGCGTTCCAAGCCTACACCAGGATCCCTAGCACAGGGCTCCAGTGCTGGGAAGAAGAGTCCCCACAAAATTTGGCTGTAAAAATAAGTAGGAATTTTGATCATCTGGATGAGAGCAAAGGCTGCTAGAAACCCAGACATCTCCTTAAAGGGCTCATGCAGAGATTCACTCACTTGCAGGCACTCACCTTGGGCTCTAGGAGAGGGACAGTAGATTGGTAGTTGCCAGAGAAATATAGGGAAAGATGAGTTGTGTGGCTTCAGAGTGAGAACTGAGGGCCACCACTATTGCCATGTTGAGCCCTCCTCCTGTACAGCCTACAGGCAGGTATCATCTTGCTTGTGCTGAGCCCTCCTTTCACATGGACAAATCTGAATTTGCATTAAATTGTTCCACCCTGGTGACTCCCTGAGACTTTTTGCTGGAGACATTTTTATGGCTGGGAAATCAGCCCTACCCCATGCTCTCAGCAAAAGACTCCTTTAGCAGCAATCAACAGGCCTTGGCACAAGCAGATCTAGAGACAATTTCAGTGATAGGTAACCAGCACTGCCAGGGCTGCAGTTGTTCTAGGACAAATCTCAGGAGTTGGAGAGCCAGAGATGAGCAGCAGCTGGCATCGGTATAATCTGAGACTTTTGTGAATGGCCACAGGCTAAGTACTGGCACCAAATGTGAATTATCACTAATGTGGAAACATCACTTACCCAATCCTGGTGACTCCCTGAGACCCTACTTCACCCAACTCACATACCACCTAAGGCTTTTTCACCTGCTGAGACTTGGGGTGCACTGGGCCTTTTGCTGAGCTACCCCAGGCTTGTTACTGGTGTGAAATAGGTGCATTTCTAGAAAAATACAATCTTCCAAGACTGAGTCAAGAAAAAACAGAAAAGTTGAACCAATTGATTACTACTAATGAAATCATGTCAATAATCAAAGAATTGCCAACCAAAAGTCCTGGAATGAATGATTTCACAGGTGAATTTTACTAAACATTCAAAAAAGAGTTAACTTCTACTCTTCTGAAACTAGTACAAATAACTCAGAAGAAGGATAATCTCCTGAGCTCATTTTACGAGGCTACCCTGATTCCCAAACCAGATAGACATTACAAAAAAAAAAAATTATACATGATACCCCTGATGAACATAGATGCAAAAATCCTCAACAAAATATTAACAAACCAAATTTAGCTATACATTCAAAAAATAATACACCACTGATCAAGTGGGATTTATTTCTGGGATGCAAGGTTGGTTTAATATTCACAAATCAATTAATGTGATATACCACATTAACAAAATGAAAGATAGAAATCCTATGATTATATCAATAGATAAAGAAAAACTTCTGACAAAATCCAGCATCCATTTAGGATAAAATGTCTCAGCAAAGTAGGAATAGACAGAACATAACTCAACATAATAAAGGTCATATATGATAAACCCAGAGCTAATATCATACTCAATGTGGAAGAGCTAAAAGCTTTTTCCTTAAGACCAGGAATAAAACAAAGATATCCACTTTCACCACTTTTATTCAGCATAATATTGGAAGTCTTATCCAGAACAATCAGACAAGAAAAAGAAATAAAAGGCATCCAAATTGAAAAGGAAAAAGGAAAACTGTCCTTATTTGCAGATGGCATGAAACCATATAGAGAGAAACCTAAATATTTTACCAAAAAACTGTTAGAACGGATAAATAAATTTAGTAAAGTAGCAAGATACAAAATTAATATTTAGAAATCGGTTGCATTTTATACAATAATAAACTATCAGATTGAAAGTAAGAAAACAATTCTATTTACAAACTGAATCAAAAATATCTAGGAATAAATTTAACCAAGGAGGTAAAAAATCTGTACTCAAAAAATTATGTGTCTTTGAAGATAAAAATTGAAGAAGATACAATAAATAAAAACATATACCATGCTCATTAATAAAAAAATTATAACATGGTTAAAATGTCCATGCTACCCAAAACAGTCTATATATTCTCTTCAATCCTATCAAAGTAATAATGGCACTTTTCAGAGAAATAAAACAAATAATTCTAAAATTTAGATCAAACCATAGGAGACCTCCAATAGCCACAACAATCTTGAGAAAAATCAAACAAAGTTAGAGGTATCATACTACCTGATATCAAACTATACTACAAGGCTATAGTAATCAAAACAACATGCATAAAAACTAACACATAGATCAATGGAACAGAACAGAGAGCCCAGAAACAAACCCACATCTATATGGTCTATTAATCTATAACAAACTATACTACAAGGCTATAGTAATCAAAACAACATGCATAAAAACTAACACATAGATCAATGGAACAGAGCAGAGAGCCCAGAAACAAACCCACATCTATATGGTCTATTAATCTATAACAACAAAATAAAGACAGTCTATTTAATAAAGTGTGTTGGGAAAACTAAACATATTCATGCAAAAAAATTAAACTAGGGCACCTTCATATACCATATACAAAAATAAACTCAAAATGGATTAAAAACTTAAATATAAGACTCAAAACCATAAAACTCTCAGAAGAAAACATAAGCAGAAAACTTTTTGATATTGCTCTTAGTACTATCTTTTTTTGTTATATCTCTTCAGATGAGGGAAACAAAAGAGAAAATAAACAAATGGGACTGCACCAAATTAAAGTTTTGTACAGCAAAGAAAACCATCAACAAAATAAAAAGACAACCTACTGAATGGGAGAAGATATTTGCCAATGATACATCTGTTAAGGAGTTAACATGCAAAATGTATAAAGAACTCATACAACTCAACACCAAACAAACAATCCAATTAAAAAATGAACAGAGATTTGAACAGACATTTTACAAAAGAGGACCTACAGATGGCCAATAGACATATGAAAAGATGCCAAATGTCACTAATCATCAGAGAAATGCAAATTAAAACCACAATGAGATGTCATCTCACACCTGTCAGAATGGCTAACATCAATAAATCAAAAAACAGCAAGTGTTGGTGAGGATGTGAAGAAAAGGGAACCCTCGTGCACTATTAGTGGGACTGCAAATTGAAACAGCTACTATGGAAAACAGTTTAAAGTTTCCTCAAAAATAGTAAATATAGAACTACCATATGACCCAGCAATTCCACTTCAGGATATTTACTAAAAACAAACAAACAAACAAACAAAAACACTAATTCAAAAAGATACAGCACCCCTATGCTCACTATAACACTATTTACAATAGCCAAGCTATGGAAGCAACCTAAGTGCCCGACAACAGATGATTGGATAAAGAGGTAGTATGTGTATACAATGGAATATTACTCAGTCATAAAAAAAGTGAAATCTTAACCATTTGTGACAATATGGAAGGACTTAGAAGGTATTACACTAAACGAAATAAGTCAGACAGAAAAGGACAAATACCACATGATCTTCATTATATGTGGAAACTAAAAGACAAAATTAACAACCAAAAAAAATGGAAACAGACTCATACAGAGAACAAACTGATTGTTGCCAGACTGGAGGGCATTGGGGGCTGGGTGAAAATGGTGAAGGGATTAAGAAAATATAAATGTATAATTACAAAATAGTGATGGGAATATAAAGTACAGCATAAGGAATATTGTCATTAATATTATAATAACTATATATAGTGTGAGGTGGGCCAATTGAGGGATCACTTTGTAAATTATATAAATGTCTATTCCCTATGTTGTACTCTTGAAATTAATATAAAATAATACTGAATGTCAGTTCTAATTACAATTTTTAATTTAAATTTTTTAAATAAATAAAAAAAAATTTGGACTTCCAGTCAAGATGGTCGAGGAGGTAAACTATGAGCTAGACTCTTCTCACAACCACATCAAATGTAAACTAAATTATAGAACAATCATCACTGAGAACCACCTTAAGACTAGCTGAACTAAATTTCTATAATTAATGATACAATGAAACCATGTTGAAACTGGTAAAAGGGGTGAAGATGGAGACCTGAAAGTTTCCATATCCTCTGAGTGGCACTTAAGAAACTGGAGGGATATATAGGCTGAGAAACAAGTGGTCCTAGTCCTACTCAGAGCTCCCTAGCTTGGGCCATCAGTACCAAGAAGAGATGTCCCTATAACATCAGACTGTCAAAACTAGCAAGGATTGCATCCAAGAGAGACAAAAGTCTACAGGAGGCCAAGATGCCTCCTAAAGGCCCCACACACAGGTTCACTCACTCATAAACTCATTCAGTATAAGGATTAGCACAGAGTCAGCAGTTTTAAAAACAACAAGGACATACTGGGAAAAATTTAATTGACTAACTCCAGGGCAAGAACTGGAAGGACAGGAATTGTAGAAACTCTCCCTAGGGATGGAAGCATTGACAGTCACCTTTTTTTTTTTGTTAAACTCTCCTCCCACTCAGCTGGCCTGAACCAGGTAAGTGCCAAATCTGTGCTCTCAACTAACCTGGTTAACACCATTTGCCCCACTTTGGTGGTTCCTTGAGACTCTGCCCCACCCAACTCTCTTGACCTGGGTTCTTCAAATCTCTCCTCCACACAAACACCCTTCCTTGGCTCATGCTGTGAACTTTCTCCCAAATCCACAAACTCACACAAGTGTCAGCCACCTTTGGCTTGAGGTACAGACATTTTCAATGGTCCACAAACTCCACACAAGTACCTTCTGCCAAGAAGCACAAAGCGCACCCACCAGAAGTGGTGCATTATAATTTCACTTAGCTGTCCCCAACTCTGGCATAAGTGACAGCCAGTCTTTTCCTATCACAGTTCAGCTTAGGATCTACAAGCCTGGAAAAAGTGGCAGTTGGCCTCAGCTTACATTGTAGTGCCCACCAAACATTCCCAAACATGACATAAAAGCCAACCTCAGATTGCAGAGTAGCCTCTACCAATCACCTCCAAGCCCAGCACACATGTCAATAAACCACAGGTAATTTGTACCTCCTACCAAGTGGCCCCAAGCCTGACACAAGTGGCTGCTGACCTTGGCCTGCATCAAAGCCCTTCTCAAAAAGCTCCAGACCCAACACGCCTGAAGGAAAGCATTTGCTGGCACCAGAACCCCACTAAAGCAACTCATACTGTAAGGAATAAGCCTTCATACAAGAGCTTCTCTGATATATCTATTGCCAGCCCTCATCGCCAGTCAGCGCAAGCATCAATCCCACCACCCACTGACATGCCAGCATCAACCAAAGCTCAACTACATAATGAGAGCACACACCACACACACAGAAGACACTCCTGGAACACCTGGCTTGGGTGATCGAAAGACTACATTACTGGGCTCCACAGGAAACCTTCTACTTAAGGCCATCATGTTAAGACCAGGAGACATACCAGATCTACTGAATATAGAGAAACAAACACAAGGAGTCAACCAAAATGATGAGACCAAACAAAAAAAAATTGAAATAACAGAGCAAAACTCAGGAAAAAATAAATAAATAAAATGGAGACAAGCAATCTACTAGAGAGAGTTCAAATATAATGGTTAAAAGAATGCTTAATGAACTTGGGAAAAGAACAGATGAACTCAGTGAGTTGATCTCAGGAAAAAAATAGATGAATTTCAACAAAGAGATAGAAAACATGAAAAAGAAGATAAAAGACATAAAAAAGGACCCATAAGAACTAAAGAATACAATAACTGAAATGAAGAATACACCAAAGGGAATCAACAACAGATTACTGAATTAGTGATCAGAAACACCCACCAGAACAACAGAAACAAAAACAAAAGCAAAATCCAATAAAAATGAAGATAGCTTAAGGAATCTCTGGGACAACATCAAACATACCAACTATTGTATCATGGGGTAACAGAAGAAAAAGAGAGAGAGCAAAAGATTAAAAACTTATTTGAAGAAATAATGACAGAAAACTTTCATAACCTGGTGAAGGAAATGTACACTCAGGAAGCACAGAGAGTCATAAACAAGTGAGCCCAAAGAGGCCCACATATAGAATAAAAAAGTTGAAAGTTAAAGACAAAAAAAAAAAATCTTAAAAGTAGCAAAAGAAAAGTAGTTGCATATAAAAGAGCTCTCATAAGACTAGCAGCTGATTTTTCAACAGAAACTTTGCAGGCCAGAAAAGACTGATACAAATTATTCAAGTGAGTAAAGACAAAACCTACAACCAGTATTACTCTACCAAGCAAGATTATCAATAAGAATTGAAGAAAAGAAGTTTCCCACACAAGAAAAAGTTCAAGGAGTCCATTGCCAGTATTACCAGTATTACAAGAAATGTTAAATGGACTTCTTTAAGTAGAAAAGAAAAGAACGAAAATTTGAATAAAAAATAGGAAAGAAAAAAACTGTCACTCACAATGGCAAACACTAAGTAAAAGCAGTGGATCAGCCAATATAAAACTAGTACAATGCTTAAAAGACATAAGTAGTAAGATCATGTGTAATTACAACATTAAATTAAAGGATACACACACACACAAAAGATGTAAAAAATGGCAAAAACATAAACGTGGAAGGGGTGAAAAAATTGCAATGATTTTAGAATGTGCTCAAATTTAAGTAAATATCAACTTAAAATAGACTGCTATAAACATAGCTTGGAATATGTAAAAATAAACATAGTGATAACAAACCAAAAATCTATACGAGAAATACAAAAAAATAGAGAAAAGAATCCAAACATAACACTATAAAAAGTCACCAACCAAAGAGAGCAAGAGAATAAGGAAGGAACAGAGAAGAACTAGAGGAATAATCCATAAAAAATAAAATGGCAATAACTATGTATCTATCAATAAGTACTTTAAAGTAAATAGACTAAATGCTTTAGCCTTAGATATAAAGTGGCTGAATTGATTTAAAAAAAAAAAAGACCCATACATATGCTGTCTATTGACTACTTTCAGATCAAAAGACAAAAACAGACTGAGAGTAAAGAGATGGAAAAAGATATTTTATGCAGATTGAAACAAAAAAACTAGGGTAGCAAAACTTTTACCAGATAAACTAGGCTTTAATGCAAAGGCTGTAACCATAGACAAAGAGAGGCATTTTATAAAGATGAAAGGATCAACCTAATAAGAGGATATTATTAGGTTGTAAACATACGCACACTCAACCTAAGAGCACCCTCAAAAAATAAGCAAATATTGACAGGCGTAAAGGGAAATATCAACAGTATTAAAATAATAATAAAAATGTAACACTCCATTGATATCAATACATAAATCATTTAGACAGAAGATCAAGAAGGAAAGAGTAGCCTTAAAATATACATTAGACCAGGTGAATTTAATTAACATTTTTAGAACATTTTACCCAAAAGCAGCAGAGTATCTATTCTTTTCAAGTCTATGCGGAACATTTTCGAGGATAGACCACATGTTGGGCCACAAAACATGTCTCAATAAATTTAAGAAAACTGTAATTATATCAAGTGTCTTTTCTAATCACAATGCTATTAAAGTAGAAATCAGTTACAAAACAAACTGAAAAACATACAAACACATAGAGGCTAAATAACATACTACTAAACAATGAATGGGTTAACAATGACATCAAGAAGGAAATCAGAATATACCTTGAGACAAATGAAAATAAAAATACAACAACCCAAAATATATGGGACAAAGCCAAAGAGCCATTCTAAGAGAGAAATTCATAGCAATACAGGCCTACCTCAAGTAATGAGAAAAATCTCAAATAAAAAATCTAACTTTAAACATAAAGGAACTAGAAAAAGAACAAGCAAAGCCCAAAGTGAGTAGAAAGAAGGAAATAATAAATAGCAGAGTGAAAATAAACAAAATAAAGACTAAAATGTTTTTCAAAAGATCAATGAAACCAAGAGCTGGTTCTTTGAAATGATGTACAAAATTGATATGAAAAACTTTTTTCCAGACTCACCAAGAAAGAAATAGAAAGGGTATAAATAGATAAAATCAAAATCAAAGAGGTGAAGGGACAACCAGCACCACAGAAATAAAAAAGATTATAAGAAAATATTATAAACAATTAAATGCCAACAAATTGTACACCCTAATAGCAATGGATAAATTTCTACAAACATACAATCTTTCAAGAATGAGTCAAGAAAAAACAGAAAATTTACAGGCTAATAAATACTAGAGAAATCAAATCAGTAAAAAAGAAAAAAAGAAACTTCCCAACAAACAGAAGTCCTGCACTACATGGCTTCATAGGTGAATTTTACAAAACTTTCAAAGAAAAATTAATACCTATCCTTGTCAAACTATCTTTAAAAAAATAATGAAGGAAACCTCTCGAATTTGTTTTATAAGGCCAGCATTACCCTGATACCAAAACCAGGCAAAGATAATGCCAAAAAATAAAAAATAAAAATACAGGACAATATCCCTGATGAAAAAAACATTTCTCAATTTAATATTAGCAAACCAAATTAAGCAATACATTGAAAGTTCTTATACCACAATCAAGTGAAATTTATTCTTGGGATACAAGATTGGTAGAATATCTACAAACCTAGGAGATAAACCACATAATCAAAATGAAGGATAAAAATCAGATAATCATATCAAAGCTGAAAAAATGCTTGACAAAATCCAACATCCATTTATGACAAAAAATAAATTCAATGAAGTGGGAATAGAGAGAGCATACCACAACATAATAAAGGCCACGTATGAAAACCCCACAGGCAACATCATACTCATTGGTGAAAAGCTGAAATATTATTCTTTAAGATCAGGAAAAAGGCAAGAATGTTCACTTTCACAACTTTTTATTCAACATAATATTAGAAGTTTTAGCCATAGCAATTAGATTAAATAAATAAATAAATAAAAGGCAACCAAATTGGAAAGGAAAAATTAAAACTGTTATTATTTGCAGATGACATGTTGCTGTATATAGAGAACTCTAAAGATTTCACCAAAAATCAATTACGATTAATTAATTAATTCAGTAAATTAGGATACAAAATTAATATTCAGAAATAAGTTGCATTTTATACAATAATAATGAACTATCAGAAAGAGAAATTAAGAAAGCAATCCCATTTACACTTGCACTAAAAGAATAAAATGCCTAGGAGTAAATTTAACCAAGGAGGTGAAAGACCGTATTTGAAAAACAATAAGATACTGAAGAAAGAAATAGAAGACATATTAAATAAATGAAAGGATATACCATGCTCATGAATAAAAAGAATTAACATGGTTAAAATGTCTGTATTACCCAAAGCAATCTACAGATTCAATGCAATCTTTATAAAAATACCAATGGCATTTCCCACAAAACTAAAACATTACTCCTAATATTCATACAGAACCACAAAACACCCTGAATAGCTAAAGAAATATTTTGTGAGAATAAAGTTGGAGTTATCATGTTACCTGATATCAAACTATACTACCAGGCTACAGTAATCAAAATAGCATGGTATTGGCCTAAAAACAGACACATAGATCAATGGGACAGAATAGAGAGCCCAGAAATAAACCCATGCCTATATGATCAATTAATCTGTGACAAAGGAGCAAGAATATATGATTGGGTAAAGACCAGGCCTTCAATAAATTGTGTTGGAAAATTAGGCAGACATGAAAAAAAAATGACTGCATTCTTACATTACATACAAAAAAAGAAGAAAAAAAACCTCAAAATGACACCTTTAAACTCTTAGAAGAAAACATAGGCAATAAACTCTTTGACTCTGGTCTTAGCAATTTAGGGGATGACAACAAAAGAAAAAATAAACTAATGAGACTAAATCAAACTAAAAAGCTTCTGCATCAGAGAGGAAATCTTAAAAAAGAAAAAAGGCAACCTATTGAATGGGAGAGAATATTTGCAAATGATATATTCGATAAGGGATTAATATCCATAATATATAAAAAAAACTCATACAGCTCAACATTAAAGAAAATAATCAAATTTAAAAATGGGCAGATCTGAATAGACATTTCTCCAAAGAAGACATACAGATGGCCACTGGATACATGAATAGATGCTCAATATAAGGGAAATGCAAATCAAAACCACAAGGAGATATCATCTCACAACTGTCAGAATAGCTATTATCAATAAATCAACAAATAAAAAGTATTGGTAAGCATATGGAGAAAAGGGAACCTTCATGCACTGTTTATTAGTGAGATTGTAAATTGGTGCATCAAGTATGGAAAACAGTATGGAAGTTCTTCCAGAAATTAAAAACAGATCTACCATATGACCCAATAATTTCACTTCTGGGTATTAATCTAAGAAATCTAACAGGTTGAATAAGTTAATGTCCCCATGTTCCATAACATATTACTGTAGATTAGAATTGTACGATACAACTTACTGTGATGATGAAAATGTAGGTCTGAGTCATCTGCTATAGTTGCAAATAGTTACATATGACTATTAGCACACTTGACACGTTGCTAGTGTGACTGAAAAACAGAATTTTTAACTGTATTTATTTTTTTTTATTTAAATTTAAATAGCCACCTGTGATTAATGGCTGCCATGTTGGACTAAACAGCTCTAGACAGCCTGTTATTAAGGAAAATCATAGTGTAGTCTATAAAAATTGGTATATGCATCCACTAGAGGAAAGTAATAGCAAAAGACAGGCATCTATATTTGCACAGATAATTTGCTCAAATAGTGTCCTTCTTCCTTCTACAGTCAGGAATAAAGGATTCAGAAAAAGTGAAAATTGTCATAAAGAAATTAAGTGGGATTTTTTTTTTATGACTTACTGGAACTAAAGATGGTTGAACTAACTGCACAAAATATTAGTGTCCTTTCTTAAAAAGTGAGTACCTTAAAATATTTTCAGTATTCAGTAATTTTCTTTTTTTACCTTTTTTTCCCGGCTTTATTATAATATAACAGATGGTTAATTGCTAGTATTTACATTGTACAATTCAATGAGTTTTTTTCAATTATACTTGGCATATAAAAATGTATTAGTTTCAGTTGTACAGCATAGTGGTTAGAGATCTTTACAACTCACAAAGTGATCACCTCACTAAATCTAGTATCCTTTTCCCTCTTACGTATTTATTACATTATTAACTCTTTTCCTTATGCTATACTTTGCATCTCCGTGTCTATTTTGTAACTATCCATTTGTACTTCTTAATCCCTTTACCCTTTTTCACCATCCCCTCAAATTCTCATCCCATCTAGTAACCCTCAAAGTATTCTCTGTATCTATGAGTTTATTTCCATTTTTGTTGTTTGTTTTGTTCTTTAGATTCTACATGTATGTGAAATCATGTGATATTTGACTTTTAATTTGCTTTAAAGTGATCAAACACTGTAGGTTTAACTCAGAGCATAGCCCTTCCACGTACTCAGAAGGCAGATGGCTGCCTGGCCTGCAGCCATAAGAAAGGCAGTGCACGAACAGTTCTCGGCAGGGCCTGTTCCCAAGGACTTTTTCTACTGCTTCCATGGACTTTATCTGCTTGGTCCACTCAAGAAGGTGGCTAGTCTGCCATTCTCATGGACACTATCTGCTTCTGTAACTAAGCAGCACATCCTGTAACTAAGCTCCAATCTTCCTAAGAAGTCAGTGGCTCCCCCAATGAGGTAATTCTCTCACACCCCCAACCCCCACCCTGCTTGAGGATAAAATACTGCTTGCTTTAGGCTGGGTGCCTTTTCTTGTAGTTCTGACTGGCTACTGCTGAAGCTTCCATGCCCCATGAGTGATAAACAACATGTCACACCTCTATGATCCTTCCTGGTTGTTTTTCTGGAATATCTCAGTTATAGGTACCTGACCTGGACCTCCTGCATTACAAACATCCTCATAAATAAAAAGTTACCATTTATGGGAATATGATGAGGTAGCGGAGTGCCAAGTTAAAAGCACCCTTCTTTGGGATTCTGAATCTGCAACAAGGCTACATGTTCATTATCAGTTGTGAGCTATGATCATTCAAAGCAGCAAATTAAGATAGAGTGTCCTAATGAAAAAAAGTTTCCTATTTTTTTGTTCCTTTGAGTATTTAATCTCTTGTTCATTCTATAAAACATCCACAATGTGAAAACACTAATAGCCCACGAAATAGTTGAATAATTTCTTGTTAAAACTCTTAGCAAACTATGGGTACTAGATGGTCAAGTCCTTGGCTTTGGTGCTTAGGGAAGCTAATTAGCCCAGAAGAAGAGCAAAAGGAAAGCGAAAACTGTCTTGCAAATGAACTACAGATCTGAATGATAACAAAAGTATATGTGGAGAAGATTCAGGAAAATGATGCTCACCTTTTGGAATAAGTGACCAACTACTTTCATATATGATAAATAGAGCTGTTATAGGTAACATAATTCACATTGAAAAGCAAGTCGTGGAATTGTCACATAACATTAAGATAAAAATATTTACCTATTCTTTATCACAAACTATGTATTTAATATTTTTAATCCTTACAGATGCTTTTTGAATTAAGGTAATTTTAAACAGTAGGGCTTATCATGAGAGTGTATATGCTGAATGAACAACATAAACATAGATTAAATCAGGGTCACCTAGCACAGGTAATAATGAGTATTTCAAGCCAGACTCTATTTGTAAGCTTTGCACAACCTTGGATAACTCACTTCTTTGTCTCTATCTGTAAAATGAGAATAATGGGAGTACCTATTAGGACAATTAAGTGAGTTAATACACATGAGAAGTACAACAGTGTCCTGCACATAATAAACCCTCAACTATTAGCTATTGTTACTAGTTTTTCCTACCTCCTTACATTGGCAGCTATGCAGACTGTTCTCTAATATCCAAGAATTGTTAAATGTGAAGATTTTTGAATCCTATCTCTCTTCACCATATCTATCCCGGTAGTCATTAAGTTCTGTCACTTAATCCTCTGCAATTTATATGTTTCTTAATATTCTAGTCCATGTGTGTCTTTCTATCTGAAATGAGACTCTGGCAGGAAGCATATGTAAGTGTCTTACTTTCTTATCCATTCAACCACCCTATCTTTTCATTGAAGAATGTAATCCATTCACATTTAAAGTAACTGTTGATAGATATGTAGTTATTGCCATTTTATTATCTATATTTTTTATCTTTTATTATTTTTTCCTCTTAAAGAAGTCCCTACAACATTACTGTAATATTAGCTGGATGATGATGAACTCCTTTAGCTTTTTCTTGGCTCGGAAGCTCTTTATCTGTCCTTCAATTCTAAATGATAGCTTTGCTGCGTAGAGTAATCTTGGTTGTAGGTCGCTGCTTTTCATCACTTTGAGTATTTGTACCAAGCCCTTCTGGCCTGCAATACTTCTGTTGAGAAATCAGGTGACAGTCTATTTCTGTTGAGAAATCAGGTGACTCCCTCATAAGTATAATTGTTTTTCTCTTACTGCTTTTAAGATTCTCTATTTGTGTTCAACCTTTGACATTTTACTTATGATGTGTCTTGTTGTGGGCCTATTGGGTTCATCTTGTTTGAGACTCTCTGAACTGCCTGGGCTTGATCGTCTATTTCCTTCAGCAGGTTACAGAAATTTTGCATAATTCTCTCTTCAAATAAGTTTTCAATTCTTTGCTCTCTCTTCCTTCTCTTTCTGGTACCCCTATTATGCTAATGTTGGTATGTTTAATGTTGTCCCAGAGGCTTCTTAAATTATCCTTATTTTGGGAGGAGGGTTTCTTTTTTCTTGTTGCTGTTCGAATTGGGTGTTTTCTGCTACTTTATCTTCTAAAGCGCTGATTCAGTCCTCTGTTTCATCTAATCTACTGCTGATTCCTCCTAATGTATTTATTTCAGTTATTTTATTCTTCATTTCTGACTGCTTCCCTTTTATGTTTTCCCTCTCCATTTTTTTTTGTTTTTGTTTTCTATCTCTTTGTTAAAGTTCTCACTGAGTTCATCTACTCTTCCCCTAATTTCATTGAATGTCCTTATAACTAGTGTTTTGAACTCTGCATCTGGTAGATTATCTCAATTTTGTATAGTCCTTTTCCTAAAGTTTTGTCATGTTCTTTTATTTGGGACATATTTATTTTTCTCCACATTTCAGCTGCCTCCCTGTGTTTGTTTCTATGTATTAGGAAAGGCTGCTATGTCTCCCAGTCTTAGTAGAGTAGTCTTATGTAGTAGGTGTCCTTTGGGGCCCAGTGGCCCCGTCTTCCTGGTCACCTGAACCAGGTGTTCCAGGTATGTTCCTTGTATGGGTTGCATGTGCCTTTTTATTGTAATTGAGCCTTAGTTGCTGTCTGCACACTGATGGGAGGGATTGACCCTTTGGCAGATTGGTTGTGAGGATTAGTTAGTGAGGTGCTGACCCTATGAAGCAGAGCTCTTTAGCAGAGCCCTAGTGCCTTCTCAGTCTGCCCTTTAGTGGTGTCCTCCTCAGATGTAGCCCTGGGTGGTGCTCCAGCTCTAGCTCTAATCGTAGCCGGCCACTGGCTGTGCTGGCCCAAGGGTCTCCTGGAAGAGGCCCAGCTGCAGCCTAAGTTTATCCATCGCCTGATCACTTCCAGGGCTACCTGGCAAGAGACCACCAAGCAATCTACAGATAACTGACACTCTTGCTGGGCTTAGAGATGCCTCAAGAGGCCAAGCCAGGAACCACGGCCAGTTGCCAGTAGTGTCAGGCTTGGGGCTGCTCAGCAACAGGTACAAGTCACACCAAGGCCAGATGCTACTTCTTTGGGTTTTGTGAGCCTTTGAGAGGTTTTAAGAAAGTCTGCAGCATGAGCCAAGATAGGCCTTTGTATAGAAAAAAAAAAAAAAAACATTGGAGGCAGCTTGGGTTGGGACGGGGAGGGTCTCAGAGAATCATCTGGGCAAGGTGACCAGTGTTAGCCAGGTTTATGGAAACTCAGACATGGTGACCACCTGCGTCTGCACATTGGAAGGGTGGATGGCTCAACAAAGGAACAATGCCTTCTGCCAACACTTTTGCCTGGGAGAAAGCCACCCCTTGAGCCCTTGCCCTGAAGCCAGAAAATTCAGTTTCACTTCATATGTTCCTGGAGCATTCTGAGCTGCTGCTCCAGTGTTGGAGCTCAGAGCAAGTGAGTCAGTCACCAAGTCTACATGTGGACTCTTTAAGAAGAATGTCTGTGACTCTGGCAGCCTTCTGTCTCACTGAGCCACAATCTCTGCTGGTTTTCACTCAGCTCCACACTGGGCTCCCCAGCCCATAGTACCAATGCCAGGTACTATGGGCTGGGGAGCCCAGTGTGGAGCTGAGACCCCTTGCTCCTCCAAGGGGACCTCTGCAGCCAATATAACCCTCTGGATTCTCAACCACCACACACCGTTGTGTGACCGGCTTGTTTCGGATTTCCACTCCTCCTACTAGTCTTGAATGTAGCCTCTTATGCATGTCCCCAGTTGTAGGACTTCTGTTCAGCCAGACCTCTGGCGACTCCCAATAATGGTTGTTCTGTATTTTTGTTGTAATTTTGATGTGGTCATGAGAGGAGGTGAGCACAGCATCTCCCTTCAATGCCATCTTGACCAGAAGTGCTCCTAGGTCTTACATTTAAGTTTTAAATCCATTTTGGGTTTATTTTTGTAAATGTTGAAAGAGAGTATTCCACTGTCAGTTTTTGGCATTTATCTGCCCAGTTTCCTCAACACCACTTCTTAAAGAGTGTCATTTCTCCATCATTTATTACTGCCTTCTTTGTCATAGATCAATTAATCATATAAGTGAGGGTTTATTTCTGGGCTCTCTATTCCCTTCCATTGATCTATGGGTCTGTTTTTGTGCCAATACCATGCTGTTTTGATTATCATAACTTTGTGGTATAGTTTGAAATCAGAGAGCATGATACCTCAAACTTTGTATCTCTTTTTCAATATTGCTTTGGTCATTTGTGGACTTTTGTGGGTCCATATAAATTTAAAGATTGTTTGTTTCTAGTTCTAAGAGACTGTCATTGTTATTTTAATGTGATTTTATTAAATCTGTAGATTGCTTTGGGTTGTATGGTAATTTCAATGATACTAATCCTTTCAATCCTTGAGGACAATATATCTTTTCATTTTTTGTGTCCTCTTTGATTTCTTTCTTCATTGTCTTACAGTTTTCAGAGTATGGGTATTTCACCTCTGGTTAAATTTATTCCTAGACGTTTTATTATTTTTATACAATTGCAAAACAAATTGCTTTCTTAATTTCTCCTTTTGATCATTCATTATTAGTGTATAGAAATGAGATGGATATTAATTTTACAATCTGTCGATTTACTACAATCATTTATTAATTCTATAAATTTTCAGTAGATTCTTTAGGGTTTTCAAAATACAGTATTATCTCTTCTGCAAATAGTGACAGTTTTACTACTTTTTCAGTTTGGCTGACTTTTATTTCTTTTGTTTCTCTGATTGCTGTGGCTAGGACTTCCAATACTATATTAAATAATACTGGTGACACTGAGCATTCTTGTCTTATCTCTGATCTTAGAAGAAAAACTTGCAGCTTTTCACCATTGAGTATGTTGTTAGCTATGAGGTTGTCATATATAACTTTTATCATATTGAGGTAAGTTCTTTGTATACACACTTTGCTAAAATTTTTATCATAAATGGATGTTGAATTTTGTCAAATGATTTTTCTGCATCTATTGAGATAATCATGATTTTTATCCCTGGTTTTGTTGACATGATGAATCACATTAATAATTTTATTGATGTTAAATTACACTTGCATTCTGCTATAAATCCCATTTGATCATGGTGTATAATTCTTTTAATGCATTGTTAAATTTGTTTTGCTAATACTTTGCTGAAAATTTTTGCATCTATGTTCATCAGGGTTATTGGCATACACACACACACACACACACACACACACATATATATAAATTATAGTGCCTTTGTCTGGTTTTAGTATCAGGGTAATGCTGGCTTCATGAAATGAGTTTGGAAATATTCCTTTCTCTTTAATGTTTTGGAATAATTTGAAAAAGATAAAAAGATGGGTATTAATTTTTCTTTAAATGTTTGGTAGAATTCACCTATGATGTCCACTAGTCCTGAGTTTTTGTTTTTGGGGATTTTTTTTTATTTATTCCTTCAATTTAATGGCTAGCAATTGGTCTGCTCAGATTTCAGTTTCTTTCTAATTAACTCTTGGCAGATTGTATGTTTTCAGGAATTTATCCATTTCTTCTAGATCGTCCAATTTATTGGCTTATAATGGTTCATAGTATTCTTTAATGATCCTTTGTATTTCTGTGCTGTCAGTTGTAATCTTTCCTCTTTCATTTCTGATTTTATTTATTTCAGCTCTCTCTCTTCTTTTTTTCTTGGTGAGTATTGCTACAGGTTTGTCAATTTTATTTTCTTGTCAATGAACCAGCTCTTTCATTGATCTTTTCTATTTTTTTTTTTTTTAGTCTCTATTTTTGGTGGAATCTTTATTATTTCCTTCCTTCTAGTTATTGTTTTTTCTTTTTCTAATTCTTCTAGGTGTAATGTTAGATTGTTTATTTCAAATTTTTCCTCCTTACATAGCTATGGCAGGCCTGTATAGCTATGAACGTCTTTTAGAATTACTTTTGCTATATCCCATAAATTCTATAAAGTCATGTTTTTATTTTAATTTGTCTCAAGTTACTTTTATGATTTCCTGTTTTATTTCCTCTTTGACCCACTGTTTTTTAGTAGCGTTTTCTTTAATTTTTATGCATTTTTTTCTATTTCCTTTCTGTAGATAATTTCTAGTTTTATGCCATTGTAGTCAGAGAATTTGCTTGATATAATTTCAGTCTTTTTGAATTTATTAAGGCTTGTTTTGTGTCCTAACATGTGGTGTACCCTGGAAAATGTTCCATGTGCACTTCAAGAAAAGTTTTGGAATGGAATCTTCTAAAAATGTCTATTAAGTCAATCTGGTTTAATATGGCATTTAAGGCCATTATATTCTTATTAATTTTTTGTATGAATGTATTAAATTCCCCAACTATTATTATATTACTAATAATTTCTGCCTTTATGTCCATTAATATTTGATTTACATACGTGAGTTATCCCATGTTGGGTAAATAGACATTTACAATTGTTATATCCTCTTCTTTGATATAACCCTTTATTATTGTGTAACGTCCTTTTTTGTCCCTTTTACATTCTTTATTATAACGTCTATTTTGTGCAATATGAATATTCCTATGCCAGCTTTCTTTTCATTTCTATTAGAATGGAATTGTTTTTCATTCCTTCATTTTCAGGCTGTGTATCTTTTGACCTAAAGTGAGTCTCTTATAGACAGTATATAGATCAGTCTTGTTTTTTATCCATTCTGCCATCTTATGTCTTTTAATTGGAGCATTTAATCCATTTATATTTAAAGTAATTATTGATAGGTATGTATTTATTGCCATTTTGTTAATTGTTTTTGGTTGTTTTTGTTTTCTGTTCATTTCATCTTCACTTGATCTCTTTCCTTTGGATTTGCTGTTTTTCTCTAGTGTTTTAACTGGGTTCCTTTGTCTATTTTTTGCGCATTTTTGTAGGTTTTGGTTTGTGGTAACTATGAAGTTCATATATATCCATCCACACCTATCTATTAAAGTAGTTGCCTTAAAAACCTTAAAAACTGGTAGGCATTTAAGTGCAAACACATACTAAAAACAGTGCTTTTACTATCCCTTCAGTTTTTGTGTTTTTGGCATCATATTTTATTTTTGTTTTGTACATCTATTTATTGTAGTTATAGTTAATTTTGATCTTTTTTGTCTTTTAACCTTCATATTAGCTTGTATATTTGTCTTTACCAGTGAGATTTTTTTCTTTTTTCTTCATTTCTGTTATTTTTCTTGTATCCTATTATTGTCTCTTCTTTTCTGTAGAATAAAGGTCCTTTAATAGCTCTCGTAAAGACAGCTTAGTGGTGGTGAATTCCTTTAGTTCTTGCTTGTCTTGGGAACTTTATCTCTCCTTAAATTTGAATAATAACCTTGCCAGGTATAGTATTCTACGTTGTAGGTTCCTTTTGTTCAGCACTTTAAATATTTCTTGCCACCCCTTTCTGGCCTATAAATTTGCTGCTAAGAAATCAACTGATAACCTTATCGGGTTTCCCTTGTATGTGGCTTATTTCGTTCTTGTTGCCTTCAAGATTGTCTCTTTATCTTTAACTTTTGCCATTTTAATTACAGTGTGTCTTTGTGTGTCTTGGGTTCA
Source organism: Pteropus medius (assembly GCF_902729225.1). Taxonomy (NCBI): domain Eukaryota; kingdom Metazoa; phylum Chordata; class Mammalia; order Chiroptera; family Pteropodidae; genus Pteropus; species Pteropus medius. Next base: position 521,787 of record NW_024344437.1, on the reverse strand, counting down.
TCTTGCTTCCTGGACCTACGTGTCTGTTTTCTTCCCCAGATTAGACAAGTTTTCAGTCATTATTTCTTCAAATATACTTTTTGCTTCTTTCTTTCTCTCTTCTCCTGGAATTTCTATAATAGAATGTTAGGGTGCTTAATTTTGTCACAGAGGTCTCTTACACTATCCTCATTAATTTTTTTTTTTTCATTTTGCTGTTGTGTTTGGGTGATTTCCACTGTATTAGCTAATATATTGTCAGTTCCTTCTAATGTATTCTTCATTTCAGTTATCATATTCTTTTTCTCTGATAGTTTATTATATGTTCTCTTTGTCGAAGAAATCTCTGAGTTCCTCTATTCTATACTCAAGTTTGTTGACCATTTTTAAGACCATTTCTTTCAATTCTTTATCATGTAAATTACTCATTTTTCCTTTCACTAAAGTTTTTCTTCAGAGTTTTTTTCTTGTTTCTTTATTTGAGGAATATTCTTCTGTCTCTCCATTTTGTTTGACACTCTGTATTTATTGCTATGAGTTAAATAAAATGACTATCTTTCCCAATTTTGAAAAGTGGTCTTGTGCAGAAGCAGCCTTTGCTGTGTGCTGTGTGGCTTTGTCAGACCAGTTGGAGTTGGGGCAGACATGTGTGCAGTGCCACCTAGCCAAAAGAAGCAGATTAAGGGTAGGGCAGCCTAGTGTGCACATGTGTGCAGTAACTCCCTATTGCTCATACTGTCCACAGCCAGATTGGAGTTAGGGCAAGGCAGCATTGTAAAATTCAATGTTTTTTTTTTCAATTATAGTTGTCAGATAATAATATATTAGTTTCAGTTGTATAGCATAGTGATTAGAGATCTATATAACTCACAGTGATCACCCCAGTAAATCTAGTACCCCTCTTCCCCCTTACATATTTATTACATTATTAACTATTTTCCTTATGCCACACTTTATATCTCCATATCTATTGTGTAACTATGCATTTGTACTTCTTAATCACTTTGTCCTTTTTCACCATCCCCCCAAACCCTATACCACCTTGTAGCACTCAAAATAGTCTCTGTATCTATGTGTTTATTTTCATTTTTGTTGTTGTTGTTTTATTTTGTTTTTTAGATTCCGCATGTACATGAAATCATGCAATATTTGTCTTTATCTGACCATTTCATTCAGCACAATACCCCCAAGGTCTATCAAGCAATATCTTTTTCCACTCCCTTCCTTTTAGTCTGTGTATGTCTTTAAAATATAAATATATACATATATATATTTAAATTAGTTTCAAGTATACAGTACATTGGTTAGACATCTATATAGTTCATAAAATGATCCTCCCAATTGCTCTTTCCTTCCCCTGGCCCTCCATCTAGTCATCATATTAATGCTAACTGCATTCCCTCTGCTGTGCTCCTCATCCCCGTGGCCAACTATCAACTACTAATCTGTACTTCTTTACGGCTTCACTCCATTCTCTCAGCTCCCCAACCTCTCTCCCCTCTGTCCATCACCAAATTGTCCATTATACTTTTGAATCTGTTTTTGATTATTTTTTTAATCTAAAGTGAGTTTCCTGTAGGCAGCATATGTAGGGGTCTTGTTTTCTTATCCATTCAGCTACCTTCTTTTGGTTGAGTACTTAATTCTTTTCCATTTGAGGTACTTGTTGAAAAGAATGAATTTATTACCATTCTTTATTCATGTTTTTGATACATGTTTTTTTCTTCTTAAAGGAGTCCCTCCAACATTTCCTGTAATACTGACTTGCTGTTGATAAATTTCTTTAGCTTATTTTTGTCTGGGAAGCTCTTTATCTGTCCTTCAACTCTAAATGATAACTTTGCTGGATAAAGTATTCTTGGTTGTAGATCCTGGGTTTTCATCACGTTGAACATTTTGTGCCAAGCCCTTTTGTCTGTATAGTTTCTTTTGAGAAATCAGCTGCCAGTCTTATGGGTGTGCCCTTGTAGGTAACTAACTGCTTTTCTCTTGCTGCTTTTAAGACTCTCTCTTTGTATTTAACCTTCAGCATTTTAATTATGATGTGTCTGGGTGTAAGTGTCTTTAAGTTCCTCTTTCTTGGGGCTCTCCAAGCTTCCTGGGGCTGTATGCATACTTCCTTTACCAAGTGAGGGAAGTTTTCCATTATTATTTCTTCAAAGGCTGTTCAACATCTTGTTTTCCTTCAGGTACCCCTATGACACAGATATTTTTACATTTAATAGTGTCCAATAGGCTCCTTAAATTATTATAGTTTTGCTTTCTTTTTTCTTGCAGTTCTGATTGAGCGTCCTTGGCTTCCCCTTCCTCTTTATCCATCCTATTTATTCCATATACTTTTCATCTCACATACTGTGTTCTTCATTTCTGGCTGGTTTCTTTTTATAATTTCCATTTCCATTTTTATTTTTTTATCTCTTTGTTAAAGTTCTCACTGAATTCATCTACAATTCCCCTAAGTTCGCTGAGCATCTTTATAACCAGTGTTTTTAACTCTGCATGTGGTAGATTGCTTGATTCCATTATTCCTGGATTTGTTCTGTTTTCTCATATGGTTTCTGCTTCTTTCTCTTTGCATTTTGGTTGCTTTTCTGTGTTTGTTTTTATGTACTAAGCAAAGCTCCAAAGCCTCTCAGTCTTAATAGCATGGTTTTGTGTAGTAGGTATCCAATGGCACAGTCCTGAGAGAGGTTCAGCTGCAGGACAAGTTTAGCCCCATCCTATGTCCCTCCGTGGCCACCGGTAAGGTTCAGCAAGCAATCCATAGATGCTATGCTTACAGTTGCTTCTAGAGGCTACGCCAGAAACTGAGGCCAGATGCCACCAGTGCAGGGCTTGGAGCGCTTCATCAAGAGGCACAAGGCATGCTGAGGACACCACTGGATGGGGCTTGGGTGGAGCTGCAAGTTGGGGGAGGCAGAGTTTCGGAGAATCTTCTGGGCAGAGTGAACTCTCTTATCCAGTTTAATGAGGTCTCAGCTATGGTGGCACTGTGACAGCACACCCAGAGTGGGGGAGGGCTCAATGCAGGCACTTCTGCCCAGGAGAGAGCCTTGCTTTTGGCCCTCACTTCAACAACTCAATGTCTCCCTTCAAGTCCCTGGTGCACCCTGAGCAGCCAATCTGGCACTGATGCTAAGAGCAAGCAGGTCCGTCACCGGGAAAGTCCACTCGCGGACTCGACCCCTCAAGAGGCATCTGCAGATGCCAGCTGCCACAGCCTCTGTCCCACTCAGCCACTGGGGACCAGGCAGCCTAGTGTCTTTGTCCCCTTCTACCTTCTACTGTTTCAGGTTGATTAATTATTTCTCTCCCTAGATCTCAGGCAAGTTTCCTTGCTGAGATCTAGGGAGAGAAGTTTTCTTTGCTTCTGTTGATCTAGATCTCAGGCAAGTTTCCTTGCTGTTTGCTCCTTGTTTCTGTCATAACTTTAATTTGGTCGCAAGAAGGATGAACAAAGCCTCTATTATCTACGCCATTTTTTTTCCCGACTCGATCCAACTCTATTTTCTCTTTATATTATTTTAATTTATGCTATTATGAACTTGTGGACCAATTTATCTCCTAGGCACACTCCTAGATTTCATCAGAATGAAAACTGATGAACATTAAATAGAGATTTTCTATAGATTTTTACATTCTTGGACTAGACTAGAATTTCTTTATATCTCTAGCAATGAAATATTGGAGAGCCATATAGAACTACTAAACCCAAACAGCTCAATGAATACAGTTAAACTGGGAAATTTTGATACATGAATCCTGTTTTCATGGGAACTCATAATCTGTTATCTAAATATTAAGGCAAGAAAATGCTTCTTTTGTCATCAAATCATAATTATCTTCCACTGCTTGCTTGATTTATTTTAAAATGCCTTTGGTCTTTGTCTTCTCCTGGAGATAAATAAAATAATTCTTAGAAGCTCTCTTTGTCTCCTAATGTACACTATCTATGTTTCAGTTATGCTACCAGACAATTGTTGAGATTCAATCCAAGATGATTTTAAAATAAGCTAGTTTACGTTTTTGGATAACTCCCTAAAATGGTAACTTTAAATCCTAAAGCTGTATTTCTTGAAAGATTTCTACTGCATATCTTACTTTAGTCAGCAAAGAGAAAATAGAATGGGTTGTTTTGACATTATAATAATTCTGCTATTCATCAACGAAAATAAAAATAAATAACTTCTAAAATGAGCATACTCCCTTCTGGTTCTTTAGGCCATTTTCAAAGGCTACGTATCAAAAGAGTTGACAAAATTAAACAAAACTTTATATCATTAAACTCCAGTGAGGTAAAGATTCAGTTCAGAGAACCTCAAAAATATATCAGAAATAAAATAAATTAAATCTTCAAATTAACCTTCAAACAGAGCACACTTAGTTAAATTATGTATCTTCTATGATACTTATCAGTATGACACTTATATTTATTAGCATACCAAAGTATGCCATCAAAGTAAAATAATGATTAAAGAAATAAAGATACTACATTTATTTAAGTGCACTATATTCATTAATTATTGAGCCACATGACTGAGTTGCTATTTTAACTTTGGTTAATGATTAATTCTGGTTGTTCTTAAACTTTCCTTAAATCTTATTACTTTGTACTTAAGTGGAAAGATTGTGCTTAAAGTTAATTTCTATATCATAATAGAAAGGAAAGGAAATTGCACTAAGCAGAAAAATGTCCCTTAATTCAGACATATTGATCTAAAAATGAGGGCCAAATGAAAAAAAGCGTATTTTTTATTTGATCTTTGTTCATCATTTATCTTAGTATAGATTACAAAGCTTTCTTACTAAAAACTTCTTTTCTTGATTTATATTCAATGTAATATTATTAGAAAAAAATTAACCCATCAATGCAAATTAACACTTCCATTAGTTCTTTCTTAAGTACTAGTATCCGTAAACTAAGTGTAATTAATTTTAAATTAAACATTATAATTCATTTCTCCAGAAGAAAATATTTACATTTTTATTTGTTATATTAACATCTTGAAATATTTATTAATTGCATATTCTGTGAGAGTATTTAATAATTCCAATAGTATTTTGTAAGTATAATGTATGGATATTTTTATTTCATTTATATTAGGTGCTGTGAGCAGCCTCTGAGATGTTTTCCAATTATCCCTGCCTTTTGGTGTTTGTGACCTTGTGTAGCCCCCTCCAAAATTGTATTAGGTTTGGTCTACATAAAACTAGAATTGGCAGAAGTATGGTATTGTATAATAAAGAATTTGCTTGGCCTTCATCTCTGGTTCTTGGGACAAAGGATTAGGTTTAGTGTGTTATTCATAGTGGACCCCTCAGACTACACCTCAGTTTATGGTAATAAGGTGACTCATAATAGGCTCCTCTACAGTTTCGCAATGGATGCCGGCCATGTCAGAAAGACCAACCATGTGACTAGAGGTTTGAGACTTTGAGTCACATGATATCAGACTTATCTCCTGGGAGGAAATTTATATATATGTCCCCATAATAAGTGAAATTATCCCTCTTCACTCTAAACCAACTTCCAAATCTCAGTGGTGTATTAGAGTAAGGTCTATTTCTTGATCACAGAGTAGTCAGATGTGGTCAGGGCATTTGTACTCTGAACAATGGATCAGCAATCTGAGCTTATTCATCTTTTCACATCCCCACAGGAAGAAAGTGAGGAGAGTTTTACAGGGGTCTTGCCACCAGAGTTGGAAATCATGTACCTCACTTTTGCCCATATTCCATGGCCAAACTCAGTCATATAGCACCAACCTAAGGGAAGTTGCAAAGTGTGTTTTTAATACTTGGCCAGAAAGAGAAAATAGAATTTGGGACCACCAGAAGTCTGTGCCAAAGAGTAGAAATCTGTTTTCTTTGGAGGATACTGGGTTTGGTTAGCACATCAAAAGATCTAAATAACAATATTCTCCGCCTTAAACAGAGGACTTTTCATAATTAATAGAATATAGGCTGATGCAGTAACAGTAAATATCACCATGAGATGGCACTCATGGTATAATGATTTTTAGTTTCTATTTTGATGAAAATATGCTATTACACTGTCATGAAACAAATAGAATCAGACGCAGGTTTTTCTATCTTATGGGCCATTATATTTTTGCTCTATCATATTTGAGACAGTTACAATATTTATGTATTTATATATGACCTGATTGTGTGGAGTGGCTTGAAAGATATTAAAACCAGTGCTGAGCTAGATTGCTCAAAGGCAAACATGATAGTGCCTAATTTCTCCAACTCCTCTCATCTGCAGGCATTAACTTTATATAACAGTCAGGCTTTGCTCAGCTCAGATACTGAGCCAATCCTCATTACAGCAGTCTGCATTCCAATAGGCATAGACACACCAATGTGCAGCCGCAGAGCACAATTAATCTTCTTCACCTAAGTATATGCATGTCCCTCACCTGCTACCTTCTTCTCCAATCCGCACCCTTGTTCCATTTCCTCTCATCCTACCATGCCCACACACATACCTTCTGTGAGTGTCCAGTCCATCTGCTTAGGCTTGTGCTTAATTGTATGTCCATTTCTCACTCTGGAATTAAAATCTTGGGCTAAAATGTAACATACTACCCTTGGTCCTAATATCTAATTTGGCTTTTGTTAAATTTAAATCTAAAATTTCTCTCTCCATTTAGGAGCTTTAATTAATTTGGACAAAAGTAGAGGCCTATAACATATATTTCTGCTGTCTCTAGGCATGACCATTGCTGAATTCCTCCCCGCATTCCCTGATATTGAAGAAGCTGCAGTATGTATCAAGGCCAAGTCTCCAAGGATATGATACTATAGTATGAATGGTTTTATCCAAAGACATTTGAAAGGGTAGATGAACTAGAGATACAAGAAAAGCTATAAAATGGTGAATATTTACTTTTGAAAATTGAGAATTTTAAGTGATTTTTGGTACTTGTAAGAATTAAGAAATCACTGTAATATTGTATTTTCATATATATGAATGATAATGCTAAAATAAAATGAAGGATACAGAAATAGATAAAAATGAAAAAATAGATTGTGTTGGAAATGAGAAAGATAATATGTAATATTATAAAATATTAATTATGCCTTAAATCATTCTCTTTATATACTCATTCTTTAGTTCCTGGGAACTCAGAAGAAAAAAATACATATATTATCCAAACTATTTGGGGCTCCAAGAGAAATTAGAATTTAAACCAAAAGTTGAGATTAAAAGTCAATTGTGTATGCTCTGATTTTTCTTCAGATTTTATAAAAGTCAATTTTGTGGCTATTTGGCATACACCCTAAAGAAGAAAGGAATTTTCCAAAGATCCAGGTTCTCCCTTTCCCAAAAATCTGTCTGCAATGCTAACTTGAACTTTAATGATGATAACAAGATTAAGATTTTATCATGTTTTATTAACTTATAAAAAAACAGGTGAAGATGGGGGTAGAGAATGGAAGAAATGTGTACTAACAAGCACATTAATTGCCCTCATTTAAATCTTGATTCATCTGAACTTTTCAAATCTGGAAACTCTCAATATCTTATCCTGAGTTCTGCTCTTTATCAGTGGATAGATTAGAGAAAGAAATTTCAAAAATAACATAACCTCACGTGTTCTCACCTCTTTTGTAGGGCTCTGAAAATGTGTTTTAAATAAACAAGCATGTAGTATTTTTCTTTCTATTCTCTCTGGAAGAAGAGAACAGAAGTCAGAAATTTCCACTGTCCTTTTTTCTAAGCACTCTGTCAACAATGCTTAGCAAAGAAAGAGAGCTGATTACATTATCAGTTCCAAAAACTCTTCTTACTAGGAAAGTCTGTATGAGTCATTAAACTGAAGACTTGGGCAAAAACCCAGCTGTTTACAGGCAATAACTGTTACAGTTGAGATTAAAAAAAAAAAAAAAAGCTGACACAGAAAAACTTGGAAGTAAATGTAACCATTTCCTTTCTGGAAGTGATAACTGAACCAATTTTGTCTTCACATTAAAGCTAGGTGAGAAGGAAAATAATTTTTTTTTTCATGATAAACCTTAAGTCTAGTTTTAAATTTCAACATTCACATGTAACTTGCCTTTTTCGAGGGTTATCTTTCAGAAACATGATAGTGCTTTTCACTATTTGCTGATGATTTTATATAAGAAACATTAAATGTGATGTACCTAACCCCTGCCCCGTCCTTTCTCAAGGGAGTAGAATGAAATTTATTCATTTGCAAAAATTTCGAACTCTATATGTATGACACCATTCTACCTAGGAACAGAAAGGTGAACAAGAGGGACAAGAGAAACTTTCCTGCCTTATGATCTGTTAAGCTTTTATGTTATTTCTCCCTATTTAAAAGCTTAGTTCCAATGAAGCAAGCTCTGAGAGGAAGTTTTTTCCTTCCTTCTTCCAAAGAAATTCAAAATATAAGTCTTCTTATAGGGCATTAAGCCAATGTCAATATCCTTTGGGGGTGTTCCAGCTCTAAATGTGTGTGAAAGGTAGGGGTAGGAGTCAGGAAGATGTGAGCGGGCCTCTTTAGCTTTTGAAAAGATCCAACATTTCCGATCCCTCAAATAGAGTACCTTTCTGATAAACTATTGCTTTTCTGCCTAGGTGCATGTATGGTCCAAAGATAGGATGGAGAAATAAGTTCTAATCGGTCTCTTTGTCTTATACTATACCACACACTTGGCAGTGGCAGTCTTTCTTATATGTCATACGCCTCCTTATGTGCCACTCTTGCATATATTTGTTTCTTCTCATCTTATATTCTCTCTCTCTCTTAAAGAAATGCTGAAATTACACACACCTGGGAGACACAAAGAGAAATATGTTCTGTTTCAACACTATTCTCTTAGAGATGCTGTTTAGATTCCCTCAAATAATAAGATTTAGCTATTCTGAGTGGTGATGGTATATTGATATTTCCCACCAACCATACCAATAGAGTTTTGCTTTGTTTGCCTTTTCCTTTGTATTAATTCAGGACATTATAATTTTGATAAAAGGATTTGTAACAAAACCAAATGTAATTCTTTAATCAACAAATATTTACTGAGCATCTCATGTGCCAGGGATTTTCCTGGCACAAACAGACAAAAAAACAAAAACAAAAACAAAAACAAAAACAAAACAAAACAAACAAACAAACAAAAAAGATAAAAATCCTCTCTCAGGAAGTTACACATCTACATATATTGCCAGCATGGCTTGTGTGAGTCTTACATTAACTAAATAATACATTGGTGAAATCTTTAGCCAGAAAGTCAGAAAGACAAAGAGAGCAGTGCTTACTTAATCTATACCCAATGATACTCATTATCTCATTTAATTCTCACAATATCACCTAAGAAATCAACATTATAAAATAATTGGGAATTTAAGAGATACAAAGTTAAGTGGTAGAATAACAAAGTTCTTTTATATCCACAACTCCCTAATACCTTTTTACCAAAACAAAACAAAACAAAACAAAACAAAACAAAAAACAAAAACGTGATTTGAAATGAGCAGGTTAGCCTTTGAAGTATTTTTTGTTTTCTTTTTGCTGTTACAATTGTTTGAGTTCCACTACCTTGTTTCCACTGATTTGTTCTTTTGCATCATTTAATCTTCTGTTGGTTCTCTCTAGTGTATTTTTTATTTCAGTAATTCTCTAGTTTTGATTGATTCTTTTTTTTTATATTTTCTATCTCTTTGTTGAGGTTCTCACTTGAGTTTATCTAGTCTCTCAAGTTTGTTAAGCATCTTATAACTATTGTTTTTAACTCTTTATCTGGCAGATTTCTTGGCTCCATCTCATTTAGTTCTTTTCCTGGGGATTTTCTCTGTCCTTTTGTTTGGAACATATTTTTCTGTTTCCTCATTTTGACTGTATCTCTGCATTTGTTTCTGTGAGTTAGATGAAACAACTCTCCCAGTCTTGAAGAAGTAGACTTATGTAGGAGCTTTCCCTTTGTAAACTGTGTGTACCTGATTTCTTTGGCAGGCCAGCTGGATCTGGAGCAGATGCGGGCTTCAGGGAGTTCTGGGGACAAGTGCAGCCAGGATTGCCTTGGCAGGCTAACAGGAGCGGTATTAAGAGGGGACTCAGGCTGCAGGAAGTCCCAGAGACAAGCAGAACCAGGATCTGGAGCTATAGCTGAAGTGGGCATGTCTGCAGGAAGTCTCAGGCACAAGCCAAACCAAAGCGGGAGCAGTAGCTACAGTGGGTATGAGCTGTGAGGATTTCTGTGGGCAGGCTTCACTGGGGCCACCTTGATGAGCAGGCTGAAAAGTCGAGCTTGAACTAGTCATGTGGAGATCCAAGAGTAAACAGTATTGGAATTTGGAATTATGGCTGGAGAGAGTATAGTTTAAGAGGAGTTCCAGGGGGAAGCTGCAGAGCTGGTGTGGGCCTGAGGCTTGGAGCACATTGAGATGGCCTTGGCCAGTTAGCTAGATTGTCTGGAATGTACTGCAAAAATGGCACTCTTTGGTGCCTCCAACACCAGAGAAAGTTCCCACAGTTCTTCTCCTATTTGGTAGATGCTTTAGGATTAGTAAATGGATTTCTTTCTGTATGGTCTAGGTGCCCTTAAACTATTGTTTTGTTTTGTTTTGTTTTGTTTTGTTTTGTTTTGTTTTGTTTTGTTTTTGCTGGGCCTCAGGGAAATCAGGTCTGTGTGGGCCCTTCAGTGATCCCCCTCTACTGCTGCTTTGTGTGTAAGGGGTGGAATTTCTATAGTATGGTGTCTCTGGCTCTCTTGTTTCTATATGGTCTCTCTTGTTTGTTATGTAGAAGCTGATCAGTCAGCCTTCAGTTCTTCTTCAGGAGGAATTTCTCTGTCTGTAAGTGTAAATTGAAGTGTTCATGGGAGAAGGTGAGTTCGGGGTCTTTCTATACCATCGTCTTGGTCCAGAAGTCTTGAGCAGTGCTCAATAAATGAGAATGCTTTCCCTTTCTTCCTCCTCTCTGTTTTCTTGGTCCTGTTTTCCTGCAAATGAAAGGAGCCATGTTTCCAAAAATCAGAAGTTAAAAACAGAGTAATTGATAACTTCTCTCAGTTCTTTAAATCACACAATAATTCAACTACCCTATTTCTCTCAAATACTTTTACATAAATTCCTTTTCCTGAAATATTTCTGTATTTATTCCCCTTCTTTTATTTGTCTCACAATTTCTCCCCTGAAACATTGAAATCTCACTGCATTCCTCTGGCTCCTGCATGCCTTCCTCTAGCCACTAGTGGCAGAGTGGTAGCTCTGTGTAGAGGCTCCACTCTTTTTATAGTATCAGTCTCCAAAACAGCATCAAAATAGTCCTATCTTTATTAATCTCATAAAGGAACCAATAAGAAAAAAATGTTGTGTGTGTGTTTGTGATCAAATTATGGAATCTGTCATTAAAGCTCTACATATCATTGCATTTCCACACCATAAATGGGAGAATTTTTAGTAAAGTCACGAACATAATGTTACTGGGAGCATTTTGTGTTTCTTTCGCAATGCAGATAAATTTGCAATCTGTTTATTCATCATTTGTCTTGTGCTAAGTTGTAAAATATCCTATGACAGATTCCATTTACTTTACTTTGTTTGGTTTGGCTTGGTTTTATTTTAATTCAATAATATAAGCTTAGAACCTGGCATACCTGAATGAACAAATGACAAAAACAAGATTTGTGCTTGGAACCAAGGAGTAATTTTGCAACCTAGCTAACTGGCTGCAAACTCACAATTAATTAACAAGCATTTACAATGTGTGGTGCATCTGCATTTTGTCTGTCTGTAGAAATGGATCTGCTTTTCAAACTTTCACCATTGCTTTTCTTTATCCTAACCAAGGTAGAAAAAGACATGCAAGGATGGAGAGAAAGTAACTGTACTCTACATGTTCAAACTTGATGATGTTTTGTTTTGATGTTTGCATAATAAAATCTGCCTAAGAATGAATTATGTCAAATATGTGTGTGATATTTTGCTTGCAGTTGTATCAGAAATTTTAGATCCTTCAAACACTTGAGAAAGACAGACACATAGTGTCAGCCACCAACTGATGTAAAGGGAAGGTTTTCCATTTTGTGGGAAAGGAAACAGACCTAAAGTGAATTTGTCCACAGTCATGAGGTGAATCAATGAAAACACCAAGTTAACAGAGATTGGGAGACAAAAGGCAACATACACCCTGTTGAAGGAGCTCATCTTATCTTTATACAATATTTTTCTACTTTTATTTCCATTTAAATGTCTATATCAACCACACTGAAGCTGAATAACACAGCCAACAGATTTTGTGTTAGTACACTTATAAAGAATCAAAGGTTATTTAGTAGGAATTTTCTGACAGCAGTAAATTTTACTTTAATATAAAATTCAAAAGTATTTGGAAAGAAAAGAAAGGAAAGAGGATCAGAGGAAATCAAGACAATGTGAAATGAATCTTACAATTCAGCAGAGGGATTAAATCTGAGAAGATTTTGTCATTGGCCTTCTCTATCACTGTTCTCTATTTCCAGGCTCAATTCCATTTTAATCCCTATGTCAAAAATTCAATCTTTATCCTTCTGTTTGCTTTCTTTTTTCGTTTCCACAGAGCGAGTGTTCTAAATACAAGATCCATGAACTGCTGGACTCCATGAATGAACTTAGTGAGTAGGAAGTTTATATCCATGAACTCCCTGAAACTGCAAACAAACTTTTGTGGGAATGTACAGATGTGCATTTTATAGGGAATGGGTCAATAACTTTGATAAAATTTCCGTAATGATTAATACCACACAAAAATAAGTCAGTTACTGTCATAAAAAATAAATAACAAGTTTTACACAAGTCTTATTCAGAAATCAAAAAAATATTTTGTTTAGAAATGCAAAGAAAGCATTAGCTGAAAAAAGTGTTGGCAAGAAAGATAGAATTGTAAATTGTGCTACTGCTAGACCTATAAGAGTAAAGTAGAATTACAATAACAGTAACTTCTTCTCCCCGCCGAAAGGGTCACCTTCCCAAACTTGCAGGCTGTACTCAGGCTCTTGCTTGTTATGACTCAGTGATGGCTGTACTGATGAACCTGACTTCTGATGTCTTTCCCTTCCCTTATGTTTCCAGCTGTTTTGTTTTGCAAAAGTCAAAGCTTTATTTCTAATATCTTCTGAAATCCTCTTATCTCAAAATATATATTTGCATATCATCCTCTTCTAATAATATATCTAACAGTACATGATATAATTCTTTGTTTACTATGATTATATCTCTTATATTGTCAAATTTCTATTATACATCTTTCTTTGCATCCTGAATGACTATAGTTAATATTCAGTGATGGATTTAAGATCTAAAGAAATGCTCAGTTTTAGAAAAGATAGTCATCTACAATTCATCTAAAACCTGGAATTTTCAGATTATTGTATTATTGTACTAAAAACTGATGAATCTAATTAAAAACTGACTTCAGGCTAATCATGGAAAGAGATTTTAGAGTTAAGCAATCAAAAATAAAATTCTCTCCTCAACTTTCTATGGTAATTCCATAGTTGTAGCTAAGGTACGGGAAAAGAAAAAGGACTCAGTTCTTATTTTTTGTTTCTAAACGTTTAACTCACAAATACACTGAAGACTGAGGCAATTTAGCAAGGATTTGAAAATGTAAATATAAAAATAAAAGCATAGGATAGGTCAAGGCTAGGTTAGAAGATATCCTGGTGGAATGGTGTCCTTAATGACTCTAAAAAGTTTTCTATCTCTACCCAGTAAAGAATAAATATTTCCCATGAACTGAATTAGGTAACCTATGCTCTTTAAGTCAATGAAACTATTAAATAACAGTTATCTTTTATCCTTAATTAGTAAGACTTTTTAAATGTAATTTATGGAAAGTCAACTCAAAATAGCCCAGAAAAAAAAGGGGAGAGGGAGATTTATTGCCTTTCATAGTATATAAATATTTAAAACCAGCCTAAAATTGACTAAATCTAGAAACTAAAACACAGAGATATAAAAGAGCATTGGTCCAAGACCATTTGCATGCTCCTTTGGGCTTACTCTTATTTCTCCTTCAGTTCTGAGTTCTAAATGTTGCCTCCTCTTGAAAGTCTTCCTGAAACCCTACAAATCCCAACTAGGTGACACCATAAGATGGTTTAGATATTCCATCATGGAATTAATCTCGCTGGATTTTTTAAAATTTTAATTCCTACGGAAAGACTGATTATTCTATAGCCATGGTAATGAGTAGCCACCAGAAGTTTAAAATTGGTTTAATCAATCACAGCTTGCCTCATGGAACATATTTTTGCAAACTGACCAGTAAGTAACAGCTTTTCACCAATCAGAAATAGACTCAAACTCGATCTTCTAAACTCACCTTTAAGTGCCAGCAAATCTACAACATCTCATCTGAATATCTATATTTCTACAGATTGTGTTAACCCATTTACACACCTGAAAATCTGCCAAATTTTGAACTCCATTCTTTCCCTAAACCATATATAAGATCAACTGTCTGCTCTTCTCAGAAACTGTGCCTGACTAATAGTTCTCCCTTATTACAGTAAACAATAATCTCATCTTTGTGTTTTTGTTTCTCATATTGAGTGGTCATCTCATAATTCTTTGACAGTCTTTGTTGCAATAGCCTGTTTTATTATCAGTACCCACAACTAGACAATAGACTTCATGAGGACAAAGCTGACTCTGTGTTTGTTACAGTTTCATTCTTCCTGTCTGGTAAGAAAATGTACTCATGGCATTTGCTGAGTAAATATGTGGATGAATGCAGGAGTGGATCGATGGATAGATGGGTGGATGGATGGATGGATGGATGGATGGATGATTGAAAAGCAAAATAATATTGTCACAAAGAAGGTTCTGGGAGATTTTGGCCCTCTGGGCAAAAATTTAGCGATCTCGCTGGGGAGAATAATAGCAAAGGTAATGAAACAATTGTAGTTATATGTGAGACACAAGCAAATATTCTCAAAATAGCTGGAAGTAAATTTTAACGGAGTCCTTTTCTGGTTCTCCAGAGGAAGAGATGAAATGATTCAGAGACAATAGTTGTCTAAAAACACATTTAACCTAATTTTTAGCCATCATCAGGTGGAATCAGAAGAAACTCATGTTACTAAGTCAACAAGTCATCACCAAGCCATTTAGAAAGTTGAGAGTTTGAAGCCCATACTTTAGCATTTGATTTTATTTAAATCATATTGTGTTAGATTGAGTTGCCTGGGAGGAGCCTAAGATAGAAGTTCTTGTTCAAGAGGCCCTCATGAGATTGGGAAAGATATAATCAGAAAAGTGCAGGGGAGGAAAATCTAAACAAGAAGATTTTCATCATCATCATCAACTAGAGACTAGCTTCAGTGTAATTCCTCAGGAAAGCTCTAAAGTATGAATTACTAGACAGAGTTGGTTCGACCTTGAGGCAAAGGGACTGACTTTGTTCTTGACCTTGGTCTGATGGTGGTTGGTTGGAAGGGACTCTTAGCTTGTCTTATTGAGGTGGTTTTTCTTTGGCTGAGGGAAATTCTCAGAGAAGGACAAAAGGCATGAGTACTTATCAATCAACACTCATAGCAGCTGAGAGGTAGGTGCACTGTGGGGATCTGTGCAAGGAACCAATAGCATCCTATATACAAGGCTACAGCAGTGTTTCTCAACTGCGATAGTATTGCCATTTGAGGCCAGAAAATTCATTGTTATACAAGGGATATATTGTGCATTGTAGGATGTTTAGAAGTATCCCTGGCCTCTACCCACTAGATACCAATAGCACCACACCTCTTCCTCCAATTGTGAAAACCAAAAATACCAATTATTGCCAAATGTCTTGTTGGGGCAAAAATCACTCCTATCGAAATTGATTAAACCAGCACAAGAAGCAAAGGTGAAGGTCAATTAAGTAACTTCATCTTCTTGAACAAAGAACAGTGTGTGATACAGAAGTCACTCATTAGTTATTTTTGGACAACATTCCAAATTGCGAGATAAAGAAAGGAACTCTAAAAGAAAAAATTCACAGTTGACTCTCCATTAAGACTTATCTTCACAATTTGCTCTTTCTAAGTACAGAAGTACACACCTATTAATTGTTTTGAATACATAAGTAAATGCTTCTAACTCAATGTAATACACTTATCTCTAAATAGTATTGTATTTTTTCAAGTCACAAGACCTTTATCACCATGAGATTTTCTGACAGTAATGATTATCATACTCTCTTATTATTGAAACTGGGAAAGTATTTATATATATATATATATATATATATATATATATATATATATATATATATATATATATAATATATAGTGAAAAATAGAGCTCAGAGCTGGGGATCAGGCCACACAGGACATGAAGAAGAAAATCAGGGTATAGTAAACAAAGCTTAAAGCAAAACATCAGTACTTGAGACAGAGAGAGGGCACCAGTTGCATTGATCCAAGAGTAAACTGAAAATATGCCTTAAGATATTTCTGCCATTAGTGGCTCAGCAGGGTAGGTGTCAGATTGCTCCAGCAGCAAGTATCTGAACTAGTCATGGGGGCATCAAGTTTAGTGATGAGATGCTACTCAGGGTGTATACTTGAAAAATATGTATGAACCCCTTCCTCAAGATTCAGATGAGTTTTCATCTTCACTATGAAAACCTCCTTCCCTGCTCTCCTCACAGAGATGAGGTCTTCTTCCACTTGTTTCTACTGCATACTTCTATTAGATTATTTACTTATTGTTTTGTCACTGTTGGACTGTTCATCATTCTGCCCAATTAAATGGTGAGCTTCTTAGGATAAGATTATTTGTGTGTTCTATCATTCACCAAAACTTCAAGGAATATTTTCTATGATCTAAATACTGTCTACCTCAACTTTAATGCTCTGTCCTACCATCTTACAATAAGGGAGAACATGCTGCCCCACCTATCCCCCCAAAAGAAAGTATTATTTCCATTATCTTGAGAATAACAAGTCACTCTAAATGTCTACATGCTTCTGTGATGGGCTCTGATTGCCATTCTCCATCCCAGGAGGAGCTGTACCATGATGGATTCAGTGTCTCATGAAGTCAGTATGCCCCGGGAAATCCCTATGAAGGAACGAACACAGAGCTCAGAATCCTTGCCTTAGATGATTATCATTGTACATGTCATGTGTGACTTTGTTATGATGAATGCTATCAGCAAAGTGGTATATTGCACTTGATATACCCCTTATGAATTGCCTGATCTTTATTGCTAGTTTTTAAAAACTTAATGTAAGTCAGAGCCACCACTTCTCATAAAATTGTTGAAATTTTTCTAATATTATTAAAATCTAATGTCATTTTAATGAGATTAGAAAAATTATTTCATTATATTAGAGGAGTCAAACAAATTCTGATATGCCAATAATTGTTTTTCTTTATTCACATAATCACTATGAGGTACATAAAATATATTCCAAGATATTATATTCAGAATCTTTTCTTTGGAGGAATTGTTTATTTTAATAGCTTGATTTTCCCCTACCTAATATTATCCAGAAAACTTGTAAAATATGTTGATATCGTTTATAGTCGTAATACAATAGTACTTTCAGTCACATGAACTTCATAAATGACATCATAATACTATGTAAAAATAAGGAATATTTTATAAACTCGTAAAATATTTTTGTTGTATATACGATAGATATTTATATATAATATATGTATGCATGTATTTCTATTATTCTTTAATGTATCTCCTACAGTCAGGGACCAGAACAATAGAATCAGCAGCTAAGCACACAGAGAAGCCTGTCTGAGAGCACAGTAATACTGTGAGCATTGTAAGCTACATGTTCTGGGGAACACAAACAGTAAGCAATTAGAGTCAGTTATTCCACAATGGCTTACCGTAAAAAGATAATCTTCTGTAATATCAGCATACCTGTAAAAGCTATATGTTTCTAGAGAAAACACAGAATCCAAATATTTATACTGTAGGCCCCACTTATCCACAGGGAATATGTTCCAAGACACCCATCCACCCCCATGGATGCCTAAAACTGTCAGTAATATAAACTCTATAATATATACTATGTTCTGTCCTGTATGTACACATGTATAATAAAGTTTAGTTTATAAATTAGGCACAGTGAGAGATTAACAACAATAACTAATACTAAATAGAACAATTATAACAATATACTCTAATAAAATTTCTCTCTCTCTCTCTCTCTCTCTCTCTCTCTCTCTCTCTGTCTCTCTCTCTCTCTCATATGCTGAGCAGAGAGATGATTCATGTGTTAAGCAGGATGGGATTTCATCATACTATTCAGAATAGCACTCATTTTAAAACTTACGAATCGTTTATTTCTGGAATTTTCCGTTTAATATATTCAGACCACAGTTGACTGCAGGTAAATGGAAAGCAAACCATAGATAAGGGAGGACTACTGCCTATTTTTTCTTAGTTAAGACTTATCTAGTTTAACTACATATTTTTATAAAAAAAACATTGCCCACACTGGAAAGCTGTAGTCAAATATACAGCCAGACAGACATCAACATATAGAAATCTCAAGGCATTAGAAAGAATAAGTATGAATGTGCCAAAAAAAATTAGTTTGGCTATATAATTTAAAGAAGAAGATAACTTCTAGAATTTAAGTGTCAAGGTACACATTTTAAAAATATAGTAATTATATTATTTTAAATTCTAAAACGGCAGTGCAAAAAAAATGCTCACTGGATTTTGAGACATTACAACTCTCCACAGCCAGAGACTATTATGAATACCTTTGAGCATAACAGTTTTATACCAGGAATAGATCAAAGAAACTTAACAGTCTTGAGTATATAATTATAGCCTTCTTTCCTTTGATGACAGTATGTAGATGTGGGTGTGTGCAAATATATGTTAACACATGCTCTTTTGGAAAAAAAAAAAAAACTTGAAGCAAAAGTCTCTTGCTTAGGTCATGTTGAGTTCTAATTATTTGGGCCCATTAAAACTTCTTAAATGCTAGAGCCCTAATAGTTCACTTCTGTTCCTTGTGAAATCAGTTTTTCACTCTTTTAGTTAGAATTCATAAATCTATCTTCAATTATTCTCTCTTCTTCAATCCCTATGCTTCTGTGTATTCGTAGCATAGCCCTTTACATGTAGTAAGCGTTCAATAATTATTTCTTCAAATTACTTACTGTGGATATATTTTTACTTTCAAACCTTATGGCCTTTCTTTTTTCTCCTTGTTTCTGCAGCAACTTTACTTATTCCACCACAATCATATCATTGCAATGGTGTCCTAGGCACTACATTCTCATTTATCATACAGAGCCAGTTGCCAGATTAATCTTCCTAAGATATTGCTTTAATTATTGATCACTTTCGAAATCTCCAATAGCTACAACTTTTTTAGTTTTCAAATCTTAATGCTATTTTTTGGTGACTCTTAACCTGAAAAATCACAGCCTATTCAATATTTTTCTTTATACCACTAAATAGCTTATTTTCACCATGACTCTTTGCAACTAGGGTACAGGTTTAACCATAGCTCTGAACTTTCTCTCATGTACTCACTTGGCTTATAGGCTCGTCTCTTTTTCTTTAGTTATCCAAATTGAATTACAATCTTTAGTCTATCTTGCAACATTCACTATTTAATTATGTATTATTAATTCACTTCTAATTTTCTTGTATTTCCTTCTAATTATTCTGGCATGGTCTATCCAATTTGATGGTGAAATCCTTAAAGGTAAGGACAAATTTTAGTAACTATTTCTACGCTCAAAATCATAAACAATAAGCATGCAAAAAATAATTACTCATCTTATCACCTCTATATACTGATTTTGATGTACTGTGAGAAAATGTCAGAGCGAAACAACTGAAAGAGAAATAAAAAACTTTTTTCCTTTCAATAAATCGATGTCAATGAAAAGTATTATATATAAGTTACAGAAAATAGCAGGTGCATTAAGTTGAAATCAACATGAATTTGGAAAAACTCTTTAAGAAAATCGAGAAATTGCTTCAGTAGAGTTTACATTTCTTGTGCTTTCAGTCAACAGTAATTCTAATAAGTTTTCTTAAGTTGTAAAACAAAGAAGGTGAGAAACCTGAATATTTTTACAAGTAGTGGAAAATAATATGATTACATTTTATAAGACAAAACATTAATAATTAAAAAAATGTACTTGAAGTTAAGTTCATTTGTAAAAGGTATTGGATTTAGTATTAAGTTAAAACATTTACTTAAAATAAGATGGGGCAATCACCAGTCAAGATGGTGAAGTAGGTAAGTGCTGTGCTTGACTCCTTTTACAATTACATCAAAATTACAATTAAATTACAGAACAACCATTATTGACAATAGCCTGAAGTCTAGCTGAATATGTGTCTTATACCTAAGAACACAGAGAAGAAGCCACTTAGAGACTATTACGAGGGGTGGAGACATGAAACAAGATGCCCTCACACATGTGGCAGTCACAGCCCCAGAGGTTCCCTCGGGAGGAGCGAGTGGTCCCAGCTCTACACCCGGCTCCCCAGACCAAGGTTTCAGTGACAGGAAGAGAAGTCCCTACAACTCTGGCTGTGAAAACCAGTGGATATTGTGACTGAGTGATAGAAAGGGATGTTAGAGTCTCAGGCACTCCTCTTAAAGAGCCCACATGCAGACTTACCGACTGGCTCAAGTGCTGAGACAGCTTGAAAGGCACCAGGGACTTACTGGGAGGAACTGAATTATCTGAATTCAAGGCAAGGGCTAAGGGACAGCTTTCTCTCAGATAGAAGTCCTGGCTGAAGCCATTGTTCCTTTGTTGAGCCCTTCCCCCTCCCAGTGTACAGATGCAGGTGGCTGCCATATCTGAGTCTCCATCAACTTGATAACATGATTGCCCTACCCTGGTGATTCTGAGACCCCACTCTACCCAACTTAGGGGCCCACCTAAGCCACTTCCAGTGGCTTTCCATACAAACAACCTATATTGGTTCATGCTACAACTTCTGAAGATCTCAAAGGTTCACAAAACTCAAATGATCATCATATGGCCTCGATGTACCCTGTATTTCTTGCTGAGCATCCCCAAGCCTGGCACTAGCAGCAGCCAGCTTCAGTTCACAGCTTGGCCTCTGGAGGCACCTCCAAGACCAGAGCAAGTAGAAGTCATCTGTGGATAGGTGGCAGGTCATGCCAGGTAGCCCTGGGCAGGGCACAAGCTATAGCTGAACTTGGCCTGCAGTGGGGACCCTCCCAGGAAGCTTCAGGGCTGACAAACCCTGTGGTTGTCTTCGGACTTGAGGCTGCTTAACAAGAGGTGTGGGTATGCTGAAGCCAGATGCTGTTGTTTGGGTTTTGCGAGCCTTTGAGAAAGTTTGCCACTCCAAAAATATACCTCATTGGGGCTATTGATTACTTAGGCTGGTTAATTGTAAGAAATAACCAGGAGCTGATATCTTAAGAGAAAGTGGAGGTGAATTACAATTTTTAGTGTGATCAATATCTATCTTAAGCAACTGTGCTGAAGCATGTTGAATTATTGTACAAATTCAATTCAAGAGTGGAGCTTCAGTTTACTTTTCAAAATATTTTGGTATAGATTTTAAGACAGATCTAAATAAACACTTTAATTTTAAATGTTATTTTGTTATAAATTCAACAAACGTGGCAACCAAAAAGAAAAAAATCGGAATCAAAAAACCCACCAGTATAGCTCATTAATACTTTTCCTTTTGCATATTCCTCTAGTTCTTGTCCATATATTTTACTATTTATATTACACTCACAGGATACATACTTAATATTATTAATTTTCCATGTTGCTATTTCACATAATTATTTTTAAAATATATATATCAATATAATAAATATAGTACATTTTAATTTATCTCTTCATTTTATTTTAGACACTTGGTTTTTCTTTGACTTCTTTTACTTAACTAAAACTTTAATCTTTATGCCTTTTCTCCAAGCTACAAGCACTCTTATCATTAAATTACATTATGCATCTACAACTACAGTATTTTATGTTTGCTCAGAAACATATAATCTCATTAAAAATAAATAACTTTCCCACAACTGCTCCAATCTTGTTATTATTTGTCTTATTGATACTAGCCGTTCTTACAGGTGTGAGGTGGTATCTCATTGTGGTTTTGATTTTTATTTCCCCAATAGCTAGTGAAGTTCAGTATCTTTTCATATGTTTGTTGGCTGTTTCTACGTCTTCTTGGATGAAGTGTCAGTTCAGATATGTGTGTGTGTGTGTATATATGTGTGTGTATGTGTATGTATATATATATTATGTGTATGTGTGTGTATGTGTATGTATATGTTTCGTGTGTATATATGTGTATGTATGTATTATATATATTTGTATATATGTGTGTGTATATTGTATACTGTGTATCTAGTATGTATGTGTGTATTATTATGTGTGTGTGTATATATTTGTGTATATATGCATGTGTGTGTGTGGTGTTATTTCTGGGCTCTCAATTATGTTGCATTAATCCATTTGTCTGTTTTTTTTTTCTTGCCAATACCATGCTATTTTGATTATTGTCTCTTTGTAGTATAATTTGAAGTCAATCAGAGTGATGAATCTGGCCTTCTTTTTTCTCAGGATTGCTTTGGCTATTCAGAGTCTTTTGTAAATCCATACAAATCTGATGATTTTCTATTTTTTAAAATAATTCCCATTGAAATTTTGATAGGGATTGCATTAAATCTATATATCGCATTGGGTAACATGACCATTTTAACTATGATGATTTTTCCAATCTATAAACATGGAATATTTTTCCATTTCTTTGTGTCTTCTTTAATTTTTTTTTAATAATATCTTACAGTTTTCAGTGCATAAATCCTTCACATACTTCATTAAGTTTATTCCTAGGTATTTTATTCTTTTTGTTTCAATTGCAAAAGAAATGGTTTCTTTCTTTTTCTGAAATTTTATTATTAGAATGTAGACACAATGGATATTTGTATGTCGATTTTGTATCCTGAAAATTTACTGTAGTTTTTAGTTGTTTTTATAGTTTCTTTGGTGGAGTCTTAAGAATTTTCTATATAACGAATCATGTCATCTGCCAAAAGTGACAAATTTAACTTCTTCATTCTCAGTTTAGATACCTTTTATTTTTTTCTTTTGCCTGATTGTTCTAGTTATGACTTTTAATCTTGTATTGAATAAGAGTGGTAAGAGTGAAAAACCTTGTCTTGTTCCTGATCTTAGAGGAAGAGCTTTTAGTTTTTTACCAGTAAGTATAATATTAGCTGAAGGTTTGTCACATATGGCCTTTATTATGTTAAGTTTCTTTCCTTTTATGCCCATTTCATGAAGTATTTTAATCATAAATGAATGCTGTACCTTCTCGAGTGTTTTTTCTGCCTCTGTTGGTATGATCATATAATTTTTATTCTTTATTTTGTTAATATGGTATATCACACTGATCAATTTGCATTTGTTGAACACCCATACACTGATGGTGGGAATGTAAATTGATACAGCTGCTATAGAAAACAGTATAGACGTTTCTCAAAAAATTAAGTATAGTATTACCATATGATCCAGCAATCTTTCTTCTGGATATTTACCCCTCCCAAATTTGAAAACTTTTGTCTATAAAGATATATGCACCCCAATGTTCATTCCAGTATTATTCACAGTGGCCAAGACATGGAAACAACTGAAGTATCTTTCGATAAATGATTATATAAAGAAGATGTGGTAAATATATACAATGGAATATTACTCAGCCATAAGGAGAGATGAGTTATTGCCATTTGTGACAACATGGATAGATCTTGAGATAATCATGCTAAGTGAAATAAGTCAGATGGAAAGGGTTGAGAACCATATGATTACACTCGTATGTGAAATATAAATCTAAAAGCAACAAACAAATAAGACATAAAACAAACTCAGAAACACCATCAGTTTAGTAGTTACTAGAGAAAAAGGAAGGAGTCGGAGCGGTGGATAAGAGTAAAGAAGATCAAATATATGGTGACGGATGGAGATTTGACTTTGGGTGGTGAACACATAATGCAATATACAGATAACATATTATTAATTGTACACTTGACACCTGTATAATTTTATTAATCTATGTCACCCCTAAGAAAATAAAGAAATAAAAAAATAATTTTGTACTGTATAGTTTCATTGGGTCTTAAATAGTTTCTCTAGCTGGAAAAATGAGTATTTTGTGTTCTTTAAGAAACTAGTATATATAAATGAACTGCTACATGTTTAGTTAAACTTTGACAAAAGCTAAAGATGAAGCTTTTGGGTGCTTCTACAATGCAAGATATGCACTTATATATTCATATAGTGAAGGGATGGAATGGTAGAGATACATGCAATCCTTTGCAAATCATAAGATATTCTAATGGAAAATAAAAACCTGACACTAACAATTGTTTAAAAGAGAAAAGAACCAAAGTCAAGAAAAATGTTGAATATCTACTTTTAAAAAGACAGAAGTATAATACAACACAAAAATGAAACCTAGAAATTCTAAAAACACTAATTTTAATGTTCTAAAAGACAAAAAAAAGTGATAGGTAGAAGTGAGGAAGCTGTAACAAAATTGAACACAACATGATTTGACCTCATAAAATTTTACAAGCCTTCATATTTATAATAATACATTAATGCCCAAAATGTAAAAAATACAAAGTATGATTTTCTCCCTTAGATTTATAATAAACTTCTGTTTAATACATTTACGTTTATAAGCCTTCTCTCTTGAACAACATATGCTATAGAAGTACATGCATACCAATATTTTATCATGAGAATTTTAGTTTTCATCTCATACTAGTGTCTTGCCTTTCTACCCATAGCTATATAAATATGATTTCCATTATATAGCACTTAAGGCCTTTCTATTGATAAATTTTAATCAACATATTACATTAAAAAACCTTGATTTTCAAAATAAATTGTTTTAGTACTATAGCATGATGGGTTTAATTGAATAGTTGAAGGATAAAATGATAAATACATTGTACTATTTAAACTATTTCAGAGCTGTAGGAAAATGTTTGATATTTAAAATATAATCAAGATGAGACCACATAGTCATGAGCAGTAAAATACTAGAAAACAGTGAGTGAATAAATAAGATGATTTTTCATCAGTGGCCATTCATTATTTTGTTATTAGGAACCTGGAAGATATTGTCTTCTTTGAGTTTCAAATATTCTGGTAAATCTAGTTGTTTCTTAGTTTCCTCAATGTCACCTTGAATTGTTGAAACAAGTGACTCTAAAAAATCAAAGTTCTTTTCTGATCTGAGATAGTCATCGTTGACCACATTGAGAGTTTCCCCATAGAAGTCTTCTTTGAAAGTATGCATGATATGAGTTTCCAAGGACTTTTTATTATTCTTATAGTATGAGTTCCATCCTATGCTCACTGCCATCTTATGAACATCACTTCCAACACTGTTCAGCCATAGTAAGTGCCAGGGGATATATCCCCTGGAAGATTATCTACTACTTGCTCAGGAAAGTTAGTTGTGGAGATGCCCAACTGTTTGGAGATGTGGCCAAAGCCCAACACTTGGCCAGGGCAGAAGTAAGGCAGATGCTTCACGATGCTGTCTGCTCGCGATGACTGGAGACAGGCGAGGTGGAGTCGGCATTGAGACGGTGCCCTGGTCCCCGTACTAACGGAGTGGAGCTTTGCTGGCCCTCTGAGCCTGAGCGCAACGGGCCTGGAGGGGCCCGCAAAGCCGCAAGCCCCTCATGCTGCTGACCCAACAGAAGCTGCCAGGAGACTCAGAAGCGGCATCTTCACCTCTGGAGCGGCTCTTTCGTAACTTTTTAAATTAATATATTACCATAAACATCTTTATTTATATATAGTTTATTTCAACTTTGAATTAGTTGTTAGTATAAATTCTTAAAATTACAGTAACTATTTCAAAAGAATAAAAATATTATCTCACTGGGAACTAATATACTAAAAATAAACTGATTCCTTTCCAACAAGTGTGGTAGCAGTGTATAAACAAACCCTCCATAACTTAGCTTTTCTATTTTTTTTTTTAATTTGTGTTGTTTTATTTGATTTTCTGAGAATTTAAGAGATAAAAATGAAGCTGGGGATCTTTTCAGTTAATCTCTTTGTGTTGTTTCAAAATATGTTTAGCTGGATAACGTAGCATATTTTACTTTACAATATCCTAGAGATACAAATAATGGAGGCACTATGTTGACAGGCAAGATTGTCTAGTTGAACTCAGTCACTGGAAGTATACAACCTGGGTTCAAATGCCAGCTCAGAAATTTACCAGTTATGAAATCCAAGAAAGCTATTGTGCTTAGGTAAAAGTTAAATGCTGAAATCTAGATAGGAAGCCAGGGGATGGGGAACTGGATTTCGGAGGCCCTATTACAAATAACAGGGCTGTGCCTTGCAAGAACAATTTGGGAACATGACTTGAGATCCTAGGCAGGACACTGGCATCTTTCTAAGCCAAGGCTAGAAAATTGCTGAAAATGGGGTCTAGAGATTGATTCATAAATAAAAAAGAAAAGACAATATTTTTGGAAGTTCATAAGTGACCTACCAAAGAAACCATTCTCAAGAATTGATTTATTTTAGATTATTCCTAAGACTGTTTCTCTAGCTAATGACTTTATAACTCTGGTTTGAAACTATTAAAATAAGATCGTTTTCCCCTCTAGAAGTATGTGTACTATTCATCTCATATTAAAATTAGATTGATCTTTTTCTTTTTAATTTAAATTATCCCTTAGATTACTCTGTTTTACAGGACTTAATTCATGTGAGAAGTAGGCAGGAGAGAGTACTGTTTCAGAGGGTCTTCTGTTAAATCTCACTTTATATATCCCAAGGCCACCATAAGTCCTTCAATAGAGGCCTAGCAATAAGAGTCAAAAATAGGATTGCTGTAAGAAATCTACAGAAGTCATTACATATTTTTTTAATTTAAATCCCAATAAGATAAGAGCTTTTTACTTTATTTGTTCTTTGATTAGTTCTGGGTTCAGCTTAGTGGTGATCTCTTATGTAAACGGTGTTTAAATTCCACTTTATTCTGAGTTCTGTTTGAAAACTTGCAGGTGAAAAATCTATGAATATTAATGCCCCAGGATCACTAGCTTTAAAAAAAAAAACTTAATGTGACACAGTCAAATATTTGGGGAAACTATTTTTAAAGGAGTCAAACCCAGGCTTTTATGCAAAACCTTAAATGGCACTGAGTTCTTATTGCTGGCTCAGCTCAGGCTTATGCAGCCACAGTGACTTGGACTTAAAATTTCTTAAAAGTATAAAATAGCATATTTCAGAATGTAGAAAAAAAAGCAAATAGTAGACTACTCGAATTCTAATTTATTTAATTTTATTTCATCCAATTTAATTCTGGTTGTCAATAATTGTATGAACTTGAAAAAATTACTGAACCCTGCCATGTATCAGTTTTCTCAAATATAAAATGGTAATCAGTTACGCTGCACAGCGATTGTATTTGGCTCCCTCAAATGTGAACTTCTTTCTTCTAAGTGAGAAATTCCCATAGTATAAATTTTAGTGATAGGCTAATCACTCAATACCAAGAGACCAAAAAGGCCAGAAACACACTTCCCCAGTGCCTTTGGCAACAAAGATGTGGGACCATGACTTAAGCTTGGATAATCCAGTCCTGGCTGGACTTTTGAATTTATAGTGACAGAGAGAAAATTCATTTTATCTGTGGCTACAGTGATATCCCGAAGCCAAACAGCAGAGGCAATGGTTGCAGAGCGATTGACTCATACCCAGTGCTGGCCTTAATGGGAGAGCTGCTCTCAGGGTCTGGTGTCCAGCAATGGCTGCAGTGCCATTTCCAACAGACCATTACCAAGCAGAAACTTTGTTTCTGGAAGCTTAGGCTTTTTGGTTCACATTCACATTTCTGAGTGTTATGGTACATACCACCTTCTCAGAAATTATGAGAGCTACCCAGTATCTTTTTATTTTCTGTTTGCTTAATTCAGCCAAAGTCAGTTTCTGTTATTTCTAAGAAAACTGAATAATATACCTGGCTACCTTGCAAAACTGTTGTGAAATCTGAGTTGTTTCAAGGGAAATTCCTTGAGAAAGAATAAAATGTGATCTAATTTCATGTAATGAGTATTTATTAAGGTGTTTATGGAGGTAAAGCATGAGCAAGATTCATTCTTGTGTGCTCAGGATGCTTTCAAATAGTGAAGGTTACAAAAACAGATGACTATAACACTATATACATTGAGTGGTCCCTTATGAGAAATACAGCAGGGTATGAGGTGCAGGGTGAAGAGGGTAGTGAAATAGAGTCAAAAGATGCATCGCTTGCACTAAGATGAGTAGATGAATGAAGAGTCCATGGCAGAGGGAGTATTTGACATCATCCTTAAAAGTTGAAATGGAGCTTAAGGTAGAATACAGACAGTAGCTTTGCAGTAGAAGTCAGAAATCATTTTCCTTTCCAATTCCACTCTTAGATCTCAAACTCTTTGATTCAGTTTTCTCACCTATGAAATGAGGAAGTTACAGTAAATGGTCTATAAAGTTCTTATAGTCCTCGAATTTCTGATTGATTCCCATGGGTAGATAAGGAGAACATAGCAGGTAAAAGGAGCATGGTGAACTAAAAGTCAAGGCAAAAATGTTAGCTGAGCAAAGACTTAGAAGCAAGACAGTAAGTTCAATCCCAAAACAGTGTGTAGTTTAACATGGAATATAAAGATGAAAAGAGTGTATATCATCTGATAGGCAATGGAAAGCCAGAAAAGATTTTAGCAAAATACTATGATAAAATATAGACCTTTTTTTTTTTTTTTTTTTTTTTTTTTTACGTCTAGAGTAATGTATATGATGGCAAATGCAACAGCAGTGGATTTTAAGAAATCTAAATGAAAAATAATGATAAACTGAACTAGGACTATGATAGCAATGGAAAGAGGACAGTTGTGAAAAAAATGCTAGAAATAGATTCTCTCCAATTCAGTGACTGATTTCTGAGAATGAGGGACTTGTGGTCAAGATAACTAGAAGGGTAAAAGTCACCCTATAAGAGGTTTATAAATCTGGTAAGAAAGTTGAAATAGATCATTCAGAAGAAGAGAGATGTGAGGACCTAGCAAAATGGTATAGATGACAAAGGCTATGTTTACCATCTCTTGCGACCACATCAGAGTTGTGCTGGAAACATGAAGCAAACAGCAGGCAGAGTCACCTGGGGCCTAGATGAACAGAAACCCTAGGCAAGGAAATAAGAAATCACTCTGCTATGGTTGGAGGTAGAAGAGGGCAAAGATGCGAGGCTACTTGGTCCCCAGCGGCTGAGTGGGACAGAGGCTATGGCAGTTGCAGACATCCCTCTTAAAGGGGCCATGTATACAAAAGGACTTTCACAGTGATGAACCTACTTGCTATGAGCACCAGCACCAGGTCAGCAGTTCGGGGGGCACCAGGACCTTACAGGGGGACACTGAGTTGTTGGAGAGAGGGCCAGAGGTGAGGCTTTGTCACGGGCATAAATGCTGCCAGTATCCATTGCTCTTCTGTTGAGTCCTTGCGATGACATAGCTGAGACATCATCAAACTGGATAACAGAGGTCACTGGACCTAGGGTATTCCCTGAAACTCCAACTCCCCCAACTCATGGCCCTACCCAAGCTACATCCACTTGTGTCCTCGGCAAGTCCTATGCCCCTTGCTGACCAGCTCCAAGACTCACACTGTTGGCACCTGGCCTCGTTTTCTGGCATAGCCTCTAGAGGCAACTGTAAGGAAAGCATCTGTGGATTGCTTGCTGAATCTTAACAGGTGGCCCCAAAAGGGTAGAAGCTGGGGCTAAACTTGATCTGCAGCTAAACCCCTCTCAGGAGTGTGCCACTGAACACCTACTACACAAAGCCATGCTAATAAGACTGGGAGACTTAGAAGCTTTCCTAGTACATAGGAATGGACACAGAAAGGCAGCTAAAATGGGAAGACAAGGAAGCAGAAACCATATGAGAGTACAAAACAGCTCCAGGAATAATGGAGTCAAGCAGTTTAACAGATGCAGAGTTCAAAACACTGGTTATAAAGATGCTCAATGAACTTAGGGGAAGTGTAGATGAATTTAGTGAGAGCTTTAACAAAGAGATAAAAAACATAAAAATGGAAATGGAAATTATAAAAGGGAGCCAGTCAGAAATGAAGAATACATGATCTGAAATGAAGAGTATATTAGAGGGAATCAAAAGAGTGGATGAAAAAGAGGATTGAACCAGTGATACAGAGGATAAGGAAGCCAAGGACACCCAATCAGAATGGTAAGAAAAAAAGAAGCCAAGAATATAATAATAATTTAAGGGGCCTATGGGACAAAATTGAATGTAACAACATCTGCATCATAGCAGTACCTGAAGGAGAAGAGGGAGAATAAGAAGTTGAAAACCTATTTAAAGAAATAATGATGGAAAACTTCTCTAACCTCAGAGAGTCCCAAGAAAGATGAACCCAAAGAGGCTCACATCAAGAAACATCATAATTAAAATGTCAAAGCTTAAAGACAAAGAGAGAATCTTAAGAGCAGCGAGAGAAAAGAAGTTAGCTACCTACAAGGGAACACCAGAAGACTGGCAGATGATTTCTCAAAAAAAAAAAAACTTCGCAAGACAGAAGAGATTGGCAGGACATATTCAACTTAATGAAAACCCAGGATCTACAACCAAGAATACTTTATCCAGCAAAGTTATCATTTAGAGTCCAAAGATAGAAAAGAGTTTCCCAGACAATAATAAGCTGAAGGAATTCATCAACAACAAGCTGGTATTACAGGAAATGTTGGAGGGACTTCTTTAAGAAGAAAAAACATGTATCAAAAACATGAATAAAGAATGGTAATAACTACATATTTATCAACAAGTACCTCAAATAGAATAGAATTAAGTGTTCCAACCAAAAGATAGAGTGACTGAATGGATAAGAAAACAAGACCCCTACATATGCTGCCTATAAAAGACTCACTTCAGAGTTAAAGACACACAGAGACTAAAAAGAAGGGTATAGAAAAAGATAATTGCCTTGATAGACCTAGAGTGTACTGTGCTGAATGAAGTCAAATAAAGACAAATATTACATGATTTCATATAGATGTGGAATCTAAAGAACAAAATAAATAACAACAACAACAAAAACAGAAACAAACTTATAGATACAGAGAACATTTTGAGGGCCACTTGATGGGAGGGGTCGGGGGGATGGTGAAAAAGGGCAAAAGGATTAGGAAGTACACATGGATAGTTACAATATAGTCATGAAGATATAAAGTGTATCATAAGGAAAATAGTCAACAATGTGATAATAAACATGTAAGGAGAAGAGAGATACTAGATTTACTGGGGTGACCACTGTGACTTATATAGATCTCTACTAATGCTGTACAACTGAAACTAATATATTATTGTAAGGCAACTATAATTGAAAAAAACTCATTATACACTGTAAAAATGAACAACTAATAGTCTGTTATATTTCAATAAAGCTGTAAAAATGAAAAAAAGAGAGAGACGTGCATAGTTTAAA
This sequence comes from Pteropus medius, assembly GCF_902729225.1. Taxonomy (NCBI): domain Eukaryota; kingdom Metazoa; phylum Chordata; class Mammalia; order Chiroptera; family Pteropodidae; genus Pteropus; species Pteropus medius. Next base: position 490,301 of record NW_024344437.1, on the reverse strand, counting down.
GGGGTATTGCTATTGAGGGAGATTTTTCTACAAAATAGAAAAAATTAGCAATAATTTTACCAAAAAAGAGGCAAGTAAAAAGATTGGAAATACAAGTAAGAGGGGAAAACTAATAAAACATTTAACAGATATAATTAACATATTTTTATTTACTGTGAACGTAATCAAATATTTCAGTCTTTCGGTAATAAAATACTAAGAAATAAGTCCAGAAAACAAGTTGAGAAGAATCAAAGAGAAACTAAGAGTTTTCAATCTTTATTTGTAAAAATTTGGAATACAGTTATAGATAGATAGATGATAAATAGATGATAGATAAATAGATAGATAGACAGACCCGTATATTTACAGATATAGAAAAGTGTTTGAAAACAATGACCATTCTTCTTCATTTTCACTTTGCATATATACATATATATAAATACATATACATTTTGTTATATCATCTTTTCAATAACTTTATGAGGATAGTCAAGGCAATATTTTCACCTTTTCTACTTTTCCCCAATCACATTTTTAGAGATGCATCTCCAAGTTCCAAGCAAGCAAGTGAGAAAGCCAGCTTCATAACAACTGGCTCTCAGTCCAGTGTTCTCTCTTTTTCCCCATAGTAGATGCCTATCTGAACATAGCTTTGTCTGGAAAATCTGGTTGTTTGTGATGCTATGTGTATCACTTAATTATAGATCCATCTTGAAAATTCACATATCCTCAGAGTAAAATTGAATTTAATCTTATATTGCTACATTTTTATTTTAGTTTTCTTGTTGGTTAAAAAATAGTTTCTTAATAGTTTCTTTAAAAAGTTTCTTAATGCAAGCTACCCACATCAATTAATGCGAATGTTGTTCTATCTGTTTTAAAAAAAGAATAATTGATCCATTGGTAAAGGGCATGAGCTCTGAGTTCGGTTTTCTAAATTAGTAGTAGTGACACATTCTTTTACTAACAGAGTCAGTCTTTCTGACAAGAATGAGAACTACTGCCTCTGACCACAGAACATTATCATTAATAATATTTATTTTCCGATGAGAATTTAATATTCACTATTTTATCAATAATCATAATGCAAAATATATTTAAGCATGTAACAACATGTTATTTTCTATGTGATTTTAAAAAACAGCAACAAATAAATAAGACATTTACCCCCCAAAATAATAATTCTTAAGAATCACTCCATCACTTCAATCAAGGCAGGCTAAATTAAAAAGTCAAAAAATATGTGTTTATTGATTTCCTTAAAAATAAATGGAGACTTCTATTCTTCTTACCACAAAACAAAATATAGAACTCTGTCCTTCATGCATATTTCAAATGCTGATCTTATTTTTCATTTTGGCTTGCAAGTCAGAATTGGACTTTAAAAGGAAGAAAGGAAAACTCCAGAGCCACTTGAGAAGCCATAGGAGTCAGGCTGTTGGTCTGGTTCTGGTCAGAACACACCCAGAGTCACAATGCCTGAATAAGGGCCATTTACAGTTGTCATTTTTCAATTAAAACACATACCCAGAATTTGAAATATCATATATAAAACATCGTATTCTGAAATTGATATTCTATTTCACTTGGCATCTTCCTATTTGTTTTACTTGTAAAAAGGAAATAATAGGATTTTTCTTTTCACTGCAATTTGAATTCTATATGAAATAATAAATAAGCATAAGCTATAAAATAATAATGCTAAAGCAAATTGGAAATTAAGAGTTGAATGGGGTTTTCTCATATGTTGATCATATTGGCCACATCCCTTCTATGTTCCTGAATGTTTATTTTACACTAAATTGTGAAATGTATTCATCAATTGTAAAGGGGAGTTAAAAGTTCCCCCACAGTACAAAATATGTAGAATAAACTCAATATGAATTTAATTAACTAAATGGTTTTTTTTAGATGAGTGTTTCTTTTTAAGTCTCTCTCTCTCTCTCTCTCTCTCTCTCTCTCTCTCTCTTTCTCTCTCTCTCCTCTTTTCTTTTTGAAAAATTTCAGAACTTTTCACCTCTTGATTCCCAGGGACAGACACTGCCCAGTAGGCTTCCTGGAGCACAATTTAATATCACCCAGTAACGCTTATGTACAGAGGCAGTGGCCTGGGAAATAGGTCTCCGTGTGTCAGGAAGGGATCAAAATCCTGGACTGGAGGAGATCAGGCCAAAGTCACAAAAGGATTAAATGGATAAAGGCTTCTTACTGAAAAGTGCCCACATATGCATCTTATATCTTCATTTTAGGCTGAAATTTAAAAGGACATAAGTTTCTTACACTTCTTTCTTTCCCAAATCTAAACTATCTTTAAGCAGAAAAGGGGCAGGATGACCATTGTTCCAATTCTATAGTCCAATTAATAATCTGATTATTATTTTTGGAGAGAAAAGAACATTACCTAATGAAACATTTTGGTCAGTATAAGCAAGACTGCTCAAGGAACTAATCTGAAAATGGTCGAGTTTTAACTGTGAAGGCTTTGGGGGAGGGGGGCACGGGGGAGGAAGGGTAGTTAGAAAATCTTTCAGGGAATCTACACACTTCAAAAACCAGACAAACACAAGGGGGCAGGAAGAGATAAAGCTCTGACTTCGAAAACCAGCTGACTGAAATGCGAGCTAATAATCTATTTTAGTTCTCCCTCCGGATATTAATTCTGTTGGCATGCAAAGAAATGTGATGCTGACAAATGGGTTTAGTTTGTACTTGGTTTAATTACTGCGAGGACAACAGGAACGTCTCTAATGACAGCTACATCAGCGCCGGCTTTGGAAGAGCCTGGGGCTACATTCCCTAAAACGTACTCTTTAGTGCTAGTCCCGCGATTACTATCAGACTGCATTTCTCACGCATTCCAAATACCCTTTTTTTACTTTTATTCTGTGAACTTTGTAAAGGAGGGGCTTGTTATAAACTCGGCAATCCAAGGACTGCACCCCACTGTAATTTACGAGGAAACGGCCGCGTGGGGAGGAATCTGCTCCACCATTGTCTTTTTATTTCAGCTGTCCTTTTGCAAATATGCCTTTAGAGTTTCCTCCCAAACTGCAAACTGCTCCGGGTTTCTATTCAAACTCAAGCGACACTGCATATAATTTTCTTCTTGGGTTTGCAAGTTTCGGTGAGAACCCCTTACGCTGGATTCCACTGACTTTGGGGGATGGGAGCTAAAATGGGTAATTCTGCATCGAAGGCTGCTGAAGAAGTGAATCTAGCCCAGTGGCTAACAGCCCAGAGCGCAGCAGCCCTAGCAGCCTAGAGTGGAGCGCGAGCAAGGGAGGGCAGCTCCAGGCCTCGCATCCCCTCACTTTCAAGACAGTCTTTTGAGTCTTCTACCTCCTCCCTTTTCGGCGCTTTCCCCGCCTCCGCCTCTACCAGCTGATTGGCAGAAATCTCTATCCAACCCACAACTCCGGGCCTCCTTCTGGGACCAACGATTGGTTTCCTGGAGGACGAGAGTTAAGGGGGTGCAGGGGGAGGGATTTCCCTCAAAGCCCAGGATCCCGGGACTTGGGAAAGAGGAGTGGTGCCACTCAGTTCTCCGCGACCCTGAACAGCGAGTGGTTGAGGCCGACGCTCCATAAGGACTTGTCCTCTGCTGCAGCTACAGTCCAGACCGCACCACGCAACTTTTCCACCTTCCTGACCCAGCCTCCGCTACAGCAAAACCCTGTGCAGACAGAGAGCGGAGTTCCTGGCTCTTTCCGGAGTAGTATCTTGCTCTCTGCCCAGGGACTGGCTGCGCGCTCTCAGGCTGACCTGTCGGAGCCCTACACCTAGACCATGCACTCAGCCAGGGCCCCCAGGATCGCCTCCTGCGCGCTCGGGGCAGCCAAATGCATCAGTTTTCAACCGACGGCTTCGCCTCCGCCGCGGGTCCGGCTGATACTGCTGCTGTTGCTCCTCCTGTCACTGGTAAGCCGCGTTCGGGCACAGCCCGATGCCCCTGGTAGGGCGTTGCTGTCCTCGGATCTCGTGGGGGTTGCAGGAGTCCCCGCCGAAGAGGCTATAGTGATGGCGAACCGTGGACTCCGAGTACCCTTTGGCCGTGAGGTCTGGCTGGATCCACTGCACGACCTGGTGTTGCAGGTGCAGCCAGGGGACCGCTGCGCGGTGACCGTGTTAGATAACGATGCGCTGGCCCAGCGACCCGGCCACCTGAGTCCCAAGCGCTTCCCGTGCGACTTTGGCCCTGGAGAGGTGAGCTACTCTCACCTAGGCGCGCGGAGCCCGTCGCGAGATCGCGTCCCGTTGCAGCTGCGCTATGATGCTGGGGGGGGGACGGCAGTGCTACCCTTGGTGCTAGAGGTGGAGGTAGTCTTCACTCAGCTGGAAGTTGTGATTCGAAACTTGCCCCTGGTCGTGGAGGAGCTGCTGGGGACCAGCAATGCCCTGGACGCGCGGAGCCTGGAGTTTGCCTACCAGCCCGAGACTGAGGAGTGTCGTGTGGGCATCCCGTCTGGCTTGGGCGCGCTGCCTCGTTATGGGGAACTCCTCCACTACCCCCAGGTCCCAGGACGCGACAGTGAGAGGGGCGCCCGGAAGCCTCTCCTTATGGACTGCAAAGCTTTCCAGGAGCTAGGTGTGCGGTACCGCCACACAGCCCTCAGTCGCTCACCAAACAGGGACTGGGTGCCCATGGTGGTGGAGCTGCGCTCTCGAGGGTCTCCTGTGGACAGCCCTGCTTTGAAACACGAGCACTTCCAGGTGCTGGTGAGAATCCGAGGAGGGGTCGAGAACACCGCACCCAAGCCCAGTTTTGTGGCCATGATGATGATGGAGGTGGACCAGTTTGTACTGACTGCCCTGACCCCAGACATGCTGGCAGCTGAGGATGCTGAGTCAACCCCTGACTTGTTGATCTTCAACCTCACCTCTCCATTCCAGCCTGGCCAGGGCTACCTAGTGAGCACTGATGACCGAAGTCTTCCCCTCTCCTCCTTTACACAGAGAGACTTGAGCCTCCTGAAGATTGCCTACCAGCCACCCTCTGAGGACTCTAACCAGGAACGTCTCTTTGAATTGGAGTTAGAGGTAGTGGACCCGGAAGGAGCAGCCTCAGATCCTTTTGCCTTCATGGTGGTGGTGAAGCCCATGAACACTCTGGCTCCTGTAGTCACTCGGAATACTGGCCTCATTCTCTATGAGGGCCAGTCTCGGCCCCTCACAGGCCCTGCAGGCAGTGGACCACAAAATTTGGTCATCAGCGATGAGGATGACCTAGAGGCAGTGCAGCTAGAGGTAGTGGCTGGGCTCCAGCATGGTCATCTTGTCCTTCTAGGTGCCTCCAGTGGCAAATCTGCCCCTAAGACCTTTACAGCAGCTGAGCTAGCAGCTGGCCAGGTAGTTTACCATCATGATGACAAAGATGGCTCACTGAATGACAATCTGGTGCTTCGAATGGTGGATGGAGGACGCAGACACCAGGTTCAGTTTCTGTTCCCTATCACCTTAGTACCTGTGGATGACCAGCCACCAGTCCTCAATGCCAACACTGGGCTGACACTGTCAGAGGGTGAAACAGCACCCATCCTACCTTTTGCTCTAAGTGCAACTGACATGGACTCAGATGACTCTCTGCTGCTTTTTGGGCTGGAATCTCCCTCAACTACAGGGCATCTGCTTCTCCGCCAAGCACATCCTCCCCATGAGGTAGAGGACCTTATCAGGAACCCTTGGAGAAAACAGGGAGTATTCTATGAGAAAATAGTGACAGAGTGGCAGCAGCAGGACATAATGGAAGGGAGGCTGTTCTATAAGCACTTTGGGCCCCATAGACCTGGGCCAGTGATGGATCAGTTCACATTTCGAGTCCAGGATAACCATGACCCCCCTAATCAGTCTGGGCTACAGAGGTTTGTGATTCGCATTTATCCTGTGGATCGCCTCCCTCCAGAATTGGGCAGTGGCTGTCCCCTTCGGATGATAGTGAAGGAATCCCAGATAACACCACTAAGGAAGAAGTGGCTGCGCTATACTGACCTAGACACAGATGACCGAGAACTACATTACACAGTGACTCAGCCTCCAATGGACACAGATGAAAACCACTCACCAGCTCCATTGGGCACCTTGGTCCTGACTGACAACTCTTCTGTTGTGGTGACCCACTTTACCCAAGCCCAGATCAACCACCATAAAATTGCTTACAGACCTCCAGATCAAGAACTAGGAGTGGCTGCCCGAGTGGCCCAGTTCCAATTCCAGGTGGAGGACCGAGCTGGGAATGTAGCTCCAGGCACCTTCACCCTTTACTTGCAGCCAGAGGACAACCAGCCACCTGAGATTCTAAACACTGGCTTCACTATTCAGGAGAAGGGACACCACATCCTGAGTGAGTCTGAGTTACGTGTGAATGATGTAGACACTGATGTAGCCCACATCTCTTTTACTCTAACACAGGCACCCAAACATGGTCACATAAGGGTATCTGGACAGATACTGCATGTAGGTGGGATTTTCCACTTGGAGGACATAAAACAGGGTCGGATTTCCTATGACCATAATGGGGATGAGTCCCCGACTGATAGCTGCTCCTTGGAGGTCAGTGACAGACACCATGTGGTGCCCATCACTCTGAGAGTGAATGTGCGGCCAGTGGATGATGAGGTGCCCATGCTGAGACTTCCTGCAGGTACTCTGGGGTCCTATCTAGATGTTTTAGAAAATGGGGCTACAGAAATCACTGCCAGTGTTATCAAGGGAACTGATGAGGGCACCGATGATTTAATGTTGACTTTCCTCTTGGAAGATCCACCCTTACATGGAGAAATCCTGGTCAATGGAGTTTCAGCAGAGCAGTTTACCCAAAAAGACATCCTGGAAGGCTCTATTGTCTATGCCCACACCGGCGGTGAGATAGGCCTATTGCCCAAAGAGGACTCTTTTAACCTGAGCCTGTCAGATATGTCTCAAGAATGGAGAATAGGTGGCAATACTATCCAAGGAGTTACCATATGGGTGACCATCCTTCCTGTCGACAGCCAGGCCCCAGAAATTTCTGTGGGTGAACAGTTTATAGTAATGGAAGGTGATAAAAGTGTTATAACCTCAATGCATATAAATGCTAAAGATGTTGATTCCCTAAATGATGACATCTTGTGCACTATAATTATTCAGCCTATCTCAGGTTATGTAGAAAACATTTCTCCAGCACCAGGCTCTGAAAAATCAAGAGCAGGAATTGCCATAAGTGCCTTCACCCTGAAAGATCTCAGGCAGGGCCATGTTAACTACATCCAGAGTGTCCATAAAGGAGTGGAACCTGTGGAAGATAGATTTATATTTCGTTGTTCTGATGGCATTAACTTTTCAGAGAGACATTTTTTCCCCATTGTAATCATTCCCACCAATGATGAACAGCCAGAAATATTTGTGAGAGAATTTATGGTGATGGAAGGCATGAGTCTGGTGGTTGACACGCCCATTCTCAATGCTGCTGATGCTGATATTCCCCCGGATGATCTAACTTTCACTCTTACTCAATTTCCTACTCATGGTCACATCATGAACCAGCTGATAAATGGCACAGTTTTAGTTGAAAGTTTCACCTTGGACCAGATCATAGAGAGTTCCAGCATTATTTATGAGCACGACGACTCTGAGACCCAGGAAGATAGTTTTGTGATTAAACTAACAGATGGTAAGCATTCTGTGGAAAAGATGGTCCTCATTATGGTTATCCCTGTCGATGATGAGACCCCTAGAATGGCCATTAATAATGGACTAGACATAGAAATTGGAGAAACCAAAATTATAAACAACAAAATATTAATGGCAACTGATTTAGATTCTGAAGACAAATCCTTGGTTTATATTATTCGTTATGGGCCAGGACATGGCCTATTACAAAGACAAAAACCTACAGGTGCCTTTGAAAATATAACACTGGGCATGAATTTTACCCAGGATGAAGTGGACAGAAACTTAATTCAGTATGTCCATTTTGGGCAAGAGGGCATTCGGGATCTAATTAAGTTCGATGTGACTGATGGAGTAAATGCCCTCATAGATCGCTACTTTTATGTATCTATTGGGAGCATTGACATTGTCTTCCCCGATGTAATAAGTAAGGGAGTATCCTTGAAAGAAGGTGGTAAAGTCACCCTTACAACAGACCTACTGAGCACTAGTGACTTGAACAGTCCTGATGAAAACTTAGTTTTTACCATCACCAGGGCTCCCATGAGAGGCCTCTTGGAATGCACAGATCAAGCTGGAGTGTCCATCACATCTTTCACTCAACTCCAACTGGCTGGCAACAAAATCTACTACATCCACACAGCTGATGATGAGGTAAAAATGGACAGTTTTGAGTTTCAGGTCACCGATGGACGTAACCCTGTCTTTCGGACATTCCGTATCTCTATTAGTGATGTGGACAATAAAAAGCCCGTGCTCACTGTCCATAACCTGGTCGTCAGCGAAGGTGAAAACAAGCTGATCACTCCTTTTGAACTCACTATTGAAGACAGAGATACTCCTGACAAACTCCTAAAATTCACCGTCACCCAGATGCCTGTTCATGGTCAGCTCCTACTTAACAATACCAGACCTGCCATGGTTTTTACCAAGCAAGACTTGAATGAAAACTTAATCAGCTACAGGCATGATGGCACTGAGTCAAGTGAAGACAGCTTCTCCTTCACGGTAACTGATGGTTCCCATACAGAATTCTATGTTTTTCCTGATACAGTATTTGAAACAAGAAGACCCCAAGTGATGAAGATCCAGGTCTTAGCTATTGATGATAGTGTCCCCCAAATTGCAGTGAACAAAGGGGCCTCTACACTTCGCACTCTGGCCACTGGCCACTTGGGATTCATGTTCACAAGCAAAATATTGAAAGCGGAAGACAGAGACAGCTTACATTTTTCTCTTAGGTTTATTGTTACAGAGGCCCCTCAACATGGATATCTCCTCAACCTTGGCAAAGGCAACCACAGTGTCACTCAGTTTACACAAGGTATGGTTCAGTTTTCTTTCCTTATAACAAAAGGGCATTCCAGGTCTTATTTCCTGAGGAAATGTCTGTTGCTGAAAACTTTATTAAATAGAACGTCAAATTGGAGTCCAAGAGACAGGAAGGAAAGGGAAATAAAAGGGAGGAAAGGATTCAGGGACTCTCTTTCTTGGGAGAACAGTTCCCTTCTTGTCATATGTCCCACTACAGTGACCTTTATTAGAGAGAGTATTGATGCTTTTTGATAGCAGCAAAGTTTGCTGCCAAAGTGGGAGCCAGACTTTGGTAAATCAAAAAGCAGGCTTTCCAACTCTGCTCTGCTTGCCAGCCTGCCCTCTGAGCAGGCTGTTTTGCTTCCTGCAAATTGTTTATGAAGCATTTTAGCACCTTAGAGAGAGATATGCTTTCTAAATTCTATATATTCAGATTATTATTATCACATGTCATTCAAACAGAGCCTTCAAATTTATTACTTTGATTAATTTTTAGAGCATTGTTCTAATACCGATACAGTTGTTAGAAACTTTGTAATGAAAATAAAAAGATATATTTCTACTTTGTAAATTTCGTAATTTTTATATTTCATGACAAACACTTGTCCAAAGACAGAAGAGGTAAACATCTATCTAGATTTATAAAAATTATATGTACAAGGCATATTACTATGATACACACAAAGTGAGAGTTTTAGAAGGTATGATGTATAAGAAGACAGTATGTCTGTCACCAAAATATGCATCCACTTTGTTATTAAGAATTTAAAGATATGTTAACAAGATTAATAGTATAAGGAGGAAATTATTTTCTCATTTTAGACCTTTGTCCTATTTCAAACACAATAACAAACACTGGTTTTATCTGCATTAATTTGCATTCTTGAGGCTAAAGCATTTTTCTAACCTGATTTTTCTTTGTGCAGACACAATCTGAGACAGGAAGGGCAGGAGATCTATGCAGAGTTACTCAGTGACTGAAGGGAGAAGCCCATTCAAGCCTGCTGGCTTAGAAGTTAGGTCTCTGTTCTCTAGAACATGCAACTTTCATTACAAAAGACTTTGGGCTCCTTTCATGAAAATCTCACTGTGTCAGAATGGAAACCAGATCTACCCTGTGAGGGCTCTGTGGGTAGAGATGGAGTTTTAACCCAAGGGCATCCCAGTGCTAGTGTTCTTTTCATGCTACACTGCTGTGCTCTTAGATAACCAATGTTTTAATAAACATAGATGTCACTGTGTAGTGTTAAAGTGAACCACTTCTCTGTTTTAGATACTGGCAAATACCCCCACACTCCAACCTCCTGATTCTTGGCTGAAAGCCTGAATATATGCTAGGGCCTGCAGGGACAGGAGAACCTCAGAGTGCCAAGTGTCATGCTAGACCAGCAGGAAACTTTTGTGTGAAGGCTTTCTGAGGCTAGAGATGCCATGCAATCTTAGATTGGTTTATTTTCATGGAAAGTGAAGACGATGAAAGGAACATATTAGAGTATAGAAAATGTTACTTCAAATCACTCCTCTGACCAGAAAAAGGAAAATAATTTTAGAAATTTTTTTAAAGGAATTTTTGAAGGAAGGTAGACAAATGATTTAATTTCAATTCTATAAACAAAGTCCAACCGCTCAAAATATTAGACTGTCATTTCTCAAATATAGGGCCCTAAAATTATGCTATTTCATTACAGATTGTTGTTTTATCTCCCACTGACTTGGATTCACCATGATTACTTTTTATGGTCATTTGTAAATGAAGAGTAGTTGTATATTTATTATAAAAAAGTAAAGATAAATTTTTAAGATTACTTTTTAAAAATAAAGTACCAATAAGAACTCAAGTATTGACTAGGAAAATTGTTGGTATTTAACCACACAGCACTCATTTGAACAAGTTGAGACTGGAGTTTGGTTCGTAGCAGTTATTTATAGAGATTAGATAAATGAGTAAAAGTGGAGAAAGCTCTATCATAGAGCTACCATGGCTGTTCTTCCAGTGTGGGAAATGAAAGTAGTGTCTAGAGTCAGGATTATGCTGCCTTTTTTTTTTCTGTTTTTGTTTTATTATGAAGGAATAAGCTAAACTATATTTTGATGGATTTTCAATAAACTGAATTAAGTCAATTTAGCACATGTGGTCAGAGAAAGTTATTCTCAAATTAATTGACTAAGTTATCAATAGGAGAACAAAATAATTCATTTCTAAAACATATTAAATTTCATTATCAAGAAAAGATAACAAATTAGGAAAATTAGAGAAATTATTTAGTTATTTCAAACTTTGCCTCTATGCCAAGGTGCCCCTGCTCCCTCCACCCTACATCTAAATCACTTGTCTCAAGTACCTGGATTTTTTTTTTTTTTCATGTGGGAGATAATTTATAAATCACTTTTAGACATTTCCCCAAAGAGTTTAAAGCAGGGTGTGGTTCCAGGCATGTTAATAAACTTAGATATTTTTTTTAATCCCATGGAATGATCGTGTAGGTATACTGAAATATATTTGATGCATGTTTAACATTTAGAAGAAAATCTAGCTAATTAGATATTTACTTAAAGAAGATGACATATTTTGGCTACCAGATTTTTATCTTTTAATACTTTTGTGCCTTAAGAAGTGAGTGTACAAACACACACACACACACACATACACACACACATAATATGTTTATGTTATTTTTAGAGGTACCTGTAGAATAATAGCATTGTGATCAAAGTCTTTACTTACTAGAAATTTTTAAAAGTTCCCTTTTTGAACCATGAATTATTAATAGAGTTATAAAAAAAATGAAGTGTTTGTTCCAGCTAATCAATATTGCATGCCGTAACTTGGAGGGGAAATTTGACACCTGACTATCACATAGCTGCATTCATGTTCTCTTTACTTAAAATAAAAAAAAAAAAGGTTTTAAAATTGTTTTTTTTTTTAATACAATTTGGATTTTTTATTTTTTTTCCATTTTGATTTTCTACTTTTTCCTTTTTTTTTTTCTTTTTCAATTATAGTTGACATTCAGTACTATTTTGTATTAGTTTCAGGTGTACAGCATAGTGGTTAGCCATTTATATAACTTACAAAGTGATTCCTCTGATTAGTGTAGTACCCACCTGGCACTAGAGATAGTTATTACAATATTATTGACTATATTCCCTATGCTGTACTTTATATCTCTGTGACTGTTTTGTTAGCTATCAATTTGTATTTCTTAATCTTTTCACCTTTTTTACCGCCCCACTCCAAACCGCTCTCCCATCTGGCAACCATCAGTTGTTTTTGTGTATCTATAAGTCTGTTTCTATTTTGTTTATTTACTTATTTTGTTCCTTAGATTCTGCATGTAAGTGAAATTATGTGGTATTTATCATTCTCTGTCTGAGTTTTTCACTTAGCATAAACCCTCTAGATCCACTCATGTTGTCCCAAATGGTGGGATTTCATTTTTTATGGCCAAATAATATTCCATTGTATATATGTACCACCTCTTCTTTATCCAATCATCTACTGATGGACACTTTAGTTGCGTCCATATCTTAGCTATTGTAAATAACACTGCATTGAACAAAGGGGTGCATATATCTTTTCAATTTAGTGTTTTGGACTTTTTTGGATAAATACACAGAAGGAGAATTGCTGGGTATAAAGTAGTTCTATTTTTAATTTTTGAGGAACCTCCAAACTGTTTTCCATAGTGGCTGCATCAGTTTATAATCGCACCAGTAGCATATGAGGGTTCCTTTTTCTCTACAATCCATTCCAACACTTGTTGCTTGTTGATTTACTGATGATAGCCATTCTATCATGTGTGAGGTGATATCTCATTGTGGTTTTATTTTGTGTTTCTCTGATGATTAGTGATAGTAAGCATCTTTTCATATGTCTATTGGCCATCTGTATGTCCTCTTTGAAGAAAGGTCTATTCAAATCCTCTGCCAATTTTTTATTAACATTCAGTTTTGAGATGGTGATTTTTTTCAATAAATCTATCTACTAAGTACTATAATTGTTTTTTTTAAAGAAAACATTAATACAGTGAACGAGTGTACTAAACAGTTTTTTTTTCTTTTCTCATAATAGAGCTTTAGATTTTCTTAGAAAATTAAATAAGGAAGGGGTATGCTGAAAAAGGATCTTCCCTACATGACCAGAGGACATTGTCCTTATGTTAATGTTGTGTAGTCAGAGTATAGTTCACTTAATTTCTTACTGATAAATTAAAGGTTGTAAAAGCTAAGAGTTATAAGAGTAAATAGGTTAAGAACCGTGCAGGGAGCCTTGCTGCTTATCCTTCAGAAACATCACACATAGGAAGGTAGAGATGCAAGTGTGGTCCTCTAGAATTCAGGGCTCTTTTATTTTAAGTGAAAAATATTTTATCTTTTACTGAATATTAGAACCTCGGCAAAGGACTGTGGGAAGTTAAGCTAAAAAAAAATCCCAGAAATTTTCAATCTTCTGGGAAAGGTAGCCATGCAGAAAGCTAAAAATGACACAAGGCAGAAATTGAAGAAATTAGAGTAGAGTTAGAAATGAAATGCTAAGAGAGAATAAAACATTTGAAGTTGCTTCACCTCTGAGTATCTCTATTAGCAAAAAGTTACTATAAACTATTAAATCAGAGTTTTTCCTTCTCATATGTCTGATTATAGGTGAGTCACCTTTCAAAACTGTATGGGCCAAAGTACAGCATACACTTCACATCTGTAAAATGGAACTATAGACATGTATGGGGTAATTTGTTGATTCTAATACCTTGTATTACTTGAGACTATTCTTTTAGAAAATCACTCTTTTTTATAAATAATGCCTTTAAATTCCATAACATAAACTTATTAGAGGTCTAAGGAGATGGAAAAGCCAAAGAGCACACAAGAGACAAATATTACATACCATTGTTAAAGCAATTTTTTAGCTATGATCTTGATTTTATGTAGCCTTGGAAATAATTCTTTATTCATTGGCCCAGATCAAATAACAGTCTGGTTGAATATCACAGAACAGAGTATTTGTTTTATTATGTTGTCTGTGTGGCACTATTAAAGAGAGGAACTGGTAGAATGGATTAATAAATTTAAAAAATTATATGTTAGTCAATACTAAAAACAAACTATGCCAGTAAAGTTGATAGCTGGAGTAGACAACAGCAAAAAGAGCACGTCTGAGGCAGAATAACTTCCCCATGAAAAAATGTTTAGCTTTTATTAGATGCTCTCTGTTCTAAGTTCTCTCTGACTTTGAGTCATGATAGTTATTTCGATCTGGGATTTTTAAAAAATCTCTTATTTTTTCTTTCAAAAATTGGACTGCTTAAAAACAGCCTGCTAAACCAGGATAGGTAAGAAAGTTAGCTTAAGGGAGAGTAGGGGAACATCTTTTTTCTTAGGGACAATCCTACAGGGAGGCAAAGGGTGTGATTTCAGTAGTGCCAGGAAATCTCCCAAGCCTTAAAATATCTCTCTTTCCACCTGTCATGGAGCCTGACTTTCCATATTTAGGCAGTCGCTCCTTTGGTGCATAAACATGCAAATGCCATTGGAAGGGGAAACACCTTGCTTTTTATTATAACTTAATTCTTACACTCTATTTATCTGTGTAAGAGATCAGATTTCTATAAGACAGCTGAAATCAAGGGGCTTAGAGATATGAGAAATAAGATAGCACTGTTTTCCTTGGGAAAAGGAGATGGTTACAGAAAAGTAACAGCCAATAAAATTTATTCACAAGTCACCAATTTTGCCTTAGTAATTAATCATCTTGTTCTTTGGTTATTTTCTAGCTGACATTGATGATATGAAAATATGCTATATTTTAAGAGAAGGAGCTAATGCCACAAGTGATTTATTTCATTTTACAGTTGAAGATGGCGGTAAGTATTCCATTCTCCTATTAGTATAAACAAGGAGAGTGACCTTTATTGGTTGCTCTTTGACAACTGTATTACGAGGAACCTGTATCAAGTATCATTTTATGATCATTTGATTTTATACTGAGTAAATTTGGCATTTGCTATAGAAAATCTAACATTCTCCATCTGAAGCAAAATTATTCTGCAATGATTATAGATAAGTGTTCTAGTTATGTTATTTTTGTCTTATGATTTGTAAAGCATGAAAGACAAAGATACATATAAATAGGATCCCATGTCCAGTTGTTCAGATTACGTTTTGCATGAGGCTTCCTGCTTGAGATGACAAGAGAATGTTGGAATTCAGTTCAGCTCCACTCGCAAGCCATTTTCCTACCCAGGTGTGCCTACTAGAATGTCTCCACTCAAGTGCAAATTAGAACAAGGTGCCTTTTTCTAATTTGCACAAGGATACTGTGTGACTAATGCTGGTGGATAATATGTTGCATTCACCAAGAAATCAGTGCTAAATAAATGTATGTTTTAATCTCACCAATCTCGATAAATCTAATGATTTTCTTATTTGAGGGGATTTTATGACCGTCTAGCTAAATTTTTTTTTTGGTGAAGTCTGAAGAATACTGCAGAGAATAGGATATGACCTATAGTCTAAGTCTCTTTAGCAATATTATTGTCATTGCTCCCTCAAAGTTTTGACTGCTGCTCAGGCTCTTCAGCTTTCTTCCTAACTCTAGATTAGGAGGAAAAAATGGCTACTTCTAGGTTGATCATAAAGATGGTTTTTGAGGGGTTTTTTTTGTTTGTTTGTTGTTGTCGTTGTTGTTGTTGTTGTTGTTTCTCACATGCTCTTCAGAGAAGCAAAAGAACCTTAGGAAGAATGTGTGTTTTGTGAACAGAATACAGGAAGTGAGGGGACATGTGTGAGAGAGAAAAGAGAGGGAGAAAAATAATTCAGATAGAGTCATCCAGTTCCTTATGATGTTTTTAAAATGGCATGCTATTATGTCATCTATCTCAAAAAGATTACATGCTTACCCTTCATATTTTTGAAGCATTAAAATATCATTGGACTTAGCATGATCACAGCTTTGAAAAATTACATTTGCTGGGTGTGTGCCAGAGAGGCAAAAAAATGTTAACTTGAGTTCAACTATTTTCATTTCTACTATCAGATATTTAATACACTTAAGTCTTTTATTTTATAGTAATATTTTACTTTTTCCCCTCATTATACACATACACATACACACATAAACACACACACTTACACACACTCTATTATTCTGTACATTTTTTTTCCTTAGCTGGATGGAATGGTAGCAGTTACTTTAAAATTTGGGTCTATATTCAAACTTTGGAAAACATTATACAGTATCATATTTCAAAATATTAAGTTAGGGATGTCTAGCTGAAGAAACAGTTTGTTTTTGGATTTGCTGAAAATGTGACTGAGTCTCTAAAGACTATGCTTATGGAAATAAGAACTAAATTATTTCAGGAGATTTACCAGAGCTAGTTTTCATGTGAGAGAGCTGTTTTTCTTTACCCTTCTCCTCTCTACTGACATGGCATTACATATGGGGCTCAGAAAAATTCTTGCAAATTATGGAGCAGAATTTGTCTTAATTGCCCTGATATAAAAAAAAAACTTCTCTTTGATAGAATAAAGAGATCTGCAAGATTAAAAGATTAAAAGTCACATATGTATTTTAAAGTTATTTTAATCTGATACTTTTTTAAAAAAGTTTCTCACAATGCAATATATATGTGCTTTCCTATTAAATTGTACACCTGAAACTTACTGGATTTTGTTAACCAATATCACTATAATAAAAATAAATTTTAAAAAATAAATAAATGAATAATTTCTGCATTGTCTTATAAAATATTCTAATGTTAAAATGAGAAGTGTAATACCATTTAAATTTACAGAGTATCTATAGTGTAATTCTCTGGAAAGTGTGAGGTATTTTGACAAACAAATGAAAAAATATTTGCAATATTTGTGGTAAAAGAAAAACAATGTATTACAGCTCTTTTAGAATTTTTCTAGCAGATTTTCCTCTTCTCATCAGAAGACAGCCAATTAAATAAATAAATAAATAAATAAATAAATAAATAAATAAGATATCCTTCCTTTCTATAAAAACAATTTTAATTGAACAAATTCTATAAGAATTTTTAAATTTTTTCTGATCCATATATATATATTCCAGTAATACAGGCATTAATTTCGATCAAAATATAGTCTAAGAAAGACCTATTTTTATAGACTATAGTATGAACATTTATTTTCAAAATCTTCAAATTTAACAATGTAAATTTAATGTAATAGAATACATATTTATGAAGCTACATTTATGATATATTTTGACACTTCTCAAAGATATATATTGTCTCAGGAATTATGGCAACTACTTAAATTCTATGAATGCGTATCTTTGTTTTTTAGTTGGAGAGATCTAGGTCTCAGAGAAGGCAGGTCAGACTTCTCCAAATGCATTTATCCATCCAAAAAGTAACAGAGCTCTCTCAATGATATTCTTCTCATCTAGGTGATAACAGACTTTTTTGGATTGGCATGTTTGGCTACTGAACTCACCTATAGTTATTTATTATTAATTATTTTATATAATGATAGTAACCATATCTATAACCACACCCATGAAATATATGAAATGCTCCAGTATTTCATATCTGGGAAGCAAGTCAAGGCACCATGGTATAAAATTAAGAACTCTCTGCTCCCAATTTTCTTTCCAATCCGCTAAATTCACTTCTTTAAGTCAACAAGATTGATTTTAAGATAGTGACTATACAAAGAAATTACTGAGACAAATATAATTCTCTAATAACCTTAAAAATAAAATGTAACTTTTAATTTCAGGAGTCAGGGATAGGAGAAGAGATTGAGAAGAACAGAAAGCTTAAAGAAAAAATTGTTTCAGATTTAATTATGTTATCTTAAGAACCTGGCTAGCCACAAAATTGTTCTGTTATGGTATAGTAATGGATTAGGACCACCCACCACTAATGGAATGGTACTTAGGACAAAGTTATTTTTTTTTTTTATTTTTGGAGTGCTTTGGAGCAATAGCCAAATGGCAGAACTAAAGAGTATGCGATTTGAAAAACAAATAATGTCAAAATTTTTACCTCAGGAAGTTCTACTGTGTTTAGACTTAATAAATGTTGGTTAATATAGCACATATATACATATACATACAGATCTTTATACCTTAGGGTTCTTTCAATTAGATCTTAAACCTTATATATGATTTATTATTATTTATTCAATTTTGCCTTCATAGCATCCCTGAGGAGTTGGTAAAAACAAATAAACAACAATTTTTTAAAAAGCATTATTACTATTGGCAGATGAAAAACCTGAGTCACAGAAGTAACCAAACATTTAGAAGCCAATTTGATTCCCAGAATCTTTCCTCAAAAAATAACTGTAACACTTATTAAAGATAGGCATTAGATGGGAGGAGTTGAGAAGGGATTTAAACTTTTCTAGGTTTGCCAAACCTAGTTTTTAGGAATGCTTTATAGATGAGAAGGAAGTCAGGGTAGGATTGCTTGATAGAGAAAAAGTTCTGTGTCCTCTGGAGTGTAGATTTTTTCTTTTTAGAATACTTTAAAGGTCACTGTGTCCTAAAATTTTTAATATTCTTTCCTGATATCATACTATAATTCTTTTTTTTTAAACCACGTATGGAAAAATATTTATTCTTTCTAAAGTTCAAATAAACACAAATCAAATCAACCTTAAGGTACCATTTTATACCTATTTTAGCAATTAAATGATAAAAACCTATTTTTTTAAAATAATCACTTAATACAGGGATTATGATGAAACAGATATACTTGAATTGCTTTTGAAGAAAGATCTGTGAATATATAGTTGGAGTCATGAAGGTTATAATATTCCACTTAAGACATGGCTCAACAGAAACAAAAACTTACAGTCACACATATGCCCCCATGTTAAAAATATCTAGATCTTTATCTCACCTTGCATTTTGATTGAAAGCCTTGCTGGGTAGAGTATTCATGTTTATAGATTCTTGTTTTTCATAACTTTGAATATTTCTTGCCAGTCTCTTCTGGCCTGCAAAGTTTTTGTTGAAAAATCCGCGGACATTCTTATGGGGATACCCTCGTCAGTAACTAGCTGCCTTTCTCTTGCTGCTTTTAAGATTGTCTCTTTGTCTTTGACCTTTGGCATTTTAATTATGATGTGTCTTGGTGTGGGTCTGTTTGTGACCTAGAAGTTATTATGCTGAGTGAAATAAGTCAGACAGAGAAAAATGATTTCACTTATATGTGGAATCTAAGGGAACAAAAAAAAACAAACTAATCATAAACAGACTCACAAATATAAAGGACAATCTGGTGATGGCCGGAGGGGAAAGGGGTTAGGGGCCTGGGAGAAAGAAGTACAAATTAGTATTTGATAAATGGTCACAGCGATGGGGAGCATGGCATAGGGAATGCAGTCAGCATTAGTGTAATGGCTAGGTGTAGAGACAGAGGAGAGAAAGAGCAATCAGGTGGATAATTTGATAAACTATATAAATGTCTAACCGATGTATTGTATACTTGAAATTAATAATAAAATAAAATTTTTAAAAAATCTAGAAGTTAAATACCAAATAAAAATAGGAAAAGCTTTTTAGTAATAACATCAACATAACAAAATATTATGTAGCTATTAAAATTCATAAAGTCTATCACAGTGTAATCTTAAAATGATCACTTAATAATAAAATGTTTACTGGAATGTGAAGAATGTGAATATTATATCAAAATAGACCATTAAACCAGGTGTTCTGGGGCCAAATGACATACAAATTCATAGTTGCAACCTATAAGGTCAAACTCTGAGGTCAGGAGATGTGCTCCCATTATCTGTGGCTTCATCTAAGGAGCTTATGAATATGAGTATATGTAGCAATTACATATGGATTTAGCTAAACCGTCTTCCATTTCTTTTTATTTTTCACCCTTTATGTCTTTATGAGGGTGACTCATAATGTAATAATAATATAGACCTGGAAAATTCATTCTCCTTTGAAAATTGCCTCTTTGAATTCTAATTCCACATCTAGTACTACAGAATTCTGTGGGAAGAAAAAACATGTATTCTTTTATCTCCTTTGTGACAGAACATAGTGTTTTTATCTGATTTGCTCTCAGCCTTATATTCTTTTAACTTCTCTATAAAGCATTTTAAAATGAAAGTTCTCCTGTACCTTTTCAGTTTTCCCTACAAGGAACTCCTCTAGCTCATTATTATGATGTGAAAACTAGTCTGACATTACCATTCCAGATATGTCCCACCCTCGCCCCTAATGACTATTAATCATTCTTCAACATCAGGCTCAAATGTCATTTCCTCTCCAAAGTTGCTCCCAACACAATGATGAGGAAGTTAGTTACATTCTTCTGTGTTCTTCTATTCTTACCTTTGTTTATAGCCAAAAATGTTACATTCTGATTATTTGCTAATATGAAGACTTTCATTAGTAAAGAGGAACTTCTTCACATTAAAAAAAGCATCATTGATCTTTGTACCATAGTGCCTACCCAGGATTGAATACATGGTAAATATTTGACAAATATTAAAGTGAATGAATAGATAAATGGGAAAAGGAAACTCTTTTTAAATATAAGGATCAATTAAAAGGTATTCTAAGTAAAGCTCCTTTAAATAATTCCCAATGTACCCTTTGCATTCCTTTTGAACAGTCACTTATGCTAGCATTAATTTAAATCTCTGTGGCACCAAAAAAGATTTTTAGTAAAGCTTTCACGTTTTTAAACACACAAAATCAGCTGCTGTGAAAATTCCTTTGAAACCTTCAGTGAAATAAACTTAAGATTGAAGAGACTCACTGTAACCACAAATCCAAAGCTCACGTTATTCTTAAAGAATTCTTTTCAAAGAAAAAAGTTGTCGGTATACTATATAAATAATTATACAATTTTAAAATTTAAAGAGAAATAGACAACTTCTATAGACATTTTCTATAGATCACTGAATTTTTTAGGTCAGCACCACTACCTTAAGTATTTCTAGTCACCCAATATTTTCGCTTCATGTGATATGAAACATTGTAACAAGTAGAGAAGTAGAACAATATATTAACATAAAGTATCCCCAGCCCTCACTAAAAAGTCATTATGTAAATTTTTATTAGTTTCTTGTTTGTTTGCTTGTTTTTAGTCTTAAAGCCTCACCATCAGATATTTCTTTGGGGGCATAAGAAAGAATTAGGATATGTGATCATCTGGCTTCATATATTGAGTAGTAGGAGCCCTATGAAAAGTGGTTTTCTTCTTCCTCATCTGAACTCTCATATGACATAGGCATGCAGTCAAAGAGAGTTCTGTTTCCTGGTTTTGGTACTGAACTGGAGTGTCAGACATGATATATGTGTTGGCTGTTATAATATATGTGGTCCATAGCCAGACCTTTGTTGGTTCTGTCTTTGATTATGCCTGATGGTGTCCAATTTTCCATCCACCACGATCCTTAATTCACATGCTATTGAAAGATACAAATAGCATCTTGACACAGTAGAAGAAGCTGCTAAGTCATTTCTATAAATGAAAAGTCAGTTAAGGTCGAGGCTCTTGGATTTTTATTCCATAGTTGACAATTGAATACTCAGACACAAAAAAAAGACTAGAAGCTCTTCATTCTAGTTAGAAAGTACACAAGTTTTTGCTTAAAAGTGGCCAGTAAGGGTTTTAGGTAAAGTTATTATTGATAATTAGCTTGAATTTAATGCAAGGGCTAGAAAAATATAAATAAGTACAATAAGTTGGAAAACAGGGTCCAAGTACAAGCATTAAAAGATTACACAGACATATTCAGCTTAGAGAAAAAAGCAAGTAATTGCTAGTGACATGAGAACCAGAGGAAAGATACTAATGCCATAGGGAGTTGTAATAAGATGATGAAGTAATGCCAGGCATCAATACAAATATTTTTAATCTGTAAAAGAGCTCAAGATCTGCTAGAATACAGATCCTGGAAAGGGGCTACCATGTATAAACTAAATTTTATTAGTTATTATTGTTTAGATTCATTTCAAAATTATATATCATATGGACATACTATTTTTATTGACTTCATTTTAGAGGAAACTTTTCTTAAATTGTTAATTTTTTCAATGAATATGAATCCTTATTAGTAAATTTCTAGAGGTTTAGCATGGTTCTTTATTTACACTCAAAACGAATGATAGTCAACTTTTAAAAGCTAAGCAAATTTTTCATAGGTCATTAAAATACCATAATATTAAATCAAATATTTATTTGTAGTATGTATTATATAGCTCAATAATGTTTCATTCTGTATCTTTAAGTTGGCTCTGGGTGAGTGCTGGAATAAATAGATGGCGGTATTAAATAAATGGTCTAGTACATAGCTGAAATTGGTATGAGTCTATATCTGCTAGAATCTCCAAGAATATAATGGAGAACCAAAACACAATGTAAAAGAAGCCTTAAAGTTTCCATGGTAAAATTTACTTGCTAAAAGGGAATTTCCTATTCATTTATTTATTGAATTATTCAGCAAATATTTTGACCACCAGCTATGTTTCAAGTGTTTATTGGGATCTGGGAATATAATGATGAACATAACAGTTATGATCTTTAACTTAAGGTTTTAATAGGTACAGATGATGAAACATAGACCAATAAAACATGTATAGTATTATGGAGATTATCCTCAAATCCAAGATAGAGATGCAGCTATCAGGAAAAGCCTCTGAAGGGTGATATTTAAGGTTAAACATAAATGAAGCTGAGACAGGAAGAAGAGAGGAAGAAATGTTCCAGGCAGAGGAAAAAGCATGTGTGAAGGCACTGAGCTTTGTGTGTTCAAGTGAGCAGAAGACCAGCAACATGCCTGGAGCTCAATTAACAAAGCAGAGAGCAGCACGAGAAGATGCTGGAGAGCTAGACTACAGCCCAATGGTGCAGAGTCTTATAAACCCAGGATAGTGATTTAGATTTTTTCTAAGGGAAAGAGAAATTCCCCAAATCATTTTAAAGCAAGGGAGTAATATGTTCCAATTTATGTTTTGAGAAAGAACTCTTCCAGCTGTAGAGAATCAAGGAGAGGCAGCAAGGGGATAAACAAGGAGACTAAAGTGCGGCTGGTGCAGTAAGAAAGATGTGTGATAAGGAAAAAAGAGGACCGGCTTGTATAATTTCGAATCTCAGTCTATAGAAGTTATTGATGGATTGAATTATGGAGTAAGGAAAAGGGAGTATTTACGCATATTCTGAGTTTCTTCGCCAGCAGAGAGTGGTGGTACCATTCATTGAGATGGAAAAGACTAGAGGATCATGGAAAAGATTTAAAGGAGGAAATTAAGAGGTCAATTTGAGTATATTAATTATAAAATGTCTTACTTCTTCGAAATGTGTATGCAGGAAGACCAGTCTTTTGACACTGTGTTTCTTCCCTTTCATTGTAGGTAGGAGCCCAGCCTTTGGGCTGGTTCTGTCCCTTGTAATAACTGATAATGTGATTCTGAGCCAAGTAACTGAAAGTTTCTTTTTAGCCTGTTTTACTTTTTTTTTTTTTGTAAAATGAGAAAGTAATTGTACCTAGCTAATAGGGTTCTTTTGAAGATTAAGTAAATAATTCATGGAAATAGGATTGTTCATGCAGCACTGTTCCTGCTGGACAGTAATGACTGTGCAAGTAGCTACTGCTGCTTTGAGACCACTACTATGAGAGTTGCCAGAGCTTTTCTTCCTCTTTTTATTTTTTTCTTTTTTCACTTATTTATTTATTTATTTATTTATTTACTTACTTACTTACTTAATTTCCCCTCTCTTTCTCTCCTGTCCTTTTCTTTCTTTGTTCTTCCTTTCTCTTGTCTTTCTCACAGTAGCTGTGTGTAAAGTTTGACTGTTTGTTTTTGGTGGAGATATAGGATATACAGGGATACAATTGGAAAGTGATGAATATTTCTATGATTCTCTGATTCTAAATTTAAAGGCCAAGCATGCTTCCAAAGTTATTTCATTGTTAGTAAATAGATAAACTAAGATTTTTATTAAACTAATAATAATGAGTTTTCCCTGTGGTCAAATAATGGAAATACAAAATACTCTTTCTTGAACTTGATTTGCATGTTTGAGTTCTTTTTAATAATAGGGAGTATAAATTTTATAGGCTTGATGGTTACATATTATAACCTGATTTTAGCAAAATATAACACTCCAAAACTTCTGCAAAGGATAGTGTTGATTTCAAGTCTAATGCACGCACTGAGCCACAGCAAGCTGAAGACATTGATAAAATGCTGTGTTTGTTCAGGTCTCAGAATCCCCTAAATATATTTAATATATAGAATGCTGTAGTCGCTTCATCTAACAGAATGTTTAGTCAATAATATAAATATAAAAGCAATTAAATAAATGTACATTTACAAAAACTAGTAAATTTATATAACAAGAAGAGCATATATTTGAAATTATTTAAATCATTGGAAATTAAGTGCTGTGGATATGTACATTACTCCTAACATGTCCCTTAAAAGCCAAATATTGCATATGTGAATGATTTGTAGTAAACATATTTCTTAATTTCATGTAATAAAAATATAAAAATCTTATTTTTCTGTGATATTATAGGAAAACTGTCTGCTTTCTTGTACCTCTAATATTTTTATAAGTAATGATTGAATAATATATGGATTTTATTTAACAGATATAACAAACTTTCTACCTGCTGAGTATTAAAAACATTTTTCTTTCTATAATATCTCATGAGGTCAAAGTAACAGATATCACATTTAATTCTGATTGCAAATAAGGAAAATTAAAATTTATTAAAGTTTAACTTTGTGATAAAGTGATAAATGAATGAGCAACACGAATAAAATGAATCTTTTTGTTCTTGGCTGTAGAAATGTAGATTAATTCCATAATGTACATTTCCTAGGAACAAAAAAAAAGTGTATAAATGAGAAAAAAGTTTTCCTTAACATTTTGTTTTATAACAGTTGGTGTAAATTTACTAAAATAATTAACTTATTAATCTTTTCTGCCCCTAAGAATCAAAAACTTGATTGCAAAGTAGCTGTACATAAGCAATTATTCAGTAAGGGAATGACTCTCAGATTAAGAAAACAACGTACCTTCAGATGGTTTACATTTAGAGTTCTTACGTTGTTATGACAGGAGATTTCAGAATAAATCATTTAGTTATGACTAAGTACCATTTAACATGAGATTCATTTTTTGCAAAGGGTACTAGTATTCTTGGTACTAAAAAATTAAAATAAAAAAATTAAGGGAAAATAATTATACAGCTATGTTTAGTTTTCAATTTTGAATTACTTTTTATTTTTCATGTTGATTTCTAACTAAATTTGGAAAATAGCACCTTTTGTAGTCTTTTTTGATGAAGGAAGCCAGGACACAATTTTTCCTCTTTTTGTTTCAAAAGAGCTCTGACTACATTCTTCTAGACTGAGAGAACAGAAGTGCCTGCTCTCCATTTCTTTGCTGATTTTCTTAGTACAGAGTTTTAATCATTTTATCTTGGTAAATGCCACACCTGCTACCTATAATTCCACTTAGATAGCTGTTAGAAGCATGAGCTGAGAACACTGAAAACAGTGTTTTCAAGCACAGCTGAAGAGAGTCACTTCAGAAATTGAAAATAAAGTGGTAAAACTGGTCAGAAGACTTCAGAAATGCAGGAGACAGAAAATAACCAATTGATGTTTCCACAATCCTCCTCTTGCTTTACTTTATTTTATGCAGAAATTACCAAAAGTAAGTGCACTGCATCATTGCTATAGACATAGGAAAATGTGCTATTTAATCATTTAAGAAATTGTTATTAACCATTTAAGAAAAATTTATTCTTGCTACCTAAATCTCGAGTCGTTTTTGTTTCGCCATGCATGTCTATCAGTTACTAAATCCAGTTCATTTTACTTGCTTGCTGAGTTTCTGTTGAATCTGATTCTTTCTTTAACTCCATGGATATTGATCCAATTAGAACTACATTGAAGTTTATCTTCAATAATTTAATAGGTATAAACTGCTTAAAATAATGACCGGCAGAAAACAAGCATGATATCAATGTCAGCCATTTTCCCTCTATAATATCTATGAGAACCAGGATTTTATCTCTGCTTTTCATTGATGTATCCTCAGTGTCTGGCACATATAGATTCTCAATAAATGTTTTGAGTGAATGAATACATTTTTTCTAATGTGATTCTCCTAATGAATTTCTTTGTCTTTTGTCACTTTCCCCTCTGATCCAGATATACTCTCTTCCCATAGTTAAAAAATACAAATGTGATTTTTAAATTATCTTTTTGAAAATGCTTTTATCCTTCCCTCTGCTGCCACAGTTAATTTTCTAAAGTGCAAATCTGATGCCATTTTTACTTTTCAACTCTCAAATACTCTTCCATTAGGTACAGGATAGAATTTGGGTTCTTCTTAATGTATAAACTGACCGAATCTGATCTATCCACCCACACAACCTACTCAGGACTCCCACACATACCATGCAGTCCTGCCTTTTCTTTCTTCCTGAATATCCTTCATATTGTTTCTGCACAAGTATATGTCCAGATAGCACACTTTCTTCCTTACTTTTTCTACCATTGTCCTTAGAGTCAGACATCACCTCCTCTACTCAGAATTGTATTCAGGGATGATATTCAAAATATTGATTGATAGTCATATACTGATCTATATAATAATTTAAATCATATCAATTACAAAATTATATATACATACATACTGATCTATATAATAATTTAAATCATATCAATTACAAAATTATATATACATACATATGAATATATATATGTGTGTGTATGTATTATATATACATATATATAAAATTGCTTACCGAACTAATTTTTAAATCTTTCATATAAAGCAGTTTTCACAAGCTAAAGGACACCCTTCCTAGGCCATAATTTAACATGGAAGAGTCAAACTCTCTTCCAAAAACATTGGAAGAGTCCTTAAACTGGTTGTTATTTAAGTGACTTGTAACCCCAATTGGTAGAAAATTGCTTTTAACACCAATGATACTGTTCATGATGCTAAATCTACTCTCAACTTTTCTTGAACTAAATCAATTGCATCCAAATTATTTCAAAGCCTTATGAAATATATGAGACTCTCATATTGTATTCAATGTCTCTATTTATAGAAAAAGTCACTAAAGGTATTCGTTAGAATGAAAGGTTTAATTAGTGGAACTTAATACTTCAAGACCAATGAGAGGGATATCTTGGATATTAAAGTAAGCTCCTTTAGGGAATTTTGGGCTAGAATTTTGATTCTAAAAATTTTAAGTAATCTTTCTGTCTACCTATTAATCAGTACAGATACATTTGGCATTTTGACAATCAGTATACCAGCTTGGGACATATTACTCTTTACTGGAACCCTTATATACATTTGTGTTTATAAAGCTTCTCCACTGCAGGAGCTACTTTTTCTCATATCCGCGTCTCTTTGTCCAGTGCTGTGTCTCCACATGGCACTTAGTCGGAGGTCAATAAATATTTGTGGAGTGAAGTTATGAATAAATGATGAACATACATAACTACTGGTTTCTATTTTCTCTTAAAGTTGTACATGGAGTAACTTCAGAAGTCAAGAAAGAAATCTAAGGGAAAATAGAATAGTCTACCAGGTTAAAAAAATGAAAAATAAACATAAGCTTGTGTTTGATTTTAAATAGCTTTCGAACGCACACAGGTGTATAAGAACATATACTTTTCCAATATTCTTTGCCTAGAATTTTCTGTAACATCAAACTCTTTGACAGTTTCTCTTCTTGTATATTTATGCCTAGTTATGTTTCTGGTTTAGGGATTTATCTTTTAAACATTTCAACATTTGCAAGTGCAGCAATATCCTTGACTTAGTTATTATAATAAGCATGCCGAATTTTATTGACTTATGTTCTAGACACCACTAAGAATGAACTATTTTATCCTTGTCTTAATATACTTACTTCATTCTCCCTTTCCCTGCATCACTTTGACAAATATCTCATCTCCACCTCAAGTATGTGTGTGGTAAAAGTCAATCCATAAGAAAAGGTACAAAGTCACTTAAATGACACATGATATCTGTTTCATTTAATTTGGGAGAAAGGGAAGACTTCAAGAGATAAAGTAGATTAGCAAAACATTTTATACTAGAGCTTTTTCTATAAGTGATGTTGCAGAATGATATAAAAAAGTGAAAATCTCTAGAAACCAATAACTTTTTTAAAAGATGTCTATTTTTATAAGGTTGTTTTTTACCTGCTTGATTAAGTATTCACTGTATGAATATATGTAAAGTGGTAAAGACCATGTGTTATGGAATTTTTAGAATTATTGATACCTATAGCATTTGATTTTGAGATTTCAAAGAAATGATTGTCTTTTTTATTTTCATTTATCTTTATTTTTTATGGGGACATTGGTTAATGAAATCCAATAAATTTCAGCTGTACTTTAATAATATATATATGCCTTATATATATATTTACACTGTGTGTTCATCTCCCATAGTTAGATTTCTTTCTGTCACGACATATTTGACCCTCTTTACCCCATCTACCTTTCCCCTTCCCCCACTGTCTATCCTCTGTAACCACTAGTCCATGTCCACGAGTCTCTGTTTGTTTGTCCTGTTTATTGGTTGATTTTAGGTTTATATCCCATATTTAAGTGATATCATGTATTTTCAACTGTTTCGGTCTGGTTTATTTTGCTTAACATGATTATCCTGAGGTCCATCCATTTTGTCTCAAATGGCAGTGTTTCATCTCTTCTTATGGCTGAGTAATATTCCATTGTACATATGTATCACAGCTTCTTTAGCCAATCATCTATCCTAGGACACTTCGGTTGCTTCCATGTCCTGGCCACTGTGAATAATGCTGCTATGAACATCAGTGTGCAAATATCTTTTCGGATATGGGTTTCCAAGTCTTTGGGGTAAATACTCAGTAGAGGGATTGCTGGATCATATGATAGATCAATTCTTAGGAACGTCCATACTGTTTTCCAGAGTGGCTGTACCAATTTGCAGTCTCACCAGCAGTGTATGAGGGTTCCTTTTTCTCCACATCTTCTCCAACATTTGTTATTACTTGTCCTGCTATTCTAACAGGTGTGAGATGGTTTTGATTCGCATTTCCCTAATAGCTAGCGATATTGAGCATCTTTTCAAATATTTGTTGGCCATTTCTATGTCCTCTGGAGAGAAGTGTCTCTTCAGGTCCTCTGCCCATTTTTTGATTGGATCATGTTGTTGTTGTTGTTATTGTTGAGTTGTATGAATGCTTGGTATATTTTGGATATCAGGCCCTTATTGGAGGTGTTGCTTGCAAATATATTTTCCCATTCAGATGATTGTTTCTTTACTCTGTTGATGATTTCTTTTGCTGAGCAGAAGCTTCTCGGTTTTGTGTAGTCTCATTCATTTATTTTAGCTTTTCCTTCCTTTAGTTTTGAAGTCAAATTCATAAAATCCTCTTTAAGACCAAGGTCCTTGAGTTTAGTTCCTATGTTTTCTTCTATGCATTTTATTGTTTCAGGTCTTATATTCAGGTCTTAATCCATTTTGAGTTAATTTTGGTGTATAGTGAGGCACAACAGTCTAGTTTCGTTCTTTTGCAAGTGGCTTTCCAGTCTTCCCAGCATGATTTATTGAAGAGGATTTCCTTTGCCCACTGTATGTTTTTGGCTTTTTTTGTCAAAAATCATTTGCCCATATAAACATAGACTTACTTCTGGACTCTCCAGTTATCCATGTGTCTGTTTTGCTGCCAGTACCATACCATTTTGACTACTGTCACTTTGTAGTATAATTTGAAGTCAGGCAGAGTGATGCTTCCAGCCTTGTTCTTTTTGCTCAAGATGGCTTTGGCAATTTGGAATCTTTTGTGCTTCCATACAAATCTAATGATTTTTTTGTTCTATTTCTTTAAAAAATGCTGATGGAATTTTGTTGGAGATTCCATTAAATCTGTATAATGCTTTAGGTAATATGGTCATTTTAACTACGTTGATTCTTCCAATCCAAGAACACAGAATATCTTTTCATTTCTTTGTATCTTCTTCAATTTCTTTTAATAGGGTAATAGTTTTCATTATATTAGTCCTTCACATGTGTTTATAAAGCTTCTCCACTGCAGGAGAACAAACAAACAAAACAATAGAATAATAAATGCAACAAAGAGCTAGGTATTTTATTCTTTTTGTTGAAATTGCAAAAGAAATTATTTTTTTCCACTTCTTTTTATGACATTTCATTATTAGAGTATAGGAACACTATAGATTTTTGAACGTTGATTTTGTATCTAGAGACTTTACTGTATTTGCTTATTGTTTTTAGTAGTGTTCTTGTGGAGTCTTTAGGGTTTTCAATATAGAGAATCATGTCATTCACAAATAGTGACAGTTTGACTTCTTCATTTCCTATTTGGATGCCTTTTACATTTTTCTCTTGTCTGATTGCACTCTCTCAGAACTCCAATATTATATTGAATAGCAGTGGTGATAGTGGACAGCCTTGCCTTGTTTCTGATCTTAGAGGGAAGGTTTTTAGTTTTTCACCATTAAGTATAATGTTTGCTGAGAGTTTGTCATAGATGACCTTAATTATGTTAAGTTACTTTTCTTCTATAATGATTTTGTTAGTGTTTTGACCATAAATGGATGCTATATCTTGTTGAAGACTTTTTCTGCATCTATTGATATGATCATATGATTCTTATTTTTTTAATTTCTTAATGTGGTGTATCACATGAATTGATTTGTGTATGTTGAACCATCCATGTGCCTCTGGGATGAAGCCCACTTGATCATGGTGTATAATCTTTTTAATGTGTTGCTATATTTGGTTCACTAGTATCGTATTTAGGATTTTTGCATCCACGTTCATCAGAGATATTGGTCTGTAGTTTTACTTTTTTGTGTGTGTTATCTGTACCAGGTTTTGGAAGAGTTTGAGGAGAATAGGTATTCAATTTTCTTTGAATGTTGGTAGAATTCGCTGGTGAAGCCATCTGGTCCTGGACTTTTACTTTTTGGTAGGTTTTTGATGATTGTTTCAAGTTCCATACTGCTGATCAGTCTATTTAGATTTTGCAGTTCATCTAGGTTATTAAATTTTCTGTTATAGAGTTTTTCTAGTATTCTTGTATGATCCTTTGTATTTCTATGGTGTCTGTCATAATGTCCCTTCTTTCATCCCTGATTTTGGTTATTTGTGCCCTTTCTCTTTTTTTTTTTAGTGAGTCTAGCCAGGAGTTTTTCAATTTTATTAACCTTCTCAAAAAACTAGCTCTTTGTTGCATTTATTATTCTATTGTTTTGTTTGTTTGTTTGTTTTCAATTTCATTTATTTTTGCTGGAATTTTGATGATTTCTTTTCTTCTGCTGACTTCAGGCTTCATTCCATCTTCCTTTTCTAGTTTTTTTTTTAAATGAAGCATTAAGTTTTTGGGGGGGCTCATTCTTGTTTTTGGAGGTAGGCTTCTAATGATATGAACTTTCCTCTTATGACCGCTTTTGATGTGTCCCAAAAGTTTTGATATGTTTTACTATCATTATCATTTGTTTCTATGTATCTCTTGATCTCTCTTTTTATTTCTTCTCTGACCCAGTTATTCTTAAGTAGCATGTTGTTTAATCTCCATGTATTTGTGGTTCTTCCTGCTTTCTTTTTACAGTTTATCACTAGTTTCAAAGCATTATGATCAGAGAATATAGTTGGTATGATTTAAACCCTCTTATATTTGTTGAGGCTGTTTCTGTGTCCCAGTACGTAGTCAATCCTTGAGAATGTTCCATGTGCACTAGAGAAGAATGTATAAGCAGCTGTTTTGGGTTGAAAGACTCTGCAAATGTCAATTATGTCCAATTAATCTAATGTGTCATTTAAGGATGTTATTTCCTTACTGATTTTCTGTTTGGATGATCTGTCCATATCCAACAGCAGGGTATTTAGGTTTCCTACTATGATGGTGTTTTGGTTTGTTTCTCCCTTTAGCTCTGTTAGTAATTGCTTTACATATTTTGGGACACTCTAAGTGGAAGCATAGATATTAATAAGTGTTATGTCTTCTTGGTACATGCTTCCCTTTATCATTATGAAGTGTCTCTCAGTATCTTTCTTTACCTTTTCTATTTCATATGATATTAATACCACTACTCCCACTTTTCTCTGAATGCCATTTGCTTGAAATATCATTTTCCACACTTTCACTTTGAATCTATATTTTTCTTTGGAGCTGTGTCTCCTTGGAGGCAGCATATGGTTGGGTTTTTTGTTTCTTTGTTTTGATCCATTCTGCAATTCTGTGCCTTTTTATTGGTAAGTTCAGTCCATTTACATTTAGGGTGATTATTGAAATATGAGGTCTTCTTATAGACATTTTATCTTTTGCTTTCTGGTAGCTCCATGTTTACATTGCTTCCTTGTCCTTGTGTTTCTGTTTTCTTTATTTTAGTTGCCTTTTGTGGGTTTTCCCTGTGGTTCTCCTTGTTTTATATTATATACTTTAGTTCTGAATGTTTGGTGTGTGGTTACCATTATGAATATGTAAAGAATAGTTATATATATATAGTTGCCCATTTTCTTCTGTGCGTGACTTATCTCCATCCTCCTTTGTGAATTTGGATCTTTGAATCCTGCTCTTTTCAGTCATTGTTGTCTCAATTTGTCCCTATGTATGCTGAACATTCATTATTATCTTGCTATAGCAATTCTCTTATTGTTTAAACTTATAATGCCCTGTTCTTAGTAAAGGTTGCACTCCTCTGCTTCTATTTTCCTGCTAGTCACCTTACTCCTGATTATGTTTTTTGTTGGTGTTTTTTTGTTTGTTTTTTGTCATTTTGTTTTAGGCGAGCTGACCCTTCTCAGTATTTCCTGTAGTGCAGGCCTCGTAGCGGAGAATTCCCTCAATTTGTGTATGTCTGGAAAGGTCTTTATTTCTCCTTCATATCTAAAGGAGAGCTAAGCTGGATATATTATTCTAGGCTGGTAGTTATTAAGTGAAACACTTACTAGTTTGAATATTTGATTCCACTCCATTATGGCTTATAAGGTTTGTGCTGAGAAGTCTGATGATAATCTAATGGGTTTTCCTTTATAAGTTACTGTTTTCTTCTTTCTGGCTGTCCTGAGAATTCTGTGTTTGTTGTTGATTTTTGATAATTTTAATATAATGTGTCTTGGTGAAGGCCTTTTTGGGTTGAGGTAATTGGATATTCTGTTAACTTCCTGAATTCCTATCTTCATCTCATTCCTTACATTTGGGAAATTCTCGTTCACTATTTGTCTGAAAATGCTTTCTAGTCCCTGCTCCTTTTCCTCGCCCTCTATAATCCCCATTATTCTTATGTTTTCTCTCCTGACGATGTCAGCTATTTCCGTTTTTCTCTTTCATTATTTTTCGTTCTTCAGTTTCTCTCTTCTTCCTTCTGACTTATTTCTAGATTTCTGTCTTCCATATCACTGATTGTTTCTTCTGTTTGGTCGACTCTATTTTCAAAGCTTGCTATTTCATTTTTCATCTCTTTCAGTTTGTCTTCATCTCCAGAAGTTTTATTTGTTTTGTTTTTTTTTAAGGTTTCAATCTTCTTGTTAAAGAACTCATTGTACTCATTTAGTTGTTTTTACAATTCCTGAAATTTTTGATATTACTCGTTGTGGAACTCACTGAGTTTTTTTCAGAAGTACCATCCTGCCGTCTCTGTCATTGAAGTTGCATATTTCTATGTCTGTAAGCTTACTTTATAGAGATTTTTCTCTTTCTTTCTGAGATGCCTTGTCACCTTGGTTGTTCATAGTGTTTAATGGACTATTTCTCTGCCTGGGCATTAATGGTGTGTTCTGCTTTTTTTCCAGAAAGAAGATTTATTATATAAAGGTTTCTCTTTAGGCTGTTGCAAAGACGGTACTTTTCTTTTGTATTCTAGGATTTGGTGTCTAAGCCTGTTCTATCCTGGCTTTATATAAAGCCTTAATAATGTCTTTTTTTTTTTTTGAAGATGTTTAATCACACTTGCTATCCTCAGTCTCACTCCCTGTCAGTGTTAGCAACAGTTTGGGTAGCATTTGCTCAGATTCCCCTGAGACTCCGCTGTGATTGGTCTTGGAGGATTTGCGAGAGAGGTGCCCTCTGTGTTGGGGGTTGGTAGCTGTGGTTCATTCTAAGTTTTGCAACTGCCACGGGTAAAAATCAACTGTTGTTTCTCTGTTATCCTGCTTCTCTGCTTTCTGCCCTGATGACTGGGCCCTGCCATGGGCCATGTGGAGCTGACAGCACTCCCAGGCAGGGCTGTTCGGGGACGTCACCGCATCTTCTCCCCTCCTCCTCCTCCTACAGGGAGCTCTGGTGGCTGCGAAAGGCAACTCCTTTATTTCTTCCAATCCATTACCCAATACCCAGGGTTTTGACTTGTAGTAGCTCTTATGCACAGATCCCATGCTAGACGTGTTGGTGTGAGTTTGGGTGCTGTTTTGTTGAGTTTCAGATGTTCGGCTTATTGTTGTTTCAAAGGGAGAGATCCAGGGACATCTCTCACTCCACCATGTATCTCCAAACTCTCATGATTGTCTTTTTAAAAATAATTTTTATTGAGATAACATTGATTAATAACATTATCTAATTTTCAGGTGCACAACATTATATTTGACATCTCTATACTCTATTGTGTGCTCTCCACCTAAAATCTACTTTCCTTCCCTTACCGTATATTTGACATCCTTTACACACTTCACCCTCCACCCCTTTCCCATTATCACCATTCTGTTGTCTTCATCTATGAGTTTGTTTTTGTTTGTTTTGTTAGTTTGGTACTTTTTGTCTTATATTGCACATATGAATGAAATCATACAGTTCTTTTCTTTAAGGATCAACTTTTATTTAGTAGATTCCTAAAGTTTTAATGCATCTATCAAATCACTACTTTATTACATTGTTGTACAGATAGCATTAAAAACTATCTTATTATATACTAAAAAATTAAAAATCATTTTAGAATTTTAAAGCATTTTTTTTCTATTAAGATCACTGAAGTGAACTGAGTCCATGTAATTATAAACATGGATTTAAAATGGAATTCTACACTTTATTACTATTCATAAATATCAATAGTGACCACAGTTTTAAATGCAGTAGCTTATCTTGTGGATTTCTGACACTAAGAGTTAGAAATTAAATGCAAACAAGCCAGACAGGGAGCATATGGCGTATAATACTGGTTGTGGTTAGGGGCTTTTCTGCAATACTCTATAAAACACGAGTCTACCTTGTTAGATATTTGCTTCAACCATGGTGATTGTATTACTTAGCTTAAGTTTCATTTTTTGTATTGTAAACAGTAGACACAAATGAATTCATAATTAAGGCTTTTTTTAATCTACCAAGATAGCTTAATATAAGTTCTGCCATATTTTTATTTCTTCTCCAAGTGTACTATATCCAGGTAGACTCCTTCTGGTATTTTAATGATCATTCAATATCTTTGTTAATTAGAATTCAGAAAGCATTTTATATACATTTCTATTTTTATCCTATCAGTTACTTTGAGGCAGGCAGTTATAAACACTCATACACACTCACGCAGATTTCTGTGAGATTCTAGTATATAACTATTTGGGAATTAGTTTTATACTTTAATAGTTATTAACACTTTTTAGTACTAGTTCCAAAATTGACCTCTTAAGCAATAATATAAAAAAAGGCTGAAAATATTTTATTACATTCTGAGTTACTCCTAGACGGCTGTATCAGATGCTATTCTTCTGTTGTCCTCATTTCTTTTAATGATATGTCTGTTCTCATAATCTTCTAAATATCTTTTAATTTTCCTCTTTCATCCTTCATTTAATTAGTCCTGACAACCTATTATTCATTTGAATTACATCATTTGATCCTCTTTGCCATGCCTTCTGTGGGTCCCTTATGCCCTTGCTTCCTCATTTTAAAAATGAAAACAGATTTCTCATGTAGCAATCTCTTGGCAATTGTAAAAGGACTATATGACACAAGAAAAGTATACATATAATGTAATGAATCTATGATGTATACTGTTGTTATTAGTTTATGTTTCCTTGGCATCATTTTTTTTGGTCACTCATCTACTCAAAACCTTTAGTTTTCATCTTCTATCTGCTGACTAGACTGTGCTATATACTTATTAGCCTGGTCGTTCATTTAAGGTCAGCCACTCTATGGTCCCAACCAATCTGTTCTTTTTTATCGCTTCTTGTTTACCTGTATTCTCCATCAAATGGATTTCTTATCATTACATCTATTTATCATTTCATAAGTCAACGCATTTATTCATGTTATCTCTTTTTTTAAAGTATAATTTCATGTTTCTCTACTTGCCTTGAAAGCATCATTTATAAGCCTTAAATTTTATGAAGCCTTGTCAGAATTCTCCATCTCAGCAAGCTCTTCCTCCTCTGTCTATGCCAATGGTTCTCAACTTCAGGCAGTTTTGTCCCCCAGAGATTATTTGACAATGTTTAAAGACGTTTTCAA
The DNA here is from genome assembly GCF_902729225.1 of Pteropus medius. NCBI lineage: Eukaryota > Metazoa > Chordata > Mammalia > Chiroptera > Pteropodidae > Pteropus > Pteropus medius. Next base: position 453,914 of record NW_024344437.1, on the reverse strand, counting down.
CTTACCAACACAGGGTAGGAGAAATGCTACTGTCATCTAGTGGGTAGAAAAGCCAGAGATGCTTCTAAACATCCTATAATGCAAGGGACAGCTTCCTACAGCAAAGAATTATCCAGTCTAAAATGTTGGTACTGTCACTGTTGAGAAACGCTGGCCTATACTACTCTCAAAAAATGTATTATAACCCACTGGGCCTTGTAGTTGTCGATTTGTTAGTCTGATGATAAATTTTGGGGGGCAGAGACCTTATCAGAGTCATATTTGTGTTTTGAGCAGTACAAAACATAGTGCTGTGCATTTAGTGGCCAATCAGTAATATATTCAAATGAATAAAATTGCTCAATAAAAATATCTGGGTGAATGAAGTATTAAACCTCATGTCCATCAATGATGGAAGTAAAATTGGAATCCTGAGGTAAAAAAGTGTCCATAGAATATGAGGCCTATAAAAAACCTCATTTAAAATTATATCAGATATATAATCATTAAATGCTCCTGAAAGTAAAGATGTCATTTGTTGATCAAAAATATTCAATTGTATTTTTAATGCTCAAAGTTATGAGATTGGTTAAATATTTTGTTCAAAATTTTCATGGGTTTTGGGATGCATTTTATAGACTTATCTTTAAAATTTTGAAATCATATTTATGCAAACATATTTTAACAAATGACTTTCATGAGAAATAAGGAGAACCAATCCAATAGAAGAAAGAAAACCCCAGAAATCCCATTATATTTTGCAATAGTTGCAATTCTGGTTAAATACAAAAGAAATAGTTCTAAACTGGGGAAGAGTGAGCGAGATGCTGAGAAGATTCATTTGCTATTGCTAAATGAATACAAAGCAGAATCTCTCTCTGAATTCGCAAGCGGAAGGACATGTATGTTGTCTTTACAGGCTAATTTAGAGTTCCCTAGACACCAAGAGTTGGCAAAGGAGTCTATGGAAAGATCTAATACCCCTGATTTGTTTCTAGATCTTAATCTAGATTTTTAATCTGCCACCAATCACTTCTAATGAACCAAGTTTTTTTCCTTAGTAGAGGGCATTTGTTTTTCACAAAATAGAACTATTCAAATGTCCATAATGCCCTTATTAATTGGCTTAGAGGCCTTTATATTTCAAAATCCATAGTACTCTAGAGAGAATTCAGGACCTAGCGCCAGAGAATAGGTTTAAATCTTACTTTGGCCATTTATTATTTATGACCTGGTAAAATCCCTTAATTTTTCTAATCTCCAATTTCCCACACATATGGATAAAAATATCTTTTGTATTAGATAAATTAATTCAACATTAATCTAAGCTTAAATTAAGTAACATCAATGAAAATTTGTTGCAAACTTAAAGTGCTACATGAATATATATTCTAACTCAAAGTAATTTGTGCTTAAAATTTTTTGAGTTTCAAAGTTACACAGTTAATTAAGAGTTGATTTAAGACAGTATTGACAAGAGGAAAAATAATTTATTTTAAAATAGCTTAAGGGGACTTTAGGAAGAAGTGACTTTTTTCTCCTTTTATATCCTGCCTAACTAGGGTGAATGGGTTCCTAAGAAACTTAGAAACAAGCTCTTTCTATGTGACTTGAATATTTGAAAGCTTCCTTTTCTTGCTCATGACAAAGGCCTTTACAAAGGTCTACTACCTTTTCTGCACTACCAGTTTTTACTATTTTCCTGTGATGCATTCTACTAGCAGTTTGTGCGTTGTGTTTTTCTATCTTCAACCAAGAATAGATGCATAAGAAAAATTCTTATCAGCTACTCCCATACTCCCAAACCATTAGGATACATCTTTATGGTTCCATAATCAACAGCATATTCTTTTTTTATATATCTTCCTTCTCTTTCTCCTGTTCTCATGTTTATTCCTACCTTGTTGGCTCAGGAATTATATTTGCTTTCTTATCCTTCCAACAGACAAGTGTATATGTGCATGTGTATGCGACACACACAAATTTGAATTATATTCCTTTTTATTTGTTCCCAATGTTGCACAGGTAAAGAGAGCTTTTATTATAAATGAATTTAAATATCAAATTTGAAACCATGACCAAAGTCTGAAGTAGGAGAAAGATATGCTTTGACTAGCTGTGAAACGCTGCCTGAAATTCAAGTAAGCTGTCATAGTTTTCCTGTCCCTAAAAGTATTCAAGTCAAGACTGAATGAACATTGTCAAGGGTGTTAAATCTGATTTTTAGATGAGGTGAGACTGGATTAGATATTAATTCCAAGTTTCTGCGATTCAAGCTTCACTTAAGAAAATGACTTTTGAGATAAAGATGGTTAAATCTTTATTTTGACAAATATAAGGGAGGTTAAGAGCTTTTCTTTGAAAACATTCCATTTTATTGCCTGAGAGACTATTAGAGTGGATTTTTATTAATAGTATTTACTTATGATTTTCTTTTTATACAACTATTCATATCCATTGTAAGAGACTTAGCAAATGCAGAACTAAAAATAATGTAAATCATCATAATTTCATTAAACCAGGAAGAATCATGATTGGCATAGAGCTGTGTATTTTTCTATATCATGTGTTTTACAAAATTAAAAATGAAAAGCATCATTGAACATATACTAGTCTGAATCTGGCTTTCACATCTCATAGCATTTTTTGAACATCTTTCTAGAATAACAAACAGATCTACAGTTGTTTTTAATTATTGCTTTGTATCTCACTATATAATTATATTCTATAATTTATCTATACAATTGCAGGCATTTTTTAAAGTCTATATTTTTAATAGATAAACTATTCAATGACTTCAATGCAATTAACATTACTAATTATATCACCCCAACTCCAGGAGTAAAAGATATTTTTGGATCCATCTGTAATCTCTCTTCCATTGCTAACAGGTGAAATCAAGCTACATTCTTGCTGCTTTGAAGAGTTGATGAAATCAAGACTCCCTTTAGCATTCCTTTTTCTTTTTCACTTAGTGGAGAAAAAGTATGTCTTATAATGATCTTTTGAACTTTGAATTCCTGAAATGCTTATTCAGAACATCTACTAGCTCAGAAGTCATTTAACATCCTCCAATGATAAGAAGTACATAAACAGTTTCTTTAGTATTCACTAATGGCTTTTGTTCTACCAGTTTCTCTTCCCTTTTTTTCAATATAAAAAGTTACTAAATACATTTAAGAGATGCTTCTACAAAATCTATTAGACAATTACCTGTTAATGACATACCCTGAGTTGTGAATTTAGTCATTATTGCAATATTCATGGTGGCAGATAAAGAGAACTGATGTATTGAATACTTCCTATGTGACCAGCAATTTACTTGTCAACTCATTGGATTATTATAAGAGCAGTCAGTGATTGCTATCATCCCTATTTTATTTTAGGAAGAAAGTGAGACTCAAAGAATTAAAATAAACTTATCAGTCACTGTATTAATTTTATATTGCTACTGTAACAAATTACCACAAACTTAGTGACTTAAAACAACACAAATTTATTACTTTACACTTTGAAGGTCAGAATTCTAAAATAGGTACTTCCTGTATACTATCGATGGCTCAGAGGGAAAAATTCTCAACCCTACCAAGGTATCAGAGTAATCTGGTGTTTTTAAAAATACCAAAGCCCAAGCCAGTCCCAGAAACCTGAATCTCTGGAGCTGAGACACAAACATTGTTTTTTGTTTTGTTTTTTTTTTTAACTCTTCAAGTAATTTTAATATGTAGCCAACATCAAGAAACACTGACTTAGAAAGAGTAGGTTCTAAATACTGCCTGGAATTCTGACTTCTTCTTAAAAATACTGATTTAACTGATTAAGCTAAATCTATATTTCTTGAGCAATGACTGTCAAATTTTAGCATGCATTAAAATAACATGGAGGGCCCCAGCCCCAGCGTATCTGATTCAGTAGGTCTGGGGTGGGGCTCAGGCAATGCCAATGCTACTGACATTGAAACACATTTTGAGAAACACTGTTCAAACAAGATGATCTAAAGATATTAAAGCAGAGTTTATATCTGGTAATATTTTTTTCATCTTATTGCCTACCCACTTGACCTCAGAGATTCAACGTGCTACCCTGAGTTAATATCAAACACAAGATGTCAAGTACTTAATATTACTTATTTCTGACAATCTGTTGAAGAGGTTTGCAAAAAAAATTAGTTAAATATTGAAAATTTAAGCTTTGAAGTATTTAAAACCCAGCTGGAAATGCCCATGGGGACGTGCCATAGTCAATTTGTTTATTCATCTTAAATGAGTTAATATCTGTGTCTGGCATATAGTAAGCACTATGCAGAGCTTATTAACACATGCGTAAATTTTCATTTTGTCAAATATAAGAAAAACTTTTAAATTCTACATTAAATTATTAATATTCACAACCCTTCCCCAGTCCCTACTTATATAAATTTCTTTTGTTAGCATTTGGTAAATTGGAGTGAGAGGTGAGGAGGAAGAACTTTTGGTTGAGAAATGTTTGAAAGGATTTTCAGCATTCTTTCTATGTGTGGTGTGATATAATTGTCCCTTCACTATCTCTTAAAGACAATTTCAATAACAGCTAATATTTATTGAGCTGTCCATATCTATTCATTCTCAACCAAGATTTCATGATAGAATTAATCCCTAATGCCTGAAAGTATCCATTGTATGAAACGAATTGACTTATTAGCATGCATCTAGAATGATACTAGCTGCCTACCACCCAGAAAGAATTGAGAAAATAATTATTCAAATCATTTCCAGTAGGGCTATAATGTAGGAATTGCTCCAAGGACTTTGTAGGTTCTAGTAGCTTATTTAACTCTCACAGGTATCCTAAAAGAAAAGTCTATTATTTATCCAATTTTTACAAGTGAGGAGATTAAGGTATAGTAATTCCTCGCTTAATGTCATTGATAGGTTCTTGGAAACTTCAACTTTAAATGAAACAACGTATAATGAAGCCAATTTTACCATAGGTTAATTGATATAAACAAGGGTTAAGTTCCTATAGTATATTTCCGGTCACAAAAATATCACCAAATAAAGAACCAAAATACTTCTAACATGAAACATTGAGCTATACATACATTTAAGAGAGATGAATAAAAACAAGTAAGATCATTGTTTTCCAACAAGCTTATCCCTTTTCAAGGTCACAGGTGGCTGGACTCTATTTGGGCAACTCAGAGCACAGGCAGGACCCCACCCTGGAGAGGAAGCTCTTCCATCACAGCGCATACTCACAGATACACCCACACTCTCTCAGACTGGCACAATAAAGGCATGCCAATTAACATGTACTTCTTTGGGATGTGGAAGGAAATCGGAGTACCCACAGAAAACCCAGGCAGACATGGGAAGAACAGGCAAACTCCACACAGACAGTGGCCCTGCCAAGAATTGTGGGGTTTTTTTTCCCCTCATCAATAATATAATGAAATGACATTGAACAAAATGCCATTCAAGGACCTGCTGTAAAATTAAATAACTTGTTCAAGGTCATATAGTAAGTAGTAGAGGCAGGATGCAAGCCAAAAGTAGTAGAACCCATGTTCTGATTTGCTCTGCTACACACATTCATTATAGTTTTAAAGTTTCTGAAGTTAGGCTTATGTTTCTGTTAGATTTACTTGCTTGCTGAGTTAGATGACCCAATGCAGCCATGCTCCAGGATTGTGTTTTTAGATTTCTACTCCTATCCTATATATTATGTTATATCTATTACTAATTGAGAATGGCAATGGGAGGTATAGTAAGAAGGAATGACTGTCATATGGAAAGTAAGCCCTATCTATAGGAAGGAACTAATTTGATTTAATGTTTGCCATGAGCCTTATGTGTTATCTCACTTCATTCCCATTAGAACATTCTAAAATACAATATTTTATATTTTAAAGGTATATAAACTCAAAAAGATAAAGTAACAAAGATCCCACAGTTCCTATATGACAGAATGCACACCACAGGTAGAATATTGGACTCCTGAGCCAAAAATTTAGAAGTCTTTACCACTATCACTTATAAGATATTTAAAGAACCAAAGATAATAAAGCAATTTAGTTTTTTTCCCTATTAAGTAAAAATTATTCTCATAATAGCATCATTACTCACTCATGTCTACCAGGGCTGTTTCTGTTGGAAATGTTAAAAAAAAAAAAAAAAAAAAAAAAAACTCAGTTCATTCTAAAGAGTAGTAAATTTTCTATCAACTCATTTTTGTCCTGGCCCTTTCCTTCAGTATCATAGATAAGTATGTCATTGGTTGCTTTGTCTAAAATTCATTCATATAAAGATATCTTGCTTAAAGATTAATTTGTATAATGGTCCTTACTATCTAGATCATTTATCCTGAGCCAGCTGAAATTTACTGAGTATTTCCCTCCATTTTTTTAACAAATTTAATACAATATAGATTTCCTGTGTTTTAAAGACTTTTTATCACTCTCTCAAAAAATATATATATACATTCCTTCTCTTGTGTTCTCTTAAGCTGATTAGTTAAGACTTCTGCAGGTTTGTTTCTTGTGCTTTGCTTACATCAGCTTCAAATTTTGCAACTCCTGAAGTCCTGCACTAAAATCTATGAAAACATTAAAATTTAATTAAAGACAGAGATTTCAGGGAAATTTAATTAAATCATATTTAGGTATTAAAGTTAATATTTATGTGAGAATTTAATTCATGGTAATACCAATAATATTTGTGCACAAAATCTCATTAGAAGAGCATACACATATACCAGCACATATATTTAAAGTTTAAAATTCTCATAGGACTTTGGTGCTCTACTACATTATATACAAATTTCTCAATATGAAATTCAAGGCTATCATAAGAATAATCCAGTCTACATTTTCAGTTTTATTTCATTATATCCCAGTCCAACAAAACTGTATGTCAACAACTGAGTAATTTTACGTTCTCAGAAAATGCTCTCTTTTAATTCCTGTTCCCTTCCTCAGAATGTGTCATTTGCCTAAGTTACCTTCCAGCTCCTTCTTTATCCTTACCCCGACCCTCACTCTAACTCCCTCTGGAAACAGAGACCACACCTTTATTTACTTCAACAATTTGTACTATACTTTGTACATGGCTTTGTGATGAATACTTGCTGAATTAAATTGATTCTTACATGTCTCTGCACAAGTTGTATTAAAAATTGCAAACATCTTAATTTTGTCAAAATAGAATTTAAAAATTGATAGATCGGAGTGATGTCAGAAGCATGGAGGCATGAGGGATCGCCCTGATCTCTTTCCTTGAAATTACAACATAGCAGAACACCTATCATTCAACAAATAACATACAACCTGCACACAAGCATGTCTGACAGATCTGTGCATCAGAGCACCCAAAGGTAGGAAAATTGTGAGAGTCAGGGATGTGGGTTAGGAGAGAGTAACAAAGGAGCTACAACACATAGCCAGGGTCCTTACAGGATGAGGGGGAGGGGAGAATTTCCCAGCCATTTCTTGGCTCTTTGAAGCCTAGACCAGTCCTGCCTGAATTATCAGCATATTTCACATAGCAGAGACCAGGTATCAGCGCAGAGAGCAAGGTAGAGACTGAGTGTGGAGAGATGATAGCTATGTCTTAGCAACTGACATTGCCAAGTGGGAGGCTGAGTCGCAGAGCCTGACTGCTCCCCACCACCATCCTAAAGAGTTCCCCCCACCCCCCGCCCAACTGCATCTTCCCAGAGCTAACATCAAGCCTAGGGGACAACATTACTGGAAAGGAAACAGTCATGCACACTGCAGGCCTCTCCTAAACAACCCAACTTCTCGCCCAGTCAGGCCGATTTGGAAGGAAGCAGCAGAATATTGCATCTGACTGTTGGGGCAGTAAGGGGCTTCAGGGCCTTTTCAGAGGCTTGGATCCTGATAGTTCCTTGCATCCTCCCATGGGGATGGAGCCCTGAGACCCAAACAACCTGTTCGCAGGTGAGGCACACATCCCACCAAAGAGGAAAGGGTATTTTTAACCTCAAAGCAGAGATCCAAGAGGTTGGACACCACCTCGTGGAAATTTAAAAAAAAAAAAAAAATTTATCAACCTGCTAAACAGAGACTACTGTATAATAAATTTTCTTAAAAAAAAAAAACCAGCATGGAGTACACTCTATTAATGCCCAGGGAGATAAATAGTCCATCAAACACCATGAACAACCAAGGAGACAAGGCAACTGAGAAAGAAAGTGAAAAATCTCCAGAAAATAATCTTGAAGGTATAGAAATATACAATTTAAATAACAGTGAATTCAAGATTTCACTTCTGAAAAACCTCAACGAGATGCAAGACAATTCTGACCAACAGTTCAAAGAACTCAGAAACAAAATCAACGAACAACAGGAATACATTACCAAGGAGATTGAAACTCTAAATAAAAACCAAATAGAACTTCTGGAGATAAAGAACTCATTAAAATAGATGAAGAATGAAATCGCAAGCTTAGGAAATAGAGCTGACCAGATGGAGGAAAGAATTAATGATATCGAAGACAGAAATCTAGAAATGATGTAAAGAAAGAAGAGAGAGACTTGAAAATGAAAAAAAAAATGAAAGAAACCTACAAGAACTATCTGACACCATCAGAAAAAACAACATAAGAATAATGAGTGCACCAGAAAGAGAAGAGAGGAAGAAGGGAACAAAGAGCATATTCTAACAAATAATTGATGAGAATGTCCAAACTTATTGAAAGAGTCGGATCTTTGAATTCAAGAAGCAAACAGAACACCTAACTATCTCAACCCAAAAAGGCACTCTACAAAACACATAGTAAAACTTCAAAAATTAATGGCAAAGAAAGAATTCTTAAGGCAGCCAGGGAAAAGACAATAAGTTATAAAGGAAAATCCATTAGATTATCATCAGACTTCTCAGCACAAACCTTATAAGCAAGGAGGGAGTAAAATCAAATATTTGAACTATTGAAAAAAGAAATTACCAGCCAAGAATAATATATCCAGCAAAGTGCTCTTTTAGATATGAAGGAAAAATAAAGACTTTTTCTGACATATGAAAGCTAAGGGAATTTTCTACCACAAGGCCTGAATTACAGGAAATACTGAAGGTGGGGGTGTTATTCTACATGAAACAAAAGGACAAAAACACGCATAACTATGAGTAAGATGACTAACAGTCAGACGAAAGAAAGCGCAATCTTTATTATGAACAGGGTATTATAAGCTTAAATATTGCATACTGGTTAAAAATTTTTAAAAAATCACTTTAAAAAGAGAAGAAGACAGAAGCTAGGAGAGAGGCATGAAATAGATACTCCTATAGAGTTCTCAGCAGGAATCTGCCAACACCTTGCTCTTTGACTTTCAGCCTCCAGAACTATGTGAGACAATAAATACGTGTTGTTTAAGAAAAAGAGAGAGAAAAGAAGGAGGAAGAGGACGAGGAGGACAAGGAGGAGGAGAAGGAGGAGGAGGAGGAGGTGGAGGAAGATAAGGGAAGGAGAAAAGAAGAAGGACAGCTACTACGACTTAGGAATGAGTAAAGATAATTTGAGACAACAAAAACAGAAGAGGGGAGGGAGTAAAGATCCAAACCTGCAAAGGGGAATGGAGATAGGCCTCATGCAGAAGAAAAAGGACTACTGTATATATATAATTATCCTTTATGTAAACTTAATGGTAACCAGAAGAAAAAAAAAATTTAGAACTGAGACACATAACATAACATAAAACAAGAAGGAAAAACCATAACACACCACCAAATTAGAATAACCGGCAGAAACACAAGGACAGAGAAACAATGGAGATACCAAGCTAACAGAAAATAAAAGATAAAATGGCTATAGGAAAGCTTAATATTTCAATAATCACCCTAAATGTGAATGGACTGAAATCGCCAATAAAAAGGCACAGAGTAGAAAATGAGAACAAAAAATGGAATTGAATCATATGCTGCCTTCAAGAGATACATCTCAGCTACAAAGACAAACATAGAATTAAAGTGGAAAACAGTACCTCAAGCAAATGACATCCAGAGACAAGCGAGTATAGCTGTATTTACATCTGGCAAAATATACCTCAAGACAAAAAAATGTAACGAGAGACAAAGACAGACACTTCATAATGATAAAAGGGACCATACATTAAGAAAACATAACACTTCTGAATATATATCTCCTAATCAGGGAGCACCAAATATATAAAGCAACTACTAACAGAATTAAGCAGAGAAAATGAAAACACACACACACAATTACAGTAGGGGACTTAAATAGCCTATTGTCAGCTATTGATAGACCATCCAAACAGAAAATCAGTAAGGAAATATCATCCATGAGTGACACATTAGACTAATTGGACATAATTGACATTTATAGACCTTTTGATCCCAAAACAGCAGTTTTTACATTTTTCTCTAGTACAAATGGAACATTCTCAAGGATAAATCATATGTCAGGACACAAAACTATCCTCAACAAATTTAAGAAGACTGAAATCATATCAAGCATATTCTCTGACCATAATGCTTTGAAACTGGATATCAATTGCAAAATGAAAGTGGGAAAAATAAAAAAATATGTGGAGATTAAACAACATGGTATTAAAGAACAACTGGGTCATAGAAGAAATAAAAGGAGAGATCAAGAATTACATAGAAACAAATGAGAATAAAAATACAAAATACAAAAACTTTTGGGATACAGCAAAAGCAGTAATAAGAGGAAAGTTTATATCATTAAAAAACTATCTCAAGAAATAAGAATAATCCTAAATAAACAACCTAACATTACTCTTTGAAAAAAAAAATACTAGAAAAAGAACAAGCGAAGCCCAAGGACAGTAGGAAGAAGGAAATAATAAAAACTAGAGCAGAATTAAATGAAATTGAGAACATAAGGACATTATTTTAAAAATGCAACAAAAAACTGGTTCTTTGAGAAGGTTAATAAAATTGACAAACCTCTGGCTAGACTTACTAAGGAAAAAAGAGAAAGGATACAAATAAATAAAATCAGAAATGAAAGAAAAGTTATGACAGATACCATCGAAATATGAAGAATCATTCAAGAATACTTTGAAAAAATATACCACACCAAATTTTATAACCTAGAAGAAATTAACAAGTTCTAGAAATGCACAACCTTCCTAGAATGATTCACAAAGAACTGGAAAATCTAAATAAACCCATAAACAGTATGGAAATTGAAACAATCATCAAATATCTCCCAACAAGTAAAAGACCAAGACCAGATGGCTTCACCAGTAAATTCTACCAAACATTAAAAGAAGATTTAATACCTATTTTTCTCAAACTTTTCCAAAAAATTCAATAAGAAGCAATACTTTCTAATTCATTTTATGAGGCCAATGTTACCCTAGTACAAAACCTAGTAAAAATAACACAAAACAAAGAAAACCGTAGACCAATATTTCTCATGAACACAGATGCAAAAATCCTGAATTAAATACTAGCAAATTGGATACAAAACATTAAAAGATTACACGCCATGATCAAGTGGGCTTCATCCCAGGGACATAGGAATGGTTTAACTTATACAACTGATCAATGTGATATACCACATAAACAAAATAAAGGATAAATATCATATGATCATATCAATAGATGTGGAAAAAGCATTTAACAAAGTACAACATCCATTTATGATAAAATACTTAAAATGAGTTTAGAAGAAAAATACCTCATTTAATAAAAGCCGTATATGACAAACTCTCAGCTGACATCATAGTAATGGTGAAAATCAAAAATCTTCCCTCTAAGATCAGGAACGAGACAAGGCTGTCCGCTACCACCTCTTTTATTCAATATAGTATTGGAAGTGCTAGCTAGAGCAATCAGGCAAGAGAAAGAAATAAAAGGCATCCAAAGAGGGAATGAAAAAGTCAAATTGTCACTTTTTGCAAATGACATGATTCTCTCTCTAGAAAACCTTAAAGACTCCACTAAAAATCTACTAGCAATAATAAATAAATATACTAAAGAGTCAGGATACAAAATCAATTTTCAAAAATCCATAATGTTTCTATACTCTAACAATGAATTTTCATAAAAAGAAATGGGAAAAAAAACATTTTATAATTGCAACAAAAAGAATAAAATACCTAGGGATAAACCTAATCAAGCATGTGAAGAACCTATACACTGAAAAGTATAAGACATTAATACAATAAATAAAAGAAGACACAGAGAAATGGAAAGATATTCCATGTTCATGGATTGGAAGAATCAACATAGTTAAAATGACCTTACACCCAAAGCAGTAAACTAATTTAATGCAATCTCCATCAAATCTCGATGGTATTCCTTAAAGAAATAAAACAAAAACCCATCAATTTTGTATGGAAGCACAAAAGACCCCGAATGGCCAAAGAAATCCTGAGAAAAAAGAACAAGCCCAGAGGTATCACTCTGATTGACATTAAATTATACTACAAAGCAACAGTAATTAATATAGCATGTTACTGGCAGAAGAACAGACACACAGACCAATGGAATGGAATTAAGAATCGAGGAATAAACTTCCTATAAAGAGGCAAATTTTTTCAACAAAGGAGCCAAAAAAATACAATGGAGAAAAGAAAGCCTCTTCAATAAATGGTGATAGGAGAACTGGAAAGCCACATACAAAAGAATGAAACTAGACTGTTTATCACCATATACCAAAATTAACTCAAAATGGATTAAGGACTGAATATAAGACCTGAAAATAATTGCATAGAAGAAAACATAAACTCATGGACCTTGGATTTAGAGAGTATTTTATGAATTCGACTTCAGTTTCTAGGGAAGTAAAAGCAAAAATAAATGAATGGAAGTAAAAACAAAAATAAACCAAAAAGCTTCTATACAACAAAAGAAACTATCGACAAGACAAAGAGGCAACTAAGTGGGAGAATATATTTGCAAACAACACCTCTGACAAGTGCCTAATATCCAATACATACAAAGAATTCATACGACAACAAAAAACAAGCATTCCAATTAATGAACAGAGGACCGGAACTGACACTTCTCCCAAGAAGACATACAAATGGCTAACAGACATATGATTGATAAAATGCTCAACTTCACTAGCCGTTAGGGAAATGCAAATCAAAACCACATGAAATTCTACCTCATTCCTGTTAGAATAGCTATCATCAACAGGACAAGTAATAACAAGTGTTGGAGAGGTTTGGGGGAAAAGGGAACCCTTATACACTGATGGTGTGAATATAAATTGGTATAGCCACTGGAAAACAGTATGGAGGTTCCTCATAACACTAAGAATAGAATTATCATATGACCAAGCAATCCTTCGGAGTATCTACCCCCCAAATTAGAAAACATTTATCTGTAAAGATGTATGCACTCCGATATTCATTGGAGTACTATTCACAGTGGCCAATATACGGAAACAACCAAAGCGTCCAACAATACATGACTGGATACAGAAGATGTGGTACAGTTATACAATGGAATAGTACTCAGCCATAAGAAAAGATGAAATACTGCCATGTGCAATAACATGGATGGATCTTGAGAGTATCATGCTAAGCAAAATAAGTCAGACAGAAAAAGTTGAAAACCATATGATTTCACTCATCTGTGAGATATAAAACTGAAAGCAACAAAGAAACATGACAAAGACCCATGAACAGTAGATTAGTGGTTACCAGAGAGAAGTGGGGAGGCGGTGGGAGGTTGATACGCATAAAAGGGGTCAAATATTTGATGACAGAAGGAAATTTAACTTTGGGTGGTGAGCACACAATGCAATATATAGATGATGTATTGTCAAATTATACACTTGAATCTTACTTGCTTTTATTAACTTTTAATTTTAAGTTAAATGAATGGCACTTTACATTTTGGGGTGATTAATAACAGTAAAGGAATGCTAGTAAACATATGGTTTACTTATCATGATCCTCAATTAAGATTTAGTCAACTCTATGTTGTGAGTGACAATCTCATTTTCTTGGATATTAATGAAGAATAAAGAAGCTGAAAAATAAGCATGATCTATCAGTTTTTTAAAATTATCGGTAGTATGGTATAATGATTAAGAACAGGACCTTTATGGAGTCAGACAAATCTAGGATCTGATGCTGGCTTAGTCATTTCCTAACGGTTCAATTTAGGCAAATAAATCTTTCTAATCCTCAACTTCCTCATCTACACAATAGAAGAATACCTTTAAGCATTGTTTTAAGGACTAACACAGATAAATATGTAAAGTGTCTAGTACAACCCCTGACACATTTTAAAATGACTTATAAATGGAGTCAAAATATTGTTACCATAACTAACTATTCAATAAATATTTGACAATTAGCTGAATATTAAGTACTGCTTCTGAGCATATAACACTCAACATAATACATTATTTTCCTTATACTTCTATTATATCTGAAAGGAAATGATGCAATTTATTTCCTGCTTTTGTAAAATACAAATTTTTCAGGAATATTGAAAACACTGTGTTTATGGATTTGAGATATTTTTTGTTATTTTGTCTATTTGTAAATATATATAAGTATTAATAGAGATAATTTTTTCCTGACTATAGAGAAAATTTCATTTTTAGTCTAATAATTTTTGGGCTACTATAACTTGTCTTTCTTTTATAAAAAAGGAAACATGACACACCACTTCAAAAAGAATATATATTTATAGAAAAGTTTTAATCTCATAAAACTAAAGGCAAACTATAACATACTATATTTAATCACATATTCTCGTTTTCCAACATTCACAATTTTTAAAGGAATATGTTCTTACATTTATAAAAATTCCCATACCAATATTTTCTATTCTTTAGTCAATAGCAATTATAGGAACCCAGAGGTATATATGAAAGGTTTTGAGAATAATCATATTCATAAGTGATCCTTAAATTTGAATACAGTATTTGCATGAAAGAATGTTTTCAACACTAAGAAGAAAAAAGTTAAAGGGTAATTTTTTTTTTTTAATCATGATCATGCACCCTCAGGAAGATTATAGAATAAATGATCCTATAGTATTATTTAAAATAAAGGTATCTAAAATTACCTTTAAAAAAAAAGAAACAATTGAAATTTGTTTAAGCCAAAAATAAATGTATTTGCTCACTTAATTAAAAGCCAGGAGAGATTGATCCAGGGGTGATTAGATCTAACATCATGAGGACCTGGGGTCTTTCTGCTTCTGTATTTGGCTCAGCTCACCTTTTTGGGTTGGCTTTATTCTCTAGAGCTATGTGGTGGCAAGATGGCTGCAGCATATCAGCCTCACACCAACCACGGTCAAGTCAAATGGGAAGAGCAATCCTTTTGTGACCGTAACTCTCGCAAAAATCTGGGGTTTACTTTAATTATGCCTGCTAAGAACAGATGCCCATCCACAAACCAGGAGGTACTTTGATGGACAGAACTAGGTAACAGAGTCTCCATTTCTAGCCAAGGAAAGAAATGGATGAAGTTATAACTAGGATTTTTGGAGAATTATATATAAACTTAGCCTATGTTATATAAGCCACAATCAGTAATCTGGATGGGTAAATGGGAATACACACACACAAACTGATCTTTTATTAATTCATTTATTCATTCATTAACTGTTCACTATCTGACAATTTTGTGTCAAGTATAATACTAGGTGCAGGATTTAGATCAACGAAGAAAACATAAGGAATCCCTGCCTTCATAGCACTTACATACATGAGAAAAACAAAAAAAGTATCAGGTAAAAATTTCAAATGGTTATAAATCATGATAAGTAGTATAATAAAATGAAACAAAAAAAGTGGGTGAAATGAGGAATAATGGAAAATGGGTAAATACAGGGAATACTTAATCTTTCCAAAGCATAGCTAGAGAAGGCCCTAGTTAAGCTGTGTTCAAGATCAACCCTAACAGATAAGGAGCTAGCTAACCCTGGAAAGACTTGAAGACAAATGAACCACTCAGAAGAAACAGTGCAGGTCACTTGTGCAAAGTTCTGAAATTGAAAAGAATTTCACTTCAGAACTGAGAGATCAGGGTAGCCAAAGCAAAGTGAACTAGAGGATAAGTGGGAGAACTGAGCAGAAGCCAGAGTATTCAGAGCTGTTCGCCCTCTTATGGACCATGGAGTCAATTTAAAATACATTGGATATCATGGAAGGTTTTTAAGCAACTGAAGGAATTAATCTTATTTAGTTCTGCAGATCTATAAAGAACTAAATTGGGAGATTTTCAGGCTCAATCAATTGGATGAATTGCACTTTTTACTGGCAAAGGAGATGTGATTTGGGGAAAATAAAAAGTTCTACTTAGACATGTCAAGATTGGGACATCTATGAGTTAGGTGTGAAGTGTGCAATTTCAGATAGAGATGCAGGATTTACAAAAGCCCGGGGCTATTTTTAAATGTAGGTTTTATTGTTATTTATATGTAGAAAGTTAAAAAGATCAAGATATGACTGCCATTGAGAAGATAATTTGTTGCTCATAGTTCCCAAGAGGAGGGGGCATATGCCATACCATACAGGGCCACACAGGGAAGCAGCAGGGTTGGTCAGAAGTCATAGGGAACAAGAAGAAAACATGGGTAGGAGACCATTGTGGTTCTCATGGGCAAGATAAGGCAGCGTAAACAAGTTTAGGATCAGCTGGTTTGAAATTTTTCAGCATGTTCTGAGGTGTAGGGGCTGTCTCTAGTTGTCTGGTACCTGGCCCTGGGATGATTAGGGGCAGTCTCTTCTCAGTCAGCAAGGCCCCAGATGCTATAGTAATAAGAATATAGAAAATAAGAAAATAATACAGGGTTGTGGGTATAAATTTGTCAATGGCATGAGGAGTGGGGAATAGATAAATGTTAAGAACAACTCAACTATCTCAGATACCCTTGGTAAACGCGAGAAAATGCATCCAAAAAAAAGGTTGGAAAATATTCTTTTTATTGTTTTTCCCCCTCTACTAGTAAACTTTATGGCCATTGGGAGCTAAGATGAAGAAATTCCAGCTGCTTTCTCCACTCTACCCTGATGCCCAGACTGTCCTTATGTGATGTTTTAGCATAGACTTAAGATTGTGGGTGGAAGAAATAACAATATTTACCACTTATGCATATAATGAACTTACAGCCTTCGCTACGCCATAATTTCGAATCTGATAGATGTTTCTAAAAGAGTTAAGTGGTAGTTCAGTTAATTGGTAAAACTTCTGCCAAGTTGCTAAGTATTTTAATTACAATAGTTGAAATGAAAGGTGGTGATTATCATGCCTGGCAAAGTAAGTTTTCTACTTATTTTAATCACGGTGAAATGAAAAGTATTGTTTTAATTCCCTAAAGTTTGTTAGAGGTAGTTTTTACTCCTTAGGTAAAATTTCAGCTGTACTCAACCAGAAATTTTCATCTATTGCACGAAAACACTTCTAAATCATAGGTATTTGTTTTAGATTTCAGTCTAAGGCCTAGAAATCTTTACTACATCATCAATATAAGTAATTTAGAAAGAATCATTCTGGATAATGTATTATTTTATTTATTTATTTAAAATGCTGAAAAAAATACAGATCAATGTTCTGCTCTTTCAATGCATTTGAAAATTTTTCTTTTATAGATAGAATATTACAAGGTGCCTGAGAGTAGGGACCATATTTGTTCACCATTGTATCTAGCATGTAACATAGCCATGGCACAGAGTATGCTATCAGTCAAACTAGTGAATAAATGAAAGAATGGACACCAAGGAAATTATAGTGGCAGCAATTATTATCTATGTAAGGAATGTTGCTATGTCCTTATGCTTTTTGCAGCACGTAGCCTCTCAATATCTTTCTTCAAACTTATTTTGCTTCTGCCAATAATTTCATAATTTTATTATGTAATTTTAGTGATGGAAAAGTAGAACAATTCAGAACTATAAAATTAATTATATCCTTTTTAAATTATAATCACAAATTAATCCAAATTTGTTATATGAGTATGGCTAGTTACACAACAGTAACATTGCCAAAAGTTTCAGGCAAGTCATGTTTAACCTTACAAGCACGTATTGAACATGAAGTTGGCCCATTTCTTGAATGAAAAAAAAATTAGACAAGTAGAGGCTTAGGGTATACTTAAATTCACATAGGTAGCTAATGGTACATTCAAGACTAGAATCCTCAGTTAAGTCTTGCTCTGGTGTGCACATGATATCTTGATAGTGAATCTATAGAGAACGCTATCAAGCATAATTTGGGGGAAACTCCAGCATAGCTAAGGAGCCTAGGGTAGGGGTTTGTAAGTCATACTGGCTTGGTAAATGGTGAGAAATATTACTGTATTACTGGAATATTGTTTTACTAACTGGCAATTGTTAAAGAACTATTAGGGGTTAAAATGATGCCTGAAAAGGATCTTTAACAAAGATACTATGAAGAATTCTTCATCATGGAGTATTTGAGTTTCTGAGACAGAGGATGACAACAGATGATAGAAGAAAACTGTAAGCCAGCTGCTGTGGCATCATCAAATAAAGGGGAAGGGTATCTCAAAGGTCTAGACTAAAATGTGAGATCAAAAGAGGGAAAGAGTTTTCAAAGGATGGCAGTAGAACCACTAGTTTCTTAGAGGCGCTGAGGAGTAAGGAATAGAACAGCACCTCCTCTTCATTTTGCAGGAAATGAATAGTAGGAACAGAGCAAGATACTCCTTTAGGGACAATGGTGTTTTCTGGGGTTGGGCAGATTCAATGAAGGCAAAACAGTGGAGGATATAAAAGTTCAAGTGCCTAGAAGTGTTTACCTATAATAGAAGAGGTGTTTCTATTATAGTGTTTACCTATAATAAAAGAGCACATCGTTTCCTGAAATCATACTTATCCTTACTATCTACAACAAATGGGTATTTTCTATTCTATTGCTTTTTAAAAATTTTTTAAATTTATTTTTCAATGATAGTTTCAGGTATAAAACAATGATTAGATATTTATATTTACGAAGTGATCACCCTGGTAAGACTAGTACCCATGTAGCACAATACGAATTTATTATAATATTATTAACTATATTCCCTATACTGTACTTTATATCCTCATAACTATTTTTATAACTAGAAATTTTTACTTTTTAATCCTATTCACCTTTTTCACCCATCTCTCTAACTTCTATTCCATCTATTAAACATCAATGTGTTCTCTGCATATATCAGTTAGTCTCTGTTTATTTTGCTTTTTTAGATTCCACATATAAGTGAAATCGTGGTATTTGTCTTTGTCTGACTTATTTCATTTAGAGTAATACCCTTTCCATCTATCCATGTTGTCACAATGGCAAGAGTTTATTCTTTTAAATGGGAATATTCCATACTATATTTAGGTACCACCTTTTCTTCATCCATTCATCTGTTGGACACTTAGGTTGCTTCCATACCTTGGCCATTGTAAATAATGCAGCTATATATATATATTGCTAAGACCAATGTCAAAGAGTTTATTGCCTATGTTTTCTTCTAGGAATTTTAAGGTTTCAAGACCTACATTTAAGTCTCTAATTCACTTTGAGATCACTTTTGTATATGGTGTAAAAAAAGTGACCTAGTTTCTTCCTTTCTTTCTTGCTTTCTTGCTTGCTTGCTTTCTTGCTTCTTTTTTTCTTTTTTGTATGTTTCTCTCCAGCTTTCTCAACACCATTTACTGAAGAGATTGTCTTTCCTGATTTTTTCTCTTCTTGACATTGATTAATTGATCATAAAGGTGTAGTTTTATTTCTGGGCTCTCCATTCTATTTTGTTGATCTTTTTGTCTGTTTTTAGGTCAGTACTATGCTGTTATAATAACTACAGCCTTGTAGTACAGTTTGATATCAGGTAGTATCATAACTCCAACTTTGCCTTTCTTTGTCAAGATTGCTTTGGTCATTTAGAGTCATTATTGTTTCCGTACAAATTTTAGGATTATTTGTTCTAGTTCTTTGAAAATGCCATTGGCATTTTGATAGGGATTACATTGAATCTATAGATTGCTTTGGATAGTATAGCTATTTTAATGATGTTAATTCTTCCTATGCATGAACATGGTATATCCTGCCATTTATTTGTGTCTTCTCCAAATTTTTTCTTCACTATCTTATTATTTTCTACGTACAAGACTTTAAACTCCTTGATTAAAATTATTCCTAAGAATTTTCTTTTTTTAGTGCAACTTTACTTGGGATTATTTTCTTAATTTCTCTTTTTGATAGTTCATTATTAATGTATAAATATGAAAATGATTTCTAAATCTTAATTTTCTATCTTGCTACTTTACTCAATTCATTCATTAGTCCTGATTGTTGTTGTTGTTGTTGGAATCTTTATATCTCTATAAAGATACTATTTCTCTCTATATAGTATCATGTCATCTGCAAACAAGGACAGTATTATTTCTTTCCATTTTGGATGTCTTTCATTTCTTCCTTGACTGATTGTTGTGGCTAGGACTTCCAATGCTGTATTGAATGAAAGTGTGAAAGTGGACATTCTTGTTTTATTCTTGATCTTAAAGAATAAAATTTCAACTTTCACTGTTGAATATGATGTTAGTTGTGTGTTTGTCGTATATGGCTTTTATTATATTAAAGTATGTGCCCTCCATCCCCACTCTGCTAAGAGTTTTTAACAGAAATGGATGGTGGGTTTTATCAAATGTTTATTTTTCTGCATCTATCTATATATAATTTTTATCCTTTATTTTATTTATGTGGTGTATAACATTAATTGATTCATCGATATTGATTCAAACCAAACTTGGATTCCAGGAATAAATCCCACTTGATCATAGTGTATAACCTTTTAAATGTATCACCGAAATCAGTTTACTAATATTTTGTTGAGGATTTTTGCATCTATGTTCATCAGGGATATTAACCTATAATTTTCTTTTTCTCTTTTTCTTTTTCTTCTTTTTTTTTTTTTTTTTTTTTTTTGTGGAGTCTTTTCCAGTTTGAGTATCAGGGAAATAACTGGCCTTGTAAAGCGAGTTTGGGAGCCATCACTCCCTTTAACCTTTTGGAATAGTTTGAGAAAGATAGGTATTTATTCTTTGAATGTTTGGTAAAATTCACTTCTGAAGCCATCTGGTCCAGGACTTTTGTTTGTTGAGAATTTTTTTTTAAATTTATTATTATTATTTATGCCTACAGCAACTGGTCTTCCTAGGTGGTCTCCCATCCA
Source organism: Pteropus medius (assembly GCF_902729225.1). NCBI lineage: Eukaryota > Metazoa > Chordata > Mammalia > Chiroptera > Pteropodidae > Pteropus > Pteropus medius. Next base: position 432,810 of record NW_024344437.1, on the reverse strand, counting down.
AGTACTAACCAGGCCCGACCCTGCTTAGCTTCCGAGATCAGACATCAGGCTTGTTCAGGGTGGCATGGCCATAGACCATGGACTGAGGCTCCACTGGGGCATGAACCCAGGACCTTCTGCATGTAAAGCAGACATGCCTACACTATGAAACCACATCCTGTTGGGAGTTTTTTGATTACTGATTTGGTTTCATTAGTACTTATCAATCTGTTCAGATTTTCTGTTTCTTCTTGACTCAGTCTTGTTAGATTTTATGTTCCTAAGACTTTATCCATTTCTTCCAGAATGTCTAATTTGTTGGCATATAATTGTTAGTAGTGTTTTCTTATAATACTTGCTATTTCTGTGGTGCTGGTTGTCACTTCTTTCATTTTTTTATTTTATTTATTTACTTATTTAGGCCCTCTGTTTCTTTATTGGTGAATCTTGCTAAAGGTTTATCAATTTTGTTTATCCTTTTACAGAACCAGTTCTTGATTACATTGATCTTTTGTGTTTTCTTAATCTTTATTTTGTTTATTTCCATCTGATATTTATTTTTTCCATCCTTCCAATCACTTTCAGCTTTGTTTATTCTTATATTTTTAGTTTCTTAAGTGTAAGGTTTAACTGTTTATTTGAAAATTCCTTTGCTTCTTAAGGTAGGCCTGTATTGCTATGAATTTCCCTCTTCAAATCTCTTGCTTGTGCTCCCTGAATTTGGGTTTATGTGCTTTCATTTTCCTTTGTCTCAAGATATCTTTTGATTTCATTCTTGATCTCATTGTTAACCCATTCATTGTTTACTAGCATATTATTTGGCCTCCTTATATTTGTTTGTTTTTCAGTTTTCTTCTTTTAATTGGTTTCTAGTTTCATACCGTTTTTTTGGTCAGTGAAGATGCTTGATATGATTTTACTTTTCTTAAATTTAGTAAGACTAATTTTTTGACCTAACATGTAGTAGTACATCTTGGAAAATGTTCCATGTGCACTTGGAAAGAAAAAAAAAACAAACATATTCTGCTGCTTTTGAAAGAAATGTTCTAAAAATACCTATTAAGTCCATCTTATCTAATTTGCCATTTTAAGGCACTGTTTCCTTGTTTATCTATCTGGATGATCTATCTATTGATATCAGTGGGGTGTTAATATTCCCTCTTATTATAATAATATTGATCTCTCCCTGTGTCTGTCAATATTTGCTAAATATATTTAGATGCTCCTAAGTTAGATGTGTACATGTTTACAAGAGTTCTATACTCTTATTAGGTTGACTCTTTTATTTTTATGAAATGTACCTTTCTGACTATGGTTACAAGATTTGTTTTAAAGTCTGTTTTGCCTAATATAAGTATTGCTACCCCAGATTTTTTGTTGTTGTTCTTTCTATTTGTGTGAACTATCTTTTAACATCCCTTTACTTTGTCTGTTCTTCTCTTTGGAACTGAAGTGTCTCTTGTAGACAACATTTCTATGACATTTTTTAATAAATATATTCACTAAGGCACTTTATATCCTTTGGCTTGAGGATTTAGTCTATTTATATTAAAGTAATTATTGATAGGTATATAGTTATTGCCGTTTTAAAAATTGTTTGGGGATTATTTTTTGTACTTCTGTGTTTCTTTATTCTCTCACTCTCTACTCTTGCATATTGATGACTTTTGATAGTGTTACATTTGATTCGTTTCTCTTTATATCTTGTATATCTCTTACAGATTTGTGGTTTGTAGTTACCATTTTGCTCCATATATACCATGCTATATTCATTTTAGTTTATTTCAAATTGATAGTCACTTAAGTTCACACACATTCTAAAATCCCTACAATTTTTACTAACCCCATCCATGTTTGTTTTTGTAATTTTTATGTCTTTTGTGTGTATATCTCTTAATTTATTGTTGTAATTACATATGATTTTCCTACTTTTGTCTTTGAACCTTTGTACTAGCTTTATAGTTGGCTGATCCTCTGCTTTGCCCTTGTCAGTGAGATTTTTTTCTTTCCTATATTTTCTTATTCATATTTTTTATATTTTCTTTTCTACTTAAAGAAATCCCGTAAGTAGGTGGGATCAAGAGGGAAGCTAGATAAAAGCAAGTTTCCTCCTACCATGACTACATTAAAATTACAATGAAATTATAAAATAATCAAGTCAAAGAACAATCTGAAGTCTAGCTGATCATACCACATACATCTAAGGATATAAAGAAAAAACCACATTGAAGTTGGTAGGAGGGGCAGGGATGTGAAATGGGCTGGTTCTGGTGATTGAGCACTGGGAGGGAAGAGTGTGGCTGCAGAGGCCTTCCTAAAGGAGCGAGGGGTCCTAGCCCCACACAGGGACTCCACAGCCCAGAGTTCCAGTCTTGGGAAAAGGAGTTCACACAAAATGTGACTGTACAGATCAGTGGCGATTCTGGCCATCTGGGTGATACTGAAGGAACCTGAAAACCCAGATATTTCCTTTAAAGGGCCCAAGCACAGATTTTCTCACTCACAGCTGTGTGGTGCCAGGATGAAGGATGGAAGGATAGCTGCTATTGTTCTTTTGTTGAGCCTGCCTCCAGGATAATCTACTGATGGGTGCCTGTGTTGAACCCTCTCACCACAATTTTATCTTTATTCTAAATTGCATCTTTATTCTAAATTCTAAAGCTGCATTGGCCTAGTGAGAGCAGCCCACTCCACCTCATGTCTCTCTGAGACCCCAACCCACTCAAATCACAAGTAACCTATGGCAAGCCAGTTCCCGGGCATCCAGCTCTACCCAATGTCTTCCCTGGGCAGCAAATTAATAGCAAACAATAGCCTTCAGCTCACAAAGCCCATGTGTGACCTGTATATCTCAAGAGAGACTTTTGGTGGTGGGCGACAAGCAGCACCCCAAGCTATTTTTGAACAGATCAGTATTTCTTGAACAGATCTTGGGTGTCTTCAGGCCCGAGGCCGGCAGAAGCTGGCTTTGCTGTGATCTGAGGCTTTTACAGAAAGCCACAGATTCTGCACTGACACAAAATCTGATTCTGCATTGGCCAGGCAAAATCTGCTTACTTTACTCTGGTGACCCCATGGGTCCCCACCTGACCCAATTCACATACCACCCAAAGGCTCTTCCAGCTGCAGAGTCTAACAGGCAGTTGACAGGCAGCCTCAGGCCTTAAGTGCACTGGTCCTTTTGTTAAGCTGCCCCAGGCTGTGACCTCAACTCACAGCATGGTTTCTCCCTCTTGCCTCAGATCCAACACAGGCAACAACCATCCATGGATCACTTCATAGCTCCTACCAGGTAGCCCTGAGTAAACAAAAGCAGTGGCTGACCTTGGCCTACACAAGAGCCCCTCCCAAGAGACCGCAGAACCAACAAATCCAGAGGCTGATATCAGATCACAACAAAGCACAACCTGAGTAGCCCCATAAGAGGCATACTCAAAGAGTGGTTTCAACGTGTACATGACCCTGCTAGGGTAAATCCCATTCAGAGGGGTCAGCCCCCACACAGCAACTCATACCTTGTGGGTGTGGCCAATCCCCGCAGCCAGTCAGTTCCTAAAACGATCTTAACATTGCTAACAATAATCTAGGCTTAGCCACAACAGGAGTACACACACGACCCACACAAAGAACACACCAAGAGCCCCAGGCACAGGTGATAAAGGAAAATGTGCCACTGGTACACACAGGACACACACTACATAAGGCAACCTTGCCAAGGTTGCAAATGAAACAACAGGAGAAAACTAAAAAAAAAAAAAAAAAAACTAAATGAAATGGAGGCAAGCAACGTGTCAGAGACAGAGTTCAAAACATTAGTTATAAGGATGTTCAATGAACTTAGAGGGAGACTAGAAGATCTCAATGAGGACTTCAACAGAGAAATAGTAAACATAAAAAAGGACATAGAGACCATAAAAAAAGTCAGAAATGAAGAATACAATAACTGAAATGAAGAATGCACTAGAAGTAATCAATGGATTAGATGAAGCAGAGGATCAAATCAATGAGTTGGAAGACAAGGTAGCAGAGAATATCCAGTCAGAACAGCAAAATGAAAAAAGAATTTAAAAAATGAGGAAATTTTAAGAGACCTCTGGGAAAACATCAAATGCACCAAGATCTACATCATAGTGATACCAGAAAGAGAAAAGAGCAAGGGACTGAGAACCTATTTGAAGAAATAATGACAAAAAAAAAAAAAAATCTTCTCTAACCTGGCAAAGGAAATAGTCCAGGAAGTACAAAGATTCCCAAACAAGAGGAATCCAAAAGATCCATACTAAGACACACCATAATTAAAATGCCAAAGGTTTAAAATAAAGAGAGAATCTTAAAAGAGAAAGGCAACTAGTTACTTCCAAGGGAACTCCCATACAAATGTCAGCTGATTTTTCAACAGAGACTTTGCAGGCCAGAAGGGATTAGCATGGAATATTCAAAGTGATGAAAAACAAGAACCTACAAGCAAGACTACTCTATCCAGCAAGGCTATCAGTTATAATTGAAGGAGAGATAAAGAACTTTCCAGACAGGAAAAAGATGAAAAAATTTATCACCAACAAGCCAGTATTACAAATAATGTTAAGAGAACTTCTGTTAAAAAGGGGGGGGATAAACATAAATACGGATAATAAAATAGTAATAACTATGTACCAAAATAATCACTTTAAATGTAAATGTATTAAATGCCCCAAATAAAAAGACATAGGATAGCTGAATGAATAAGAAAACGAGACCCATACATATGCTATCCACAAGTGATCCACTTGAGATCAAATGACAGATACAAACTCAAAGTGAATGGATGGAAAAAGATATTTTATGCAGACAGAAATTTTAAAAAGCTGAGGAAGCAATACTTTGAAGTAAACTTTAAAACAAAGGCTATAACATAAGACAAAGAAAGGCGTTACATAATGATAATGAGATCAATACAACAAGTGGACATAAACCTAGTAAACATATACACACCCGACATAAGAGCAGCTACATATATAAAGCAATTATTGACCAACATAAAGGGAAAGATTGACAGTAATAGACTCATAATAGGAGGTTTTAATACCCCATTGACACCAATGGACAAATCTTCCAGACAGAAAATTAACTAGGAGACAGCAGCCTTATATGACACATTAGACCAGATGGATTTAATTGATATTTTCAGAGTGTTTCACCCCAAAACAGCAGAATATACATTTGTTTCAAGTGCAAATGAAACATTTTCCAGAACAGACCACATTTTAGGCTACAAAACACATCTCAGTGGTATGAAACTAGTAACCAACTAGAAAAAACATGGAAAATACATAAACACATGGAGGCTAAATAACATGCTACTAAACAATGAATGGGTTAACAATGAGATCAAGGAAGAACTTGAAAGATACTTGGAGACAAATGAAAATGAAAACACAACAACTCAAAATCTATGGGACATAGCGAAAGCTGTCCTAAGAGAGAAATTCGTAGCAATATATACCTACCTCAAGAAACTAGAAAAATCTCAAATAAACCATCTAACCTTACACTTTAAAGAACTAGATAAAGACCAGCAAACAAAACCCAAAGTTAGTAGAAGGAAGGAAATAATAAAGATCAGAATGGAAATAAACAAAATAAAGGCTAGAAAAGCAATACAAAAGATCAATGAAACCAAGAGCTGGTTCTTTGAAAGGATAAACAAAATTGATAAACTGTTAAACAAACTCATCAAGAAAAAAAGAGAGAAGACCCACATAAATAAAATCAGAAATGAAAGAGAAGTAACTACCAACTCCACAGAAATACAAAGGATCATAAGAAAATACTATGAGCAATTATATGCCAACAGATTGGATAATCTGGAAGAAATCGATACATTACTAGAAACATACAATCTTCCAAGACTGCATAAAGAAGAAACAGAAAATTTGGACTGACTGATTACCACCAATGAAATCAAATCAGTAACCAAAAAATTTCCCCAAAACAAAAGCCCTGGACCAGATGGCTTCATAGGCAAATTTTACCACAGTCAATGAAGAATTAAAACCTAATCTTCTCAAACTATTTCAAAAAAATCCAAGAGGGAAGGCTCCCATACTCTTTTTATGAGACCATATTACCCTGATTTTAAAACCAGGCAAAGGCATTACATAACAAACAAAACAAAACAAAACAAATAAAAACTATAGTTTGATATGCCTGATGAACATTGATGCAAAAATCCTTAACAAAATATTAGCAAATTGAATTCAGCAATAAATTTAAAATATCATATACCATATCAAGTTGGGTTTATTTCTGGCATGCAAGGTTGTTTCAATATCCACAAAATAATTAATGTGATATACCACATTAACAAATTGAAAGATAAAAATCATGTGATCATACCAATAGATGCAGAAAAAGCATTTGACAAAATCAAAATCCATTTCTGATCAAAATTCTCAGCAAAGTGGGAATACAGGAAACATACCTCAACATAATAAAGGCTATACACGACAAACCCACAGCTAACATCACATTCAATGTGGAAAAGCTAAAAGCATTTTTATTAAAATCAGGAACAAGACAAAGATGTCCCCTTTTGCCACGTCTATTCAACATAGTGTTGGAAGTCCTAGCCATAAGTATCAGACAAATAAAATAAATGAAAGTCATCCAAATTGGAAAGGAATAAATAATTTTTTTTTTAGAATTGCCAACTGGTACAATCACTATGGAAAACAGTTTGGAAGTTCTTCAAAAACTTAAAAATAGAACTATCTTATGATCCAGCAATTGTACTTCTGGGTATATATCTAAAGAAATCCAAAGTACTAATTCATAAAATTCTATGAATCCCTGTGTTCACTGCAGCACTATTCACAATAGCCAAGATATGGAAGCAACATTAGTACCCATCAATAGACAATTGGATAAAGAAATTATTGTAAATATATACAGTAGAATATTACTCAGCCATAAAAAATATAAAATCTTACCATTTGAAGCAACATGGATGGACCTAGAGGGTATTATGCTGAGCAAAATAATCAGAGAAAGACAAATACCATATGCTTTCATTTATACATGGAATCTAAGGAACAAAAACAAAATGAAAACAGATTCACAGATACAGAGGACAAACTAGTGACTTTCAAAGGGGAGGTGGGTTGGGGGACCGGGTGAAAAGGTAAAAGGTGAAGAAGTACAAATTAGTAGTTATAAAACATTCACAGATACATAGAATACAGCAGAGGGAATGTAGTCAATATTATTGTAAGAGCTATGTGTAGAGCGGATGGGTACTAGAATAAACAGGGAAATCACTTCATAAATTATATAAACGGATAATCATTGTACTGTATACCTGAAACTAATATAAAATAATAAAAAAAGAAATCCTTTCAAAATTTTTTTAATAATGGTGCAATAGCGATGGATTCTTTTATCTTTTTCTTGTCTGGGAAACTCTTTACCTCTTCTTCAATTCTGAGTGATAGCTTTGCTGGGTAAAGTAATCTTGGTTGTAGGTTTTTGTCTTTAGTCACTTTGAATATTTCAGGCAGTCCCTTCTGGCCCACAAAGTTTCTGTTAAGAAATTAGCTCCCTTGTATGTAACTAACTGCTTTTCTCTTGCTGCATTTAAGATTCTCCCTTTATCTTTAACTTTCAGCATTTAAATACGATGTGTCCTGATGTGGGCTGCTTTGAGTTTATCTTGTTTTGGACTCTCTGTAATTCATGGACTTGTATGTCTATTTCTTTCATCAGGTTAGAGACATTTTCAGTATTATTTCTTTAAGTAGGTTTTCAATCTTTTTCTCTCTCTTTTTTTCCTCCTGGATGTTGATATACTTGATGTTGTCCTGGGGTCCCTTAAGTTATCCATTTTTTTAAATATTTTTTTTTTCTTTTTGCTGTTTTGATTGGTTGTTTCCTGCCTGTGTGGAGTTGGGACCCCTTCCTCCTCAGGGGGGAATTCTGCAACTGAGATATCCCTCTCAATTCTTAATCACTACACCATAAGTATTGACCTACTCATCTATGTCTCTGCCTTTCCTATGCATCTCTACATGGCTTCTTTATATCCTTAGTTATAGTAGCTCTGTTTAGATAATCTTCAGGTGGTTCTCAGTGATAGTTGTTCTATAATTTACTAGTAATTTTGATGTAGCCATGGGAGGAGTAGTACAGAGCTTACCTACTCTGCTAGCTTGATCAGATGTCTCATATCCTTTTAATTCTATTCTATTCCTTTTGTTGAAACATCGGTTGCAACCCATTCACTAAAATGATTTTACTAACCATTAATGGAATGTGTTAGGGAACCGTTACAGATTTTTCTTGTAATAACAACAACAACAAAAAAGTTTTTAAGAGTCTTTAATCCATGTGTATCTACATAAAATGGTACAATGATTAAAGCAGACATAATTTAATTCTTCAGTTCAAATTCCTTTCCTTTGTTTTACTATTTTTAAAAAGTTATTGGACAAAATATCTCTGATATTTATCTTATGGAAATATAAGCTGCCTATATTTGACAAAATGTCTTATATAGAACTGCCTTTAATGCCTAATTAATAATAAAATGAATCATCTAGTCTCAAGCCAAAAATGTTTAGAGCCTAATAAATAAGGCAAGAGTAGAATGGCTTAATCCAGTTCTAATGAGTTTTGATTTGTAAAATAGAGATGTTACCTTTTTTCAGTAATCACATACGTTTACTGAGCTTTACATGTTCAATATACATTTTGAGTCTGGCAGGAGATGAATAGGGCAATATGAGAAAGGAGAGATTCACATAACTCTTTAGGAAGAATCTTTAGGAAGAAATGTATTTCTTTTTTAACTATGAAGTAGTTTATATAACCACTTAAAGTGTTTTTCCTTAACCCTAGAGACTTTGTGATTAAATTATTGTTTGTGCATATGGTGTAGCAGCAGTTCTGACTTTTTGGACCTAGTATCTCTTTACACTTTTTAAAAAAATCTAGAGGACCTCAAAGAGATTTTGTTTGGAATATATTTATTAATAGATATCATAATTTAAATTAAAAAAATTAAAATATTCATTTATTGATTCATTTAAATATAGCAACAATATTAAATAATTTTTTTGTTAAAAATAACGGTTTTCCTAAATAAAATCTTATTGAGAACAGTGGCATTGCTGCTGTACATTTTTAGAAATCTCTTTAAGGTCTGGCTTATAGAAGACAACTGGATTCTCATTCAATCTGTGGTTATGTATCATTTTGGTAGAAATATATTAGGAAAACCCAGTGTCACTACTTTCTCTTTTATGAAGAATTCTAATATCTTCATACTATATATAATTATTAGAAATTGAGACTCACCCTTATTTATAAAATGTTAAAATCATCTTAATTTAAAACAATCGTTTTAATCCATATTATAAATTTGCCACTTAGTTTAAAAATTATGTGGTCAAAAATAAATAAGCAACAATATACACATCGAGTAATGCTTATATTTGAAAATGAAGTTCATTAAAGGCAGGAATTATTTGCCTTCTTTGATGATTACATCTGTGAGAAAGAATACTCCTTTCTCATTCCATTTTCATTTTTTTATTCTTGTCAGCAGGAAGTTATAGCAAAAGCTTTTTATAAAGCTTACTCAGCAACTACTTACTTAGGACAACTTAAAAACTGCTGAACAGTTTAACACACAGTAGTGAAGAGTCCAAAAATCAAAAATATTTGGGTTAGTCAGAGAATGGAGCAGGTTTTAGAATGGACTCAGAACTAAGTTTATGTTATGGGAATCACTGTCCTAGACAGATGAGCATGTGAGGGGACTGGAAACTCTCACAGGATTAGGTAATCCTGTCTGCATTTCTCTGCCTCCCCATCTGAACCATTATCTCCATCCCTATTTCCTGATGAAGATAGGAGAGTGGGATTTAATTCACCTGACCCCCTCAAAATCACAAAGGTGGTGTTGGTGTGTAAATTGGAAATCCCAGTTTCTCCAAGGAACAGAGAATAGTCAGTAGCGGAATGGTGGGTGCTCTCCACGGCTCTCTTTGAATACATGAAACTGCTTCAGTGTATGCTGACAGCTCCCAGCTGCAAGCACCTGGAACTAGACTAGCTTGCATTGTTTGTTCAGTCAAGCTTTTCTTTGCCTCAGAGGTTCACTTAATGATACAAGATATCTCAAACCTTGAAAGATAATTTTTAACTAGAAAGTAACCTATTTGTAAGAATGATTTTTAGCAAGTGGTTCTAACTGGCTTATGTTTTCTAGCCTTCGGGTGCTAGAAAATTGTTTCAAAAAGAAACAAATAGTCTAAAAGCAGATGACTGGAAATAGGTGTTGAGAGACTAACATGTGACCGGAACTTTTATAAATATTCTGATCTTATTAAATGGTACATCATCAAAATTGCTCTCTGTAACCAGAGAGTGGGCATTGTTTTTTGAAAAGCTAGAGGAAAACATTTTTAATTTATTGTAATCTTTTATGTTTTTTAACACATGAAAACTTTTTGATGACTTATGCTGAAATGTTCCATTTTTTACACCCTCCCCTATTTATGATAGGATGGTCTCTCTATCCAACGTTAGGTATGTAACATAATATTATGTACCAAAACTGATTTGAGCATGTGGCCTATGGAAGAAGCAAAGAATAAATGGATATTTCTAGTTTAATTAACTAATGAATTACCATCATGAAAAGAAATTTGTATTGGTGCTAAAAACCAACACATTTTCCTTTGAATAGTGCTAACATTTAGTAGAGTATATACAGATAAGTAACTCACGTATGAACTGCTTATTTTTGTTTCCGCTTCCTAATTCTCTTTTTTTACTCATTTTCTCTCTTACAGTTTTCTTTTGGTGGCCTCTGCATTCAATAGTCTCTCTGGCTCAAATACTCTTACTCCCTTCTCTATTTAAACTAAGTTTTTTTCTTTGTCTGAAAATTCAGCTTCAGCATGGCCTCCTCTTTGAAACCATTAGTGACTAATGTGAAGTCACTTCTTTGTGCCCTATACATATGTGCACATATGTGGACAATTCAGTAGTTGGTATTCCTGTCTATCTTTCCTTGGGGAATATGTCTCCTTTAGCTTCATATTCTTGATCCCTAACACAGCCCTTTGCACATTACATATTTTCAAGGTTTGCTGAATAAATGAATTAAATAAGAATAAATTTAGTTTTTGAACAATTAAGGACCCAAGAAGGTCTCTAAACAGTTATAATTTTAACACTAGATGAATGAAATGTATATGTTTTTATTATTAGATTTTTAAAATTAAAAATAGTATCCAAGACAAATCTTAAAGAAAGAATGAAACAATGTTAGCATATTTCTTTTGAATACCTATGAAAAGTACAGGTTGCCAGAGATTATATAGCGTACATAAAACCACAGAAAAACTTTGTTTCGATTTGTAGCTTATACAACAGTTCTAAATTATCATTTGAAAATTAGTACTAATAGTAAATTAAAATATGTGACTCTCAAGAATTTTTAAGAAAACAGGATATAGCAGTGAAGGGATCAGTTTAGATCAGTGCTTGATATATAATAGATGTTCACTAAATGTTTATTAGAGTTGAACACATCATGTTTCTGGTCTAGCAGACAGTTTGGTATGATCTAAGTGAATGGTCGGTGTGGAAGCACCAGGGGACTGAGACTGGAACCATATGGAGAGGACAGATGATATTTTCTCATGTTGTTCTAAAGTTTTGGACTTTGTCCTCAAGTCAAAAGGGATCTAACAAAGGATTTTCATAAGGAAATAATATGATATAGGCTACCGTTTTAGGAAGATCACTGGAGAGAAAAGTGGAGAACATAGAGAAGTATAAGAGTGAAATGGGAGGCAGATACACAGGATAGAAAGCCATAGCAGGGAGAGGCTGACATAAGGAAGTTGGCAAAGAAAAAGGGGGATGAATTCCAGAGATGTTTAGGACTTGGTGGCTGATTATATATGCAAATGCATGAGTGAGAGGAGCCAATAGGTGAATCCGATTATGTTGCTCTTTGTGGTTTATCTTTCATTGCAACAACGAAAGAGACAAAGAAAATTACAGTGTCCTACTTGCAAGTATTATTCCTTATAAGAAAACAAATGAATCATTCTGTATTCAGTTCTCTGATTTTGTTATAGTACCTATCATGGGTTAAAATTTAGTAGAATTATATTGGCCCTATGGGCAATAAATATTGATGACATTTCAATTTTTAATTACAGATAGAAATACAGTTGTGTGTGATTACTTTTTTAAAATTGAGACCTTGTATATTGAGGTTTTAGGAAATTTTTATATATGGCATTCATTTGGAAGTTTGCCCATTATTAACAGTTAATATCTGAAGAAGATAGGAATGAGGACTGGACTTGAAACTCTTGACTCTTTGCTTGCCTTAATAGTAATAAGTAATAGTAAGTTTATTTTGAAAATGAAAAATAAGTTTCACTGTTTGACAACGCAACACTGTGTACATACAGGTCACACACACACACACACACACAACCTTCCATAATTATATTAAAGAATATATACCTTTGTTTTATTGACAAAAGTATATTTTTGACTCCATATCCTTAACCTATAAGGTATTTAGCCCCATGTAAAAAAGTAGGAAACTGATATACAGAGAGATTAAGATATTTCAAGTCACACAGAGTAACTGGCAGAGCTGGGATTTCAATCCTAGTCTATCTAACTCTAAAACACATGTTTTTTTCTAGTAAACTACCTGGCCCTAAGAGAGGAGAGTGTGGCTGCAAAAGAGACAAGTGAGGCTCATGCCTGATTCAATATTGGGAGAGGGCTAGTAGGGAAAGCAGTGCTAGACATTAAGAAATATAAGGATGAATAAGTGCCAGGAGGATCCTGTACTCTAATACATTTTAAAACATAGAAGAAATATTATGGCTATCAAGTTACAAATAAGCAGAATTTCTCCCTAATGAAGACCTCCTTTAGTAGCCTTGAGTCATCAAATTACCACAAATTTGGGTCTCAATAAATTATTCTGAAAAATCCATATAGAGAGACAATCAAAGTCAGCTCTCGAGTGTGTAAAATGCAATACATAGCAAACAACTCAAAGTGTGGACCACTAATATTCTAAGGAAGTCATTGTCAGAAGTGAACCAAGGTACTGACAATACCTGCTTTCAGTTTTTTTTAGGAAACATTGAAAATCTGAGATAGTTATTACCTTACTAGCACTTCACTTAATAGGCTCACTGACTCAACCTTTTGAAAGCATTGTTTTTATTTCTTTACTTGAGTTAAAGCAGCTGTGTTCATCCATCATGGAAGGTAATTATCCACATGGAAGGTTATGTGACCACTGCTCTAGGCATGCATTTAAATTGTTTTTTTAATTTTAATTTTTTTACTTTGTACAATCCAATGAGGTTTTCTTTTTTCAATTATAATTGGCATACAATAATATACCAGTTTCAGTTGTATAGCATAGTGATCAGAAATCCACATAACTCACAAAGTGATCACCCCACTAAATCTAGTACCCCTCTGTCCCCTTACATATTTATTATGACATTATTAACCATTTTCCCCATGCTACACTCTACTTCTCCATGTCTATTCTGCAACTATCCTTTTGTACCTCTTAATTTCTTTGCCTTTTTTCCCCAACCCCCCATGTAGTATCCTTCTAAATACTCTCTGTATCTGTAAGTTTATTTCCGCTTTTGTTGTTGTTGTTGTTGTCATTATTGATGTTGATTTTGTTCTTTAGATTCTACAGCTATGTGAAATCATGTGATATTTGTCTTTCTCTATCTGATCCATTTCATTCAGTGCAATACCTTCTAGATCCATCAAGGCAAAATCTTTTTCCATCTTCTTCCTTTTAGTCTGTGTGTGTCTTTTAATCTGAAGTGAGTCTCTTGGATTTATGGACATGGACTATAGGCTAGTGGTTACTAAAGGACTATAGAATAATGGTTACTAGTGGGTGGGAGAGGAGGGGAGGTAGATGGGGTAAAGGGGGTCAACTATAGGGCTTAGGGGGAAGATGAAATGGGTAAAGAGAATCAAATATACGGTAGCTGAAGGAAACTGGACTTTGGGTGGTAAACATACAATAGAATATACAGATGTCAAATGATAATGTACACCTGAAAATTATATAATTGTATTAACCAATGTTACCCCAATAAAGTTAATTTTTTAAAAAAGTGAGTCTTTTGTAGGCAGCATATGTAAGGGTCTTGTTTTCTTATCCATTCAGTCACTCTATCTTTTGGTTGGAGCACTTAATTCTTTTCTATTTGAGGTACTTGTTGATAGAAATGTAGTTATTACCATTCTTCATTCCTGTTTTTGATACATGTTTTTTCTTCTTAAAGAAGTCCTTCCAATATAATACTGGCTTGGTGATGATAAATTCCTTTAGCTTATTTTTGTCTGGGAAGCTCTTTATCTTTCCTTCGACTCTAAATGATAACTTTGCTGGATAAAGTATTCTTGGTTGTAGATCTTGAGTTTTGACCATGTCGAATATTTTGTGCCAAGCCCTTCTGTCCTGCATAGTTTCTTTTGAGAAATCAGCTGCCAGTCTTATGGGTGCACCCTTGTAGGTAACTAGCTGCTTTTCTCTTGCTGCTTTTAAGATTCTCTCTTTGTCTTTAAGCTTTGGCATTTTAAACATGATGTGTCTTGGTGTGGGCCTCTTTGGATTCCTCTTTCTTGGGACTCTCTGAGCTTTCTGAGGTTTTATGTCTATTTCCTTCACCAGGTTAGAGAAGTTTTCTATCACTATTTCTTCAAAGACTGTTCAACATCTTGTTTTCCTTCGGGTACCCCTATGACACAGATATTTTTACATTTAATAGTGTCCAATAGGCTCCTTAAAATAGTATTATAGTCTTGGCTTCTATTTTCTTGCCATTCTGATTGAGTGTCCTTGGCTTTTCCATCCTCTATATAGGTCATTTGATCCTCTTCTTTAGTCACTTTGTTTATTCCATTTAATATGCTTCTCATCTTAGATAATGTGTTCTTCATTTCTGACTGGTTCCCTTTTATAATTTCCATTTCCATTTTTAAGTTTTTTATCTCTTTGTTGAAGTTCTCATTGAATTCATCTACACTTCCCATAAGTTCAGTGAGAACCTTTATAACCAGTGTTTTGAACTCTGCATCTGTTAGATTGCTTTACTCCATTATTCCTGGATCTTTAGTCTGTTCTCTTATGGTTTCTACTTCTTTGTCATTCCATTTTGGCTGCCTTTCTGTGTCTGTTTCTACATACAAAGCAAAGCTCTTAAGTCTCCTGGTCTTATTAGTGCAGCTTTGTGTGGTAGGTGTCCAGTGAAAAAGTCTTGAAAGGGGTTCAGCTGCATGTCAAGTTTAGCTTCAGCCTGTACCACTCCGGGACCACCTGTTAAGATTCAGCAAGCAATCCACAGATGCTGTGCTTATAGTTGCATCAAAAGACTACACCAGAAACTGAGGCCAGCTACCACCAGTATGAGTCTAGGCGCTGCTCAGCAAGGAGCACCTGACTCACCGAGGACACAAGTGGATGTGCTTGGGTGGGGCCCGAGCTGGGGGAGGCAGAGTTTCAGGGAATCCTCTGGGCTGAGTGACCTCTGTTATCTAGTTTGATGACATCTTGGCTATGGTGGTGCTGAGTCCGCACACTAAAACTGGGGTGGGCTCAACAGAGGAACAATAGATACTGCCGGCACTTCTGTACAGAGCAACTCTCCCCTCAGCCCTCACTCTGACAACTCAGTATCCCCCTCTAAGTCCCTGATGCTCCTTGTGCAATCAAACTGGCACTGGTGCTTAGAGCAAGCAGGTCCATCACCACAAAAGTCCTCTCACAGACAGGGCCCCTTTAAGAGGCATCTGCCACTGCCACTGCCACTGCTGCTGCTGCAGCCTCCATCCTACTCAGTCACTGGGGACTGGGCAGCCCCACATCCTCACCTCGTCCTACCTTCTGCCATTGCAGGGTGATTTCTTAGATTTCTCCCTAGTTGTATGACTTGTTTATCTAGATCTTAGGCAATTTGGTCACCAGAGGGAAGAACAGAGCCTCTATCATCCATATCATTTTTTTTTTGAGCCTAGGCACGCATTTTTGTGAGGATGTAAGTGTGGGAATTATTTAATCAAAACACCAGTGTAAAATCTTCCAAAGCCAAAGTATGTAATTGTAGGCTGAAGACTAATATGTTGTCTGGAAATAGAGAAGACACTGAAATGTTTCTGATTATTTTATCTATTGTTCTTCTAATAAATATTGATGATGAAAAATATACCTGTTGATTGAAATACACTATGTGTAAACCACTAAAAATATATATTTGAATTATTGAAATAAAATCAGGCAAAGCAGCACTTTAATTACAATACCAATTAGATAGTCATTTTCCTGTCTGTCAATAGTTCTTGCTTACAGCATTCTCAACTATTCAGGTTTTAAGTATCTCTACCAGTTATTGAATTTATGTTTAGAGTTCCTACCCAGCAAATGTGTTTTAAAGATCCATTTAGGATAGTTGAATACAGACGGATGCAACTATAAGAGCTCTACAAAAATATGCACTTGCAAATCTACCTTTAAGTATTTCTGCCATGGTATAAGGATTGTGAAAGTGAGAAATGGGATCAGATTCCTGATATACAGAAATTATGTGGACTAGAATGAAAACCAGAATGAGAATTTGACAGAGGACAAAATAGAGGCTAGCTGTGAGGAGCTATCTGATATCATCAATTTCTGAGCCTATTTAGGGTCCTTAGATACAAATTAGGTCTCTGACTTTTCCCATTGCTGATTTCATTTTTTATTTTCTGTAATTTTCTTAGTCCGCTACACTTTCTCATCTGCTTTCTAGCTTTCAAATATGTTTGCTCTACTATTATTTCCTATTCTCTTTGTTTTTGGATTATGCTAGTTTATTGTTTAAGGGATTATAATTTTGTGGGGCTTCCAGAGAGAGTAGAAGCATCTGTGTTTAATCTGTGTGTAATCTTCTAACCATGAACGTCAACCCTTGATCTTTAGTACACTACAATTGTTCTTCCGTGAGTTTTAAGTTTAGAACTTAAATTAAGGTTTAACTTGGTCCCCTATCTTCTAAATTGGCAAGAGCAAACACTTGTGAATTAATGCAACTGTTAATTAATTGTCAGAGCAATGACAATCATATTGTTAGTGGAAATGGCCCAATATCAAGGTCTGAACTAGGATTTCTAAGATAATTTAGACTTTGAACTAGGATGGCAAATAACTGTAACATTTCATGTGTATATAATTCAACATATTTGGTAAGTTTATCTATATAAACACTGGAAGGAAGGAGTAAGTAAGCAAAACAAGCTTCTGATGAACAAATTTGATGCCACCAAGTCCATGGACAGTCTCATCCAGCTTACTCACAGACATACCCTTATGTGGGAGTCTCCTCTTATCCAAATCTACATTTATGATACAATCCAGGGATGCTTCAGCCAACTTTATACTTAGCATACTTGAACAGGTTTTTCTCAGTGTGGATAGTATGTTTTTTACCATTATACTATTTCCCAAAAAACTGTATGTGGTAAGGTTTCTCCTACTTGATTCACCCAGAGCCTGCAGAGTTCAGTTTGTCTCATTATTTCAGGCCCCTGGAAGATTTCAGGAATAATGTTAAGATGGGAGTACAGAGTCTACTAAAAGAAGGGAACGTTAATAACATAAGTGACAGGGAACAATTTATTTTCATTTGGTTCTTCAGTGAATAAAAGATATTCCCCAGTAGAACTGCTTAATATCATTACAGCAACCAGTTAAAATGTGAATCAATGACTGAAAGATGTCTTTCTGCTTCTTTCTAAAACTGATGAGTACAAGAGCTGTTGTATTTATTAATATTCTCATGGGAAGTAGTTCCTACTCAGGGTAAGGAAGAAGTACAGACTAACAATGTACTTTCAAACTTTTTATTTGTTTATCAGCCTTAAAGTTTTTGTTATAACATTATCCTCTTTCCAAAACTCAGTTTAGCCCATTCCTCTCCTGCTGGCTGTTTTAATAGCTTCAGAAATATTCTTCTTGGTAAGCCTTTAAATCCTTTATCAGAGTTGGGCAGATCGTAGGGTTCAAATATCCACAGGGAGTAAGATCTAACTGAAAATTGGAGGCTGGCATGGCTCATTGTATATTATTGGTGATGTTAGCTGTCTTTTGGGAACTGGCCAAAATCCTAAGCTTAGCCTCTTCTGACATCTGATCCCACATTAGACTAATTAAAAAAAAGCGATGAAGACTATGCTGTTAAGCCACACACACACACACACACACACACACACACACACACAGCATATGTGTCTCCAACCATAAATGTGATCTCTAAGAAACAGGTATACCAGTAGTCAATGTGTTTACTTGAACTTAGTTTTAATTTTCTTGGCATTCTACAAGCTAACATATTTACTTTGCTCTTTGGATTAGAAAGTAGAACTCCCTAGAACCAGAATTTGTACAGCTGATAGGAGGGAAAAATCCCTTAATTTTATTGGTGTTCATTCCTCAATATTATGAAATGCAATTCCAGCTTACGGTGTTAAATATGGACAGTTGAAAATCATGTCACTTGGATGTGATTGATAGTACACAAGACTCTCTGCTCATATCTGGATTTTAAATGGTTTATACTCTGAGCCAACTTGTCCCAGAGTTTATTCTGTGGAATAGAACCCCACATGATACCTTCAGAAATAGGTTCCCTGATAAAATGAGTTTGAGAAATGCTGCTCTATTCCTTTCTTGTATGTACTAAATGTACACTTCCATATTAAAGGCCCAAAGAATTGCTTCAATAAAGAATTTTGTTTACATAGCTTAATCCCAGGCTATATTCCTCCTAGTTGACTTAGAGTCATTCTTCAACATAATACCTATTAACAAACAGGAAAAATAAGGTTTGAAAAAACATGTTGGGAAATGTTTCCCTAAATTGTCCAGTGGAAAACCAGATAAAGGACTATGTTGTATATTTCTAGAGAATGTTTTAGACAATGTTTTCATTCTTTATAAAGGCAAAAGTAAGTGTGTGTGTGTGTGTGTGTGTGTGTGTACACAAAAGCACACATGTGCATTTGAATATGTAGCATTTTTCCTTTCAGCTACAAAAAGGCATGAAAAACTGAACAACTCATCTTCTGTACCTGGCTGTCCCTTCCTACAATGACCTTAGGAAGCCTCTCTACTTCATAGTTTCAACTCTAAGCTGTTCTGGTGAATCCTAATCTGGTAAAACACTCTAGAATGGAAATCATTGCCCACATATTTGATTTCATATTAAAATGTAAATTATACATAGAGTATCACTTTTACACAGTTTGGTGCATTTCTCAAGATTCTCACTCCTAACTTCCTAGATTAGTCATAAATTTTGACTGAATAAGAAAGCTACTGGCTCAGCTACTTCCTGCAGCAAGATAATAAACCCTTTGTACTGGAAACTTTTCCATATCAATGGTGGATTTAAAAAGTTCTGCATGTTTATCATTTTACCACATGTATTATTAATTCATAAGAAAACATGGAATTTATAGAGAAAAGTCAGATAATGTTTACATTAGGTTATATATGTTAGTATATCAGAATATAATAAGTTTAGACCAGGGTTTCTCAGCAGCAAAATTGACCTTTTTGGGCCAAGTAATTTAATTCTTTGTTGAGGTAAGGGGTCTGACCGACCTGTGCATAGTAGGGTCCCTGGTCTCACTGGCCTCTACCCACTAGACTACTCTCTCAATTTCCCCCTTTGTGATAACCAAAAATGTCTCCCAATATTCTAAATGTCCCTAAGAGGGTAAAATCATTTACATTCCCACAGAAAAGAACTACTGGTTTAAACTATGTTACGAGTTGTAAAGTCAATGCATTGGCTTTCCAAGTATGCCTTTAAATGTTTCTGCAACCCACGAATTCTCTGCAGTCTCAATTCCTCAGAATGTTCATAAAACGCCACAAGCATTATATGCCACAAGCATTGTATATTAACCAAAAGAAGAAAAATGTGGTTTATCTTGGCCTAAAAGAGAATTTTGTCACATTGATCCTCATTTTTTTAAGTGGGGGCGGGGGGAGAGAAAATGGGAAAGAAGAGAGAGAGAGAGAATTTTATCTATGATATGCATTTGGATTTTTACTAAATAGATACTTAGATCCAAAATTTCTCCAAAAAATATAGTCATTGTTACTGTTTACTGCTCTAAATGAATGAGCTCTTAGATTACCTTCCTTTATACCATTTTCTTATGGACAAAAAAAAATGTTAGAACTTCAAAATTTAAGTATATTTAAATAAGGCCTGAATTTCAAAACCCTGAATACATAGAATACCTAAATTAGGAACTTCAGATAAAGGTCTTGGTTTCTTACCCTGACTTATTATATAATACTTATGAAAATTACTCAGAAAGCTTGCTGATGATGTTTATTTAGAAGTTCTTAACCCAGAAGACCATTGAAGGATTACTGAAATATTTTATCCTTGCTACTAATAATGGCTTCCAATTACTAATATATTTCTTCTTCAGAAAAAAAAGAAAAAAAAGTAATTTTGTTTAAACAGACAGGAATAGAAAATTAAACATGAACTTTTTCTAGCCAAAAAGTTACTTTTGTTTGAAAGCTAGTATCCAAATTATAAATTATTTTTCAAACATAACACTGTTTTTCAAAGTTTTAAAAGGACATCAGTGCCTTTCTAAAACACACTTATTAAAAAGTGTAGATTGTAGACCTTTTTGCTAAAGTTTACTGGAGGAATAGGGCCCTTCATTTCTTGACTTTCATTCATACAAAATTACTTGCCAAAAGAATTTTAATAAGAAGGAATTCTGTGATGTGGCCATTTGACAAAAGTTCGTCTAGTTAAAGTATTCATGATATTGACTACGTATGGTGGGCATATTTTTGGTTAGTTATTTTATTTGTTTGTGGGTAGATTTTAATATTCTAAGGATTCCTAATTTGGACAAAACTTTTATTTTCCTTATGGCAATATTTATAGACTTGTTTGTAACATAATGTAAATTTTCTCTTCCACTGGCAGGAAATCTAATTTTGGGGTTATTTGTGAGTGATGTCTTTGATTCCTGGCCCATCTTTATTCTAACAAATCCTTGAATAATTCTACCAAATTAATATTTCTTAAAGAGTAATTCAGATTTTGTCTTCTCTCCACCAAGTTTTCTTTGTTGCTCCCTCACTTTTCAATATACCTCTTCTTTCTTTGCTTTGCTTCCACAAACTCTACAATGCTGGACAATTATATTGCTTTTCACACAATGCTGTTCTCCTGAACCTGTTTTCTTATGATTCTTTCCCCTCAGGGTCCCTCCATAGCACCCATTGCGCCAAGCTTTTAGTGAACTCTTCAGTTAAATGTCTTCCTGTCCCTCCTCTGAACCCCAGGTACTACATGTTCACAGTTTTATCTTACATTTCCTATTATAATTTTTTAGGATTTTGGTTTACCTACTTACTAGAAGCTAAGTCTTACCAAAGGGACTGTATGTGAACCATTATTATTCTTCATAACATGTACACTCTGAACTCTGTTCAAAAACATACATTGCTATATGTTGTCTAAATCTGTTTCCTACAAAGTCTGGTGCTCTAAGGCCATAACAACTTGTTTTTATACTTATTGTGCCTTTTTTTTTCTTATGGTGGGTAAATATGTAAATGAATGGCTTTTATATTAATCAGAGACAGTAAAATCACCAAATAAGAGTATATTTGTAGCTCTGGCATAATTTCTAGAGGATTAGAGCAGTCACGAAAGGATTTGACTAAGTAAATAATACACAAGTACAAAAGTTACCTTTGTAAAGCTAATCTGAAATAAATGAAAAATGTGAAAAACAAATAAATGACATTAATGGTATTATACTCCATCCTCTCTCTTCTTTGTCCTCCTCTCTTTCTCTTCCTCCTCCTTCCTCCTTCCCTCTCTCCTTTCATCCTTGACAGACATCAATGAAAAGACTTTTTTAGTTTGCACAGGAGCAATAGCCAGGAATCCAACATATTTCTTTTTAATTTTAAGTCCAGAAATCTAAAACTTCTAATTAGTGATTTGGCTGCTGAGAAGAAATATACCTATGAACATGTTACCAACTCAGATTTAAAAACAACAGTAATAACAGATTAACCTAAAAACATCTTCAGGGAGTTCTCATTTAGCTCAACCATTCTAGAATTTCAAGTTAAAACTCACTTGCAATATTTTAATTCATAGAATTGCTTTTATGCCGTTATCTCACCTTAATCCCCTATCCCAGCCATAGAATTGAACTTTTGGTAAAAAGAGAAACAAAATAGGTTAAAGGTGGTTTCTTTTTTTAACAATCAGATAAGGCACTTCTGGGGTTTTTTGTTTGTTTGTTTTTTGTTTTCTCTCTTTTATATTTTTGTCTCAATGTGGATGTAACACATTTTCAAAAGGTAATCCAAAATATAGTTCAAACTTAATCCTTGTTAATGGCTGTGTCTTATAATAATGTGCATGGTGCTATTATACAAATAGAAATTAGAAAACAACCTCACTTTACAGAATTAACTAAATGGTGCTAAACCGGTTACTCTGAAAGGTGCTCAGAGAACCACTGCTTTTATTTCCCTGCAAAATCTCCTTGGGGTGGGGGGAGATGTCTGGCGCCACAAAAGGAATTAGGCTTTGGTTTGAACAGAGACCTGAGGGCTATTAAGTTTATTTTAAGAATGTGTTGCCAGAGATCTAATAAATTTATATGTTGCTTCAGGCGGTGCATGCATGAAGTCTTGCTGCACCAAGTGTTTTGTTTTGTATTTATTCCTTTCCCCAAAGGCAGGAGAATGTGTATATTTACACATATACATATATTACATAATATATATAATTTATGTACATAAATTATAACTTCATATCATTTTAAACACAGTTTTTATGATTTTGTGCTTAAAAACAATATTTGAGATCATAATATATTAGATGGCAAGACTACTAGACTAGGAGTGAAAAACCCTGGGAATATATTTCTCATTTGCAAATAGCTGCTTTATAATCTTATTTAAATCACAGCCTTTCTGAATCTTGGTAAAATGAGGCAGTGATAAAAGATGCAATCCAGGGTTTATTCTTTCTCTAAAATGCTTGGAGTTTATATTTGTCTCATTCACCAACATAATTATTTCTTGAATTAATTTTGTGTTCTTGTTTAAAATACAGTATCACACTTCCATTTTCAGAAAAATAATTTCCTTAGTCACTCATATTACAGCATTAAAATGACTAAGTTAGCTTTTTAGACTGCACATGATCAGCTAGTAATGTGCATGTTGTAAATGAGAGTTCACCTTGCAATTATATGTTTGCTTTGTTCTTTGTCCTCCGTAGATGTACACCTGATTTCCTTATTCTAGGTGTGCATACCAACAGTGAAGTTTTTCATTCCACTGGGTTTAAACTTCTAATTAGGAAAGCTAATACTGCACAAGTAAATTGATTTGATTAAGGAAATATTTTTAAGCCCTAAGTTAGGAGACGTAAACACATGAGTCTCCCCTTTTTCATTCTTTTGGTTACAGGCTGAAAAATAAGCACATTTCTTTTCTTTCTTTTCTTTTAATGGATGGGTTTGGAGGAAGGGGCCATACTTAGAGAAATGTGGAGGATCCCTGCAGGCTCAGACTTGCCGACTCTGACCCAGCTGTGGCCTGATGGAGCACATCATTCTGCCTGGAAGAAGCATTTTTCTATTATCTTCCCTGATTTTTAACTATGGCCCCAAATTCATTTATAAAGCAAGAGAATCTTACCATTAGCTTGTGTTAACTTTTCTATGATTTACTAGCAGGCTACATTTGAATCCTAGATCTATCGCATACTTAAGGATTTAAAGTGAGTAATTTAGCCTGACAGTGATCCATAGAATATGAAAAAGTCTAACACACAGAGTTATTGTAAGATGCATTAAGATAATGTACATGTTATCAAAATCACCCTGACCATGGCCCCCAGGTGTCCAGCCCTCCTCTCCAAGCAGTTCAGGGTCCTCAAGGCTAAGCTGACATTCAGCCAATTTATACCTATACTCCAGTAAGTTCCAGTTGTTTTCAGTCGGGGACTCTTATTATTAGTCATTGACAATATCGTTTCAATTCTGGTTAGTCAAAGACCATGCTTCCACCCAAGGGTAAGTTTCTCCACAATAATCCCAGTCCTACAGTATCACCACAGCTCTGCCAGGAATCCTAGTCACTATATCCAGCTTGATAAATCTTATGTCTTAAAGGCTTAGTGATTAAAGAAGCAGACATACAAAGGTAGAGGGTAGAAAAAGCAAGAAAGTCGCAATGCTATTACCTGGGCAAAATCAGCTTGAATCAGAAAAAACTATATGAAAAAAATGAAATGAAGTTTGTGTGTGATTACATGATTGTATATCAACCTCTGGTATAGTAGATGAATAGGAATGCAAGTCTTTGGAATCTCATGTACAAATACCCATTGCATACCATTCGTGGGCGTGTATGTCATCAGAACATTTCCCTAAGGAGCAAAACCACATGCAGTAAAGTGGGTGGTCATGCTCTTCTTGGCTTCTCAGGTGAATAGTGGTGTATTTGCCAGCTCCATCCCCCACACACCACCCCCCAAATCATCTGGTAACTTTTTATCTTTAGAGCCTACAGAAGAAAATAGAGTATTGTGTGAACTTGAGCTCGATTCCATTACCAAGATATCATAGCCCCATTTATGCTTTTGGTTATGGAGGATGTGCCTTTCCTGAGAACAGCATAAAAGACCACCACAAGTTTGTATACATACAAAATCGTATGTACTGAATAAAGGTCAGTTTGTGCTGTGCCTTTTCTCTCCATCACTGGGTCTTTATCACACTTCTTCTCTTTCAATACATTTCTATATATATTCTCTGTATTTCTTTGTGGATCTGACACTTTGTTCTGTGCCGCCTCTTTTTCAGAATGTGTATGGCAGTTGTAATGATGGGGGTGGATGTGTACAAAACGGAGGTAGAAAATGATATATTAATTATCAAAAGTTGTATTGCCAGTAGGTTTTCAATAGCTTAATATTAAACTAAAACAATCATTGGAATTAGTAAGTAGTCTACAAAATTATAAAATCTACTGACAATTTTCTGGGTCTATTTCCTTGTTATTTAGGAGCTCTATCAGTCTTACTAAGGCACAGCTTGCTGCCTTAGGTCAAGATAAAAAAAGAAATAAACATTTAGTAAATGTCCTGAGCTCCTACCAAATTGAACTGCTTAAAGTTCCTTTTCTACTGGATTTCTTATCTCTATTCTTACTGAATCTTCCAGAAACACCTTCCCCCATCTCTCTGGATGTCCGAATACCACTCGGTACTTAATGCCCAGTTGAAACACTGTCTCTTCCAATGTGTCTTTGATCCCCTCAGATTAAGGTAATCCCTCACTCTTGTGAACACCCATAGCTCACTATCAGTGCCTCTCTAGAAGCATTTGTCAATCTCTAGTTTATACACATTATCTATGTACTTGTGCCATCTCCCATAGTTGAATGCCAACTTCTGGAGGCAGAAGAAAATATGTTTAAAAGCCAAGTTGGCTTCAGTTTAGCACTGGGTGGTTTTCAATAAACTGTAAAATCCACCTGACTCTAAGAGCCAGAGGACAGGATATCAGGAGCTCTCAGAGATTCTTATATGGAAGAGTCTAGGGTAAAGCAAAGTTTAAAAGATCATCGTAGCACAGAAGTAGCAAGAAAATAAATCTTTTATTTTAACTTTAATTTTTGTATTTTGTTTAATTAGTAACATTGATGTCGATGATAGATGCATGGTCACTAACTACTGTCCTTGTCTTCTAAGAGAACAAGACTGCTTAAAAATCAAATTATTTAATTTTCCCAATAAATTAGATAATGTTGTTATATTAATCTTTTTAATGTAAATATTTATTTCTGTTGCTGATTTAAAAGATGACATACATCTTTTAATATATCTGTATATTTGATTTCCAGTTTAGCTTCTAGGCTAACTTTTTTATGGGCAAATGGTTTCCAGCAATCTAGAAAATCTTAGCAAGCTGGAAAAATATTACCAATAGAATTATGTTCTATTGATAACCACCCTTACTTAAAGAAAAAAATTGTCAAAAATTTTTGAAAAAAAATTGTCACACCTAAATGGATACCCAGAAATTACCCTTTAACAACCACAAGTCAAAGTTGTAACACAATTTTCATAGTGAAGAACTATTATACTCTGTCTTCAGAAAAATCAGGCAGCCCTATGTTTAGGGAGAGCTAATTAAAGGTTGTAATTGTTATTCTAAAAAATAAATAAATAAATAAATAAATAAATAAATAAATAAATAAATAAATAAATAATAAAAAAAATCTGTTGCATTCCCATTGAAAAAGAAAATGAAGAAGCCTAAATCCCAGCTGGAAATGTTCAAAAGAGGTATTTTCATTAAAAACTTAATGGCTTTAGTTGTCAGAGACAAAGTATTTGGGAGTGTGGTCATCAGTTGTCAGACACCTGTTGGATGGATTTATGACACAAGTTACAGACTTTAATTTGCAGTGAAATGTTGAAACTTGATCCTTGTACATCACAGATAACAGAATCTACTTTAGAAAGGCAAAGAATCATAAAGTAAAAATCTCTGTTTTTTTAAGCTGTTTAACTTCACCTAAAATTTCATATCTAGTAAGCTGTAGCTGTTGTTATTTAAAATATAAACATGTATTATGGCCATATATTGAGGTTTTAGAGGAATTTGCGTGGTTATGTAATAAATGAATAAATAATGTATCTTTCCATTCAATTGTTCAAGGTCAATTTTAATAAATTTCAATAACCTACAGCTTAGTTCCTCAAACTCCCATATCAGTCTTGAATAAGAAGTAGCACCTACAGATTTATAAATTTTGAAACATAAAAAGATTTATTTGTATATAAATCAGAAGTTATATAGCATTTAATTCTATGCAGAGTTAAACTTTATATACTTAACTTCATATTCTCTAACAAAAAATTCTCTACTTAAAAATCCCTGGTTGAGAGTGAATGCTGAACATATAAAACAATTACCCTAGAGCAGGTTACTAAATCACAAAGCAAAGTTTCTTGGCATTGTTTTTGAATTTTATTTAAAATAAAACCTCAAAGTGGCTGACATATGAAATCTTGGCAAACTTATTTAGTGGTGTGCCACTCAAAATCTCTGATTAAGCATTAATCTGGCACACTCATCCTTCCAGAAAATAAGCACCAACAAGAAAATAAGTTTTTTTAAAATCTGTAAGTAATGATGAAATTAGCTGTCCCTAAAACCATCCATACTACTTCATAACAGAACAGAAGGGTTAAATAGAATTTTAGTTGCCAATAATCCCTCGTAGTGCCACTTGGATAACACAAATTCCAGCAGTTCACATTTACAGGTAGTCACTTAAAATCTTTATATAGTATCCAAGAATAGAAATATGCAAGACTTTTAGAAAAGGTGTCATTAAAAAATAAATTATATTTAGAAAAAAAGACTCAGTATCAAGTTATGTTACATTTATATGGGACATTTATATCACCAGAAAAATGAAGCACTACTGAATTTCTTTCAACTAAGACATTAGAATGTCTAATTCACCTAATAGACATTTTTCTAAAAGTAAGCCTACACTCCTGGATCATGTGTTACAATAGGGGGAGACAAAGTGAACAAACAGAAAAAGTAAACATGTATAAGATATGAGGTTGTGGAAAGCACTGTAGAGAATAGTTAATTAGTATAAAGGACTAGAGAGGACTGGGGTTTGCATTGGGGCTTGCTGTTTCATATAGAGTGTCATGGAAAGGAGGTTTTATTGATTTAGTATTCTTAAAACATGTAATATCTAGAAGAAAGGTGATAATTTCTGTGATATTTCAGGAAAGGATTAGAATCAAATCTTAAAATTAGCTAAAAAGTGCCAAAATTTAGAGAAATAGAGAAACTATATACTTAGTGATCTCTTACTCTTGGACATAGGGGAAAATAAATAGAAATAAAGTACACAGAACCGTAAAATAAAATTAATTTGTTGAACACGAGTTGCTGCATAGGTCTGAAGTCATTAGACACAAGTCAAAAAACCTGTAGTATGTGCTTTGCGTAAGCTGAAAACTGTTACGCAAAAGGTAAAAAACAAGCAGGAGTTACTAAGTAGCCATTTTACTAAAATTCATATTATTCCATAGGTTTCTTCAAAGAATAAGTCTTTAGTCCTCATTGTGTCCCAGGCATTGCATGGGACTTGGAGACTGGAAAGACGAATTTGACCAGTGCGTGCCATGGGGTACTCAGGCAGTTAGAAGCAGACACAGGTATTTAAATAAAGAAAGAAAGCAGACACAGGTATTTAAATAAAGAAAGAATTAATCCTATAATCAGGGATATAGAAGTACACTCAACAATAAACTAGAAAACCAATTTTTCCTTCAGAATGTCATTTGTACTGGGTGTTCTCTTTAATCTTTAGTACGTAACAATTGATAACTCAGAATTGCTGCAATTTTTATTTTTAAAAATTTCTAGCAAAGATGAATATATTTTTCCTGTTTTTTTCACTCACTATGTTTCCCTTTGTGCAGATTTGTTGTCCGCCAAACGGACAAAGCTTCATGGTTTCCTGGTCTCGTTTCTTTTTCTCTAATGTAGTTCTCTCTACGTGAACTCAGAAGAGAAGAAACTGGAATTAAAATTGGGCTTCTAGCTGTGTTTATTATATGCGCTCTTTTCCACCCTTTACAGAAAGACTTAAAAGAAATTACTGATGCCTTTGTTTATAAACCTCACCGTCCTCTGAAGTAATTGGTGTAGATCAAAGGATGTAGAGGCATATGTGCAGAGTGATCTGCTGATAAACATTTCTCCTTTCATTCACCCAACACAGAGCTTTCACATAAGAGATCGCACGCAAGGTTTATTTCCTCTTGTTAGGCAGCCGGCTCCATTTTGGTAGAAAGGTGGGAGGAGAAAGCTTATCTTCATAGCAGAACGTAATCAATGAAAAGAGCTGTTTGTTTGCTCTAAGGAATGAAGTGGAATATAGTGGGCAAGGGAGGTAGGGAAGGAATATTTGTTTGTTTGTTTGTTTGTTTCTTAAATGATTATATTTAAAGCCTTCGACCCAATTGTGAACAAGCGAACCAGAAAAAGTTATTCGTGAAGTCTTGTCTGCGTTTTTAGCATCACAAATGAGCGTTGCAGCCTTCTTTATAGAAAAACCTGCTCTCTAGCGGCACCTTGTGGAAAGTAAGTCATCCTGCAACTTGGATATTGATTCTATGATTAAACTAAATTGCTTTTGGTAGTTGTGCATTCCTTCCCCCTTGTCAACTTACCCTCCTAAAGATCAAGAAATTTTGTGAAGAATTATGTCAGCTATTGTATTTCTGTACAACAATCACTGGACAGTAAGCTGTATCTCCATTATTTAACCTAAAGTTGTGTATCAAACCAAGTACCTTTAGTGATTCTTAATGTTGCATCATTAAAGTAGTCTGTGGAATTTTTAAGGTCATTCATTCAAGAAAGCATAAATTTGGTGCTTTAAATTTTTGTTTTCCAGGTGGAAACAAGTTAACCAAGCAGCATTTTCATCTGAACTGGGCATGGATCTCCTTTGAAAAGGAATATTACCTAATCAACGAGGACTCCAAATTCCTGGATGTCGTTCTTAAACGTAGAGGTTACTTAGGAGAGACTTCATTTATAAGTAAGTTTAATTTCCACATCTGTCTTAAAATCCCATTTTCCTAGCAAAAGTTCAAAATTTTATAATAATTAAAATGTTTAGTTTACTGCTTTAGTTTTAAAGGTTAGAGAGATGTTAATATTTAAATGCACTTTATGTGCTAAAGAAAAGTTAAAAATTTTATGTGAAGGCATATTGTTAAAAACAAAAGGCTCTAAAAATAGGAAATGTGTAACCAAAATATATGCCTCTCCAAACCTACAAATGATCTTTCTGATATAAAATAACTTTATAAAAATGGCAATAATCATCCATAGGTTAAAAATTTTTTAATGTACTACATCTTAGAATATGTTTAGGCTATCATAGAATTTATCCATAAGATCAAAGTCTGCAGAAATATCAATGTAAACATATGTGAAGGCTACTTTAATAAGAAGTAAACAAAAAACCATTCATTAACCTATTAGGCATTGAAGTGTAATTTACTATTTGTTGCATTTGAATGGTCTGGTAGGTCAATAAAAGTTTCAAGAACCCGGACACTACATACGCGCACTGCTGTGTGCTGGTGAAAGGTATGTGCTGTGACTTTTTTTTGAAACCAATAAAGTGTTAAACACTAATCATTTTCTGCTGCTTCACCCTTTTAAATAAAACTGAGAATCAAAAGCAAATGAATAAAATCTTTTTACAACTCCAGTTCAAGCTCACATTCAATTTCATGTGAGCATAAACAGATATTTTACTAATAGGTATGCTAGTCATTCTAAGTAGCAATATAGTTGGCGCAAAATATTTGGCTTATTGAGGAAAAATGGTAGCATCCCAAGCAATTATGCTATTTTTGGTATCATATGTTTTACAGACATCTAGACTGATATAATTTTCATGGGATAAGAGCTTTCATTGAGTGAAAGTATCAACTAAGGTAGGAATCTAGAAAAATGTTGGCAAAATAAAAAGATAACTGTGTTTGTCTTCAAAGTGATTATTTGAAATTTTACTGGTCTTTGAAATTCAAATGCTTTAAACAGTAGTATTCTATCAACACACACAGACATGAGCACACACACATATACATCTCACACACCATACTTTTGCCATAGCCACACTCTCACCTGCCCCCCATGATTTCCCCTGCTGTTTGGATGCTGGATATCAATTATACCTTAATTTAAAAAATACTTTGTTTTTTTAATTTTAGAAGAGAGATTTTCACACTATGTTCTGCTGATCTTTTAAGGTTACTCTGACTCTAAGTGAGGCCGGTCCATCCGCAGATCCAACACAAAGCAGGGACAGCTCTACTTCCATCTTCTTTATTTGAATGTGCCTCTTTGTAGGCTGTCATTTACACGCTCTTTGTTTAATCCTAGAGCATAATGAATGCTTTATTGCTCTCTCTTTTAGAAGCATGCTCTCTCTGCATACAAATACATGCTCTGCAGATCAGAAATATGATCCTGTCTTACTTATTGTCAGTAAGAAATTAGCCTTAGTTGTGCTTTGTGCTTAAAAATAAGTCATAAGGAAATGAATAACTAAAGAACAGGGCACCTTAGTAATTAATTCTTAAGGATGCTTTCATCTATCTGCATTTTACATTAATTTCCCCTCCTAATGAGTATATTTAATTACTCACTCACAAATAGCCCATTGATAGTAATGAGGAAAAGTTAATAGTTGCAAAATTTTTTAAACTAGTGTTTCAAATTTTTCTCTCCATTGTCTTTTTAAAAGCCAGATGCTAAAATGTCAAACAAGAGGTTTTTATTCTTATGAAGTTATTTTTTCAATGAACTATTATTTCCTACATGTGGAGATCAGCACCAGCAATTCTATAAAGGTCCTATAGCTAGCTCAGCTTAGTTAATCTACATGTTACTTAGTAACCTGGGGAGTTAGAAATTTGGAAAGACTTCTGAATGTGACTCACATGCATCAATCATGGAAGATAGTAATAGAATCCATGCTAGGACTGGGAATAGAAATCAGATTAAAGTGAAGGGTAGCCTCGTGGGAATTCTACAATGAATATATTTTGTGCTACAGTTCTACAACCTCCACTTTTATTTATGGACTTTTAGAATTAGGTAGTTTGCATTATAGCTAAAAGCAGAATATTATTTTCCTTCAGAAATACAGTTAGTAAATCATAAAATTACATTGTATTTTCTCAGAGATGATTATTGACTTTATAACCATTACAACCCATTAGTAAATTAAATATATATTTGCATTTCACAAAAGTATTGGAATTTCAAAGATCTTATTGCTAACAGTTAATAAATGCAAGATATTCTATTAAGCACATTAAATACTCTATATCTTTACTACTTATAACAATCCTTTATTCACTAACTCAACAAATATTTTCTTGAATGCTTATTAAATGCCAGACACCTTGTTAGGTTACAGACAATGAAGTGATAATAATGATAACTAACATTTATTGGATTCTTATTATGTGCCAGGCCTAGTTCTCAATAACTTGCAACATTAATCTCATGAGAAGAGTGTCATTATATCTTTCATTACACAAGTAAGGAAATAAAAAGATTGTCATCTGCCAAAAGTTACACAGTTAGTAAGAGAGAGAGCTGAGATTTGGCTCCAGGGCTGACTCTCTCAACTACCAGACCATTTTGCTCCTTATATTGTCTACAACTGAGGAAGTTAATAATTTACCTATGATACCATAGCCACTATGTGGCCAAAGTAGGATATAAAACTTAATCTCTCATTCCAAAAGAACCTTGTGTAACCTATATGCAGTTTTTCCATGTCAGAGAAAAAGACTAAAATCGTAATGTCATAAGTGACAAAGGTAAATCAAAGTAATATGTTTTGTTTAATGATTAATTTTCTTTGGGGAAAAAAAGAATCATACTTTTAAGCCCAACTTGTAAGCTTTTTGATTTTTAGAGTTCTTTTTGCCCCATCTAATAATATTATTTATAATATGTATGGTTTACCAGCTGAATGCATCTCTAATTAAGAACATTTTTTTTAACAATTAGTATGCTTGACTATCTCATCTACCAGGTTAAGATGAAAGTGTGGACTGATACGTTTCCTTCACAGTCTATACATCATTCTTTCATCTTTTATTAAAATGGGGTATCTATTTTATGTAGGACATCATGGAGATGTGAAATATTTAGTATGTGTCTACTCACCCTGGGAATCTTGCTAAAATGTTGATTCTGATTCAGTAGGTCTTGGATAGGGCTGACACTGCATTTCTAACAAGCTCCCAGGTGTTGCTCACACTGCTGTTCCACTGGCCACACTTTAAATAACAAAGCAGACTAGCACTCCACTCAGAATAGATACTATATATTAATTGTAAAAAGGAATCTTTATTTTTAACCCAAAGCAAAATTAATATTCCATCTTAGAGATTCTAAGACAAATGATAGAGCAGTATCATGAACTACTCAACACCTACAACAGAACACTTTGATTGTAGGACCTGTACCCAATTATCCATTTCTTGAAATCAAAGCAGGATCTACTTTGCACTGCAGGATGAAGTGACACACAAAAAGTTAATACAGAACACTTTAATAATCCAATTGAAGATGAAACTAAGAAAATGATATTGTTTCCATGAAGGTATTGGCACAAGAGATGGGACTGCAGAAAAAGACAAAGACTTTAAGGGCAAAGCACAGAAACAAGTACAGTTCAACCCAGGCCAGACCAGGGCTACATGGAGAGTGCACATCATGAGTGATGGGGAGCATGAGCAGTCTGAGACCTTCCAAGTGATTCTCTCAGAGCCCGTGCTGGCTGCCCTGGAATTTCCCACAGTGACTTCAGTGGAGATTGTTGACCCAGGAGATGGTAAGAGCAATCATCAACTTGTGTTGCTGCTGTTGGTTGGGTTTTTATAACAAAATGCCTTATAAAGGAAGTTTTAAATTCAATATTTGGCCTTTCTATAAAGAGAAATTTTTAGATTAATGGTTCAATATTCTCAGTATGTTGATAGAAAAGGGAACCCAAAAATTAATGAAGAGAAGCTATATATTTTTAGGTAAATGAAATATAAATAAGCATAGGATTATCACATGTTCTTTCTCTTATTATAATTTTATCCTTTAGAACCAATATTGTTCATCTCATTTTTCTTAAATTCATTACTTTTTAAAATTTTTTAACTGTCTTTTAAAATGCCCTTTAAACAAATAGTTTAAGAATTAGACCATTTGAGGAGTGATTTGTTCCTATATTAGACTTAATTATTCAAGTTTCCTTCATATATTCACTAGTCAAAAATGCAGTTGGCCATATGTTTTCAAATTTGTTACATAATACTCACCCAACCCACCCCTACTCCTTGGTGAATACTATTTGAAGCATTGCTCTTAATTTCTATTAGATTACGTTTTCTTGTCAATGCACACCCCAGGCTGATATTCGTAAAAGTAAACCTCACTGCTTTTGTGTGTAATTTGACCTTTTCTTCCCCCTGCCACACTTCCACAACCCTGGTTAGTCTCAATGCAGTCAGGGGAAAAAAAAAAAAAGTTGAATGGCTTTTTGAAAGATGGTATTTATGAAAAACTTGAAAAGACTCTTCTAAAGCTGAAATCCTGTCAGAAGCCAGACATGACTTTCTTTTAAACTGCCATCTTACTTTACTTTGTCAGTCAGAAAATTCTTAAATGTTCTGTGAAGATACAATCTACTAAGTACATATGTGGAAATTTCTAGGTTAAAAGACTGAGCATAATTAAAGAAAGAGGATAAGAGAATTGAAGATCTGTATCTGTTTATTTA
Organism: Pteropus medius; assembly: GCF_902729225.1. Classification (NCBI taxonomy): domain Eukaryota; kingdom Metazoa; phylum Chordata; class Mammalia; order Chiroptera; family Pteropodidae; genus Pteropus; species Pteropus medius. Next base: position 398,288 of record NW_024344437.1, on the reverse strand, counting down.
ACTAACATCTCTGCTTTTAGTTCAATATGAAGTTCAATTATGTTTATAATTTCCATTAAGAAGCACTTAGCATTTAATTATATTTAGTTTTATCTGCGTTAACTAGGAATAAATAATTAAATTTTCTTCTAGTCCTGAGTTTTAGATTAGTGTTAGCATAGTAAACCTTCTCTCTTTGAACAAGCCTGTGACAGCTTTAATACATGTAAACTGGCCTGTTTGTTTAAAGTCATTTCTTGATATTTTATTTGCCAATTGCCATACTTTACTACAAGGAACAAGACACTTAAACTCATTTGTGCCTTCCTATTTATAAGTCCAGAGTAATATCCTATGCTCTATACCCATAAAAGGTCTAAAAAGTAGGATATTAAAAACAAAATATATATACTCAACATGCGCACGCGCGCGCGCGCACACACACACACACACACACACATACACACACACTCTTATAATCCATAGACTTGCAGGCTACCAAGTAAAACTTTTCTAATTTTGTTTCATGTTATGATCATCTAAGTTGTATTAGAATTTTCTAGTTGAAGTTCAGCCCTCTTCATTCCAGGCCATGATCATCTCTATAATAACTGACAAGTGTTCTTTAATGCCTGCTATGTTTCACATCTTGTTGAACACCACTGGTCTCGAAATTACAAGACCTGGGTTTGATTTCCAACTCTACCATTTCTAGTTGTATGGCCTTAACCAAATCAAAGAGCTTTTATTAAGATTTAGTTTCCTAATTAAAAATTAGAAAAATTAATTATTCTCATGTTGCAGCATTCTTATAAAGGATGTAAATAAATGATTGCAATAGAATGTGATGTGGTACAACAAAATATGAACAAAGTGCTATGGGAGCAAGAAGTTGGAATAATCAACTCTGCATTATTTTAGAATGGGAACTGCTTTTACTTATTCGACAGTTAATATAAAGACATACAAGTATGTACTTTCCCAATGCTTTACTTACCATACAAGTATATACTTTCCCAATGCTTTACTTACCATTATTATTATTAGCATAATAATAATAACTGACATTCATTGAGCACAAACTCTGTGCCAGACAGTGTGCTAAACACATTAAATATATTCTTTCATTCAACCTTTTTTGCCTCACTACCATATAAGTATATGTACCATTTTAGGCATTTTACTTGATGTTTATAGGATGCTCTCAATTTCATGTGTGACAAGTTTTAGAACATTGGTTCCCAATTTTATGACAAAAAACTTAACATAAACTCTCTATACATACACACAAACATATACATACAGGCATATGTCCAGGATTCTCACATGTTCATAATTATACTCTTAGAATATTCTCTATCCACTTATATTTTTAAAATTACATAGTTGTGAGTTAAGTAAAGATTTTAAATGACTATATTTTATTCGATACATAAGTATCTATATTCACTGCAAAAATAATAATACATTTATGTGCTTATTTATTTAGTCTGAGGCAATACTCAGTACCTATTTGAATGCTCTATAATACCTCTCATGTCTCCAGATTCTTGTGACTCTCTGATTGGGAATCATGACTCTATCATCAATAGCATTGACCCCTCTTTAATGAGTGAGCTCAGTCATCATGTTTTCCACATCATTTGTGCAATAGCACAGCCTACCTCAATAGGCAGACACTAACAAAAGCCTGGTGCAAGTGTACCCAATCCTTGTCCTTGACTGTCCCAGGGGATTGTGAATTGAATGGAACTAAATCCCCTGAACAGCCACATACAGCTCTTGCAGCTATCCTGCTATCTGCTGCTGCCAACCAAGGAGAGACCATCCAAGCACAAGCTAAATGTCAGAAAGGGCTGGGAAGCCCACATTTTAGTCTGGAACAGATATATTTTGTTGCATGGAGGACTGAGAAGGGGCTTTTCCTACTACTCAACAAAATGCTGTGGGGTCACAGAAGGAATGCACCATTCTGCCATGATTATGGATATTAATAACTTCCTAGACAAAAGGGCTCAGTCATTTATTCAATATAAAAATAAATTCAATTTCCTCATAAATTAAAGCCTATGGTACAGAGAGAAAACCTAGAATAAGAAGAGAACGGACTGCTTAGTGGAGATGTTAACTTTCTTTGTCACCTCCCATGCCTTAGGATGTTTGTGGCTCCTGGGTGAACATCCAGGTATAACATTTACATAAGCCATAGAAAGAGTATTAAAACAGTTATCTTATATATCTTCAGTAATCATTAACAGTTAGATTGTATAGAAAAACCTAAAGAACAAGTATAACAATTATGGCTAATATCATTAGCAGACAGGTAAAGACAGTCAAAATGGCCTCTGAGTTTAACATCAGTCTGTAGGTATACAGCCCTTGTTGATGTCTTGGGATAGCTGTCTACCTGATTTTAGTGGCTTCTCATCCTAGAGGAGTTCTTAATGCCCATTTTAGGCAGCGGCGAGTGAGTGTCAAAGATGAGGAAGGTGTGCATTCGTTGTTGAATGCCTTTTTTAGATAAGAAATATGAATCCATGAGTTAAACCCTTTAAGTGTAACTGCACTTGGATTAGTCAGTAACATCTGATAAAGTCCCTTCCACAGAGGTTGGAGAGAGTGACTTCTATTTTATGTCAGTTCCAATAAACAAAATCTCCAGATAGCAGTCAATGACTTTTAAAATCTTTATCTCCTGAGAGCTCACTGTGAAAAGAAGCAGTAACCTATTCTACATTTTCTTAATGTCTCCTTTCATTCATATCAGCTTATGAGTTTTTCCATCTAATTTAATTTCAGCTTAAATATACTATGATACATGAAGAAATGCAAAAAAAAAAAAAAAATGGTTTTCCAGGGTTTTCATTGTCCTGACTATTCATTTAATTTACAGCTTTTGTTTACCCACACAACACATACACTAGAAGTTTTTGTAACTTATTTTACAATGTTTCCCGTGAAATTTACATGAAAAAAATATTTTGAGGTATTCCAAGAACCCATCTGAAACCACAAATTTATTCCTACATATATTGAGATTTTGATCCTTTAAGCCTCAATTTCTAATAAAAACTAAGAAGTAAGAAATTAGCATTCTTTAGCTTGGACATTTTATAACCTCTAGAAACATTTTTCATAGACATCAAAGTCAATTATTAACATGGATTTATTTTTGTAAAACCTGGGTAAAATATAATATTATGTTTAATATCAATAACTTGAAAGACATGTCTGTTCTACTTAAACCAACAAACTTAAACAGACTTTTATTTACTAAGGATTAATTTTAGAACACATGAACTTGAAAAGCATTTGAATTAGTTTCTATACTTCTGAGAATGTTAGAATATCCAATCCTTACAAGTGCTAACCTTTAAATTAATGTTAACAATACCACCTGGAGGTAGAAACTTATCTCTCGCATTTACAGCATACGTATATAGACATACACAGACAGACACAAACAAGAGATTGTTTAACTATGAGAAGAATTCACTAGTTTATAAAAGATTGGTGTATCCAAATTTCGTTTGAGAGCATTTACATTTAATATCTGTCCTTGACAAGTCAAATGTTAAATGACCTTCTCTTTTTAAAATAAGGACAGTTTTTAATTCCTTGAAGAATTGGGTTGACACCTAAATGGCATCATAGGTTGATCCATTTATCTAAATCCTCTTTTTTAAGCTTCGAGAGACCAAGTAAATATATTTTCCGTTCCTTCGGCCTAATTTTATAGCAGGCTTTTTCTAATTGTCCAAGCAAAATATTATTTTAGAAGTATCAAAGGATCCTCATCATGACATGATTTCCTATGTTAATTTTAGTTTTTCATTTTAAATATGCAGAGTCTGAAAATACTTTTAGGAAAAACCCTAAAAGCCCTTACATGCATGTCTCCAGATGAACCAAATGTGATGGATATCCCCATAGGACTGCTTCATACCATGGAGGAAATTTTTCTTCAGTCAGCCTCATAAAGATTCTCAGTCACACAAAAGTACTTGAGATTCAGGTTAAGGAAACAAGTGCCCTTCCTCTTTGGAGCTAAAGAGAGTTCAGTTTCTCATTTAACCAGCAAAGATTTTGTTCAGACTCAGTAGGCAATCCAATAAAAAGCAGAAATTAAAAGTGGCAACACATTTTCCCCTCCTTTCCCTAAGTTATCTCAACATTTATCCACCTCAAGGATTTTCTAGGAGCAGCTCAAATAAAGTCAGGACCTGCCCCTTGAAGCAAGGTGGTCTGGGATTCTGAGATAAAACTTACCCAAGTTTGCCCAATATGAAGCAAAAAACTGGTGGGATATAATGGGCCCCTGCTGGTACCTAGCAATGGGTCCCAGGTCTTCAGGGTGGTCCCAGGTAGACTTCTTCAGAATCCTGCCACCTACATCAAATAAGACATGTATAAACTTGTAGAGAATTTTTATAAGTATTCATTTGAGCCAAAGTAACAACAATGCCAGGAAGCAAGATCTCAAATTCTGCAAGGAATGACAGTTTTGAAGTTTCTTCTACACATTTGGAATTAAGAAGGGAATACAGAAAAGATTACGTGAAGGTGGGGGAAAGCAAGATGGGGATTGGATCACATACAGTTAAGACTATATACTCTCTTGAGGGTGGTTAGGTTTCTGAGGGGTCTGAAAAAGAGGCATTTACAGGTATGTTAGTTAACCCAGATGCACAAAAACAATGGACAGGGCTTGCTGAAGGCAAAGATAAAACTTTTATTAAAGAAGTTATATGCCTGGGGTATGACTATTCAACCTACTAGGACCTGTCCAGTTAGGAATTTATGATCAGATCTGCCTGTGAGGTTACTTTTGGTTAGATTTATTAAGTGCCCCTTTTTCATCTACACCGAGAAGTCTTTGTTGGTTATTCCGCAGGCCAAGGATCATAGTGAGTACTCACATATAATAACATTAGTATTATAATGACTATCTATTAGGATATTATAATATAATAGACATGAGTATTATAATGACTATCTATTAGGAGCTTTACAATCTTATCTCATTTAAGCTTTATGTTTACAAGTATGCAATTTATATATCAATTTACAAATGAGATCTCTGAGATTCACAGAATTTACTTCTCTAAAGTTCCCCAGCTGATAGGTGCCAAAGCCCAATCATAATTAAATCGTATATTTTGCCACATCAACTTTATTTACCTATTTTTGTATCTATAGAAATAAAAAAAAAACAAGAACAACAAAGTAATGTCTTCTCTTTTTATTCTATTATCTTTTATCTTTATATATCACCCCCAAACATGTTAGATAGGTGAATAAAACCAAGCATTCTAGGAAAATAATCAAGACCAATTCAGCCCTTGCATAATGTATCTGTATGTTCAATAAATGTTTATTGGGAATCTGCTATATGCCAGGAATTCTGCTAAGAGCTATGAATATAAGTCCTAGAAGAAAGAAGGAACACTAAGCATGAAGGGTCAGATAAGTAGACGATTACCTTGCACTAAATTGTGACAACTAGCAATACAGAGTGAAATATGCTGTGATAAGGGGGAAATCCATACTCATGGAGAAGTATCTAACCTAGCATAAAGATCCTTTTCTTCCTGTATATTAGTTTCCTCAATCATCAGAAATTATATCATCTCTCCTCAGTCTTAGGAGCATATAGATATTAATTAATATTAAACATTATTATTCTTTTTATAAGTAAAATGTATGAGATAAAACTTCTTATTTGATATAAAAGTCCCATTGTTTTTTACTTTGAGTAATTTCTAATCAGAGTAAATTGAGTTTTATGTACATTCCTAGGAGAACACAACCTCAGCTATAGGTGTTTGAGTAATGATACCTAGTATAGATATCTAAAACCTGAAAATATTTTGTGCAATTGTTTAGTTTATACAGTTGAAGTATCTTGCAAACTTCTGATTAAAACAGGCTCATTCTGATAGTTTTATGATACCAAAATATAGGTATGAACTAGTATATTAAATATTTGATCTCTGTAGTCATTTTTGGTGGGGCCAGATTAGGTTAATACTATATAATATTTGGTATAGATTAAATATAGTATTCTAGAGGAAAGTAGGACTTACATCTCAAGAACCCTAACTTTATTTGATACAAATTAAAGAAAGACTTTTATGTTCTGAGTGAACCAAACCCTAAAGATCCTACCAAAATACTATTGGCACTTATAAATGAATTCAGTAAAGTAGCAGGATACAAAGTTCATATTCAGAAGTTGGTTGCATTTTTATACACCAATGAGGAACTATCAGAAAGAGAAATTAAGAAAACAATTCCATTTACAATTGCATCAAAAACAATAAAATACTTAGGAATTGATTTAACCAGGAAAGTAAAAGACCTGTACTCAGAAAATATGAGTCACTTAATAAAGAAATCGAAGAAGATACAAATAAATGGAAGCATATACCAAATTTATAGATAGGAAGACTTAACATTGTCAAAATGTACATACTACCAAAGGCAATCTATAGATTCCGTGTGATCCCTATCAAAATATCAATGGCATTTTTCACAGATCTAAGACAAATAATCCAAAAATTTATATGAAAACATAAAGATCCTGAATATTCACAGCAATCTGAGAAAGAAAAACAAAGTTGGATGTATTATGCTACCTGATATTAAACTATGCTACAGGGCCATAGTAATCAAAACAGCATAGTACTGTTTTTAACAGACACATAGATCAACAGTACAGAATAGAAAGCCCAGAAATCAATCCACTCCTATATGGTCACTTAATCTATGACAATGGGGTAAAGACGGTCTCTTCAATAAATAGTGCTGGGAAAAAATGATCAGATATATGCAAAAAAAGAAAAGAAAAGAAATTGGACTACCTTCTTACACTATATACAAGAATTAACTCAAGATGAATGAAAAACTTAAATGTAAGACCCAAAACCATAAAACTCCTGGAAGAAAACATAGGCAGTAAACTCTCTGAAATAGCTCTTAGAAAACAAAAGAAAAAAATCAACAAAAGGGACTACATGAAATTAAATAATTTTTGCACAGCAAAAACAAACAAACAAGAAATTAACAAGAAGAAAAGACACTTACTGAATGAGAGAAGATATTTGCCTTTCATACATCTGAAAAGGGGTTAATATACAAAATTTATAAAGAACACATACACCTCAACACCAATAAAAATAAGGAATTCAATAAAAAGAAAAATAGATAGGAGACTTGAATAGTTATTTCTCCAAAGAGGACATAGAAATGTCCAATAGACATATGAAAAGGTGTTCAACATTACTAATCATCAGAGAAATGCAAATTAAAACCATAATGAGATATCACCTCACACCTGTCAGAATGGCTATCATCAGTAAATCAAAAAACAAGTGTTGGTGAGGATGTGAAGAAAAGGGAACCCTCATGCACTGTTGATGGGATTGCCAATTGATACAGCCACTAAGGAAAACAGTTTGGAAGTTTCTCCAAAAATTAAAAATAAAACTATCTTATGACCCAGCAATTACACTTGCGGGTATTTATCCAAAGAAAAATCAAAATACTGATTCCAAAAGATAGATGCACCCCTATGTTCACTGCAACACTATTTACAATAGCCAAGATATGAACACAACCTAAGCGCCCATCAATAGACAATTGGATAAAGAAGAAATGGCATATACAGACAATAAAATATTACTCAGCCATAAAATATGAAATATTACCATTTGCAACAACATAGATAGACCTACAGGGTATTATGCTAAGTGAACTTAGTCAGACAGAGAAAGATAAATACCATATGCTTTCATTTATTTGTGGAATCTAAGGAACAAAATAAATGAAGAAACAAAACAAAAACAGACTCATAGATACAGAGAACAAACTAGTGATGGCTAGATGGGAGATGTTCTTTGGGCCTGAGTGAAAAAGGTAAAGAGATTAAGAAGTACAAATTGGTAGTTACAAAATAGTCACAGGGACGTGAAATACAGCATAGGGAATATAGTCAATAATATTGTAATAACTACCTATAGTGCCAGGTGGGTACTAGATTAATCAGATCTCTTCATAAATTATATAAATATCTAACCACTATACTGTCCACCTGAAATTAATATAAAATAATATTAAATGTCAACTTTAATTAAAAAAGAAAATTAAAAAAATAAACAGCATGCAAGAGCTTCAACTTCATTGTGTCAAAGCTTTTTTATGAAACATGGGTTATTGCCTGAAGAGAAAAATAATTTTGTTAAAAACAAATAAAAAACACTTATTAAAAGTACAGCACACAGTTTCTGGCACCAAAGGTGGATCGAAAAAAAAAAGTGATGCAAAATAAAACTATTTTAGTGATGTAAAACTCTCTGAAAGTTTCTACATTCACAAAATAAATATATTTAAAGATTACCCAATGATTCACTCTAACCAACATGTTTGCCTAGTGCTAAAGAATAATCTTGGTTACAAGTCCTAATGTGAACTTGTAACACTGATTATCATGTTATCTGAACATGTTTTCATTATTCTCATTTGTTTCTTTTTGAAGCCCCTGTTGAAATTAGCCACTATTACTACATTTGTTTCAGTGTGAAAAAACAAACCATGGAGATATGAGAGCTGTCCAAGTTCGAACATATCAGTGGCAGAGTCTGTATTCAGTACCACTTGTTGGATAGTCTAAGGACACCGCCGTAGCTTGAAGGTGGACCAGAACATCTTCCAGCTGTTTTTGAATGCATCAAACTTTTTAAAGATGAACTCTCAGTACCTTTATTCATGTACTGCATTTTCTTTCACTTCTTTGTTCTATTCTAGCAAAAAAAAAAAAATTAGAAGATATTTTGTTCTATCAGATTTTTAGCAGAGTCTGGGGTTTTTTTATCTGTTCAGTGTAATTGAGAAAAGGATAATATGCACATTCATTTTCAAATATAGTTACAACTACTTTATTTCTGAAAACAAGTTATTTTTTGCCTAAGATACAGCACAGTTAAACCTAAAAATAAAAAAAAACTAGTTTTTATTTTTATGATGTAGTCACATTGACTAATAAAGAATCAATTCAATTTTATTCAACTTTATCTTTCAAAATAAAGATAATTATACCAATCTGAAACTATAAAAGTAACACAGGTTCGCTGTCAAAAAGTTAGAAAGATTTAAAGAAATAAAAGTCACTTGTAGTCCTAACATGAGCAAATGAACACTGTTAATGTTTGAGAGGATGACCCTGCAGTCACTTTTTTCCATGTGTCTTTATTTACTATTTCTATACTGTAACTCTTGCTTTGTCTCTCAATGAACACTTTCCCAGAGACTGCTGCAATTTCAATCTAATGTGCTCATGGAATTTGACATAGCATATTCTTTTATGTTATATTATACAGTTATTATATTTGTTTACATACTAATGTGTACTTTATACATATATACTTTTGCCTAATTATTTTATTTTATTAACATGTATATTATACATAAGATATACTTTTACATAATACTTTTATAATTTTATATGTGTAAAATTATATGTAAAATTATATGTATATATAATCTATAAATATACAATTGTTATAACCACATTGAATCTTCAAGAATTTTTAAATAATTTGTTTCTATCTTCCATTTTTCTTCTTCTGTTATACCTTCCGTCTCTGTTTCTCTCTGTTTCAGCAGTATTTTAGATCTCTTTTATGATTCCAATTTAGCCTTTTATTTTTCTCTGACTTGAGTGATGCTCCCTGCTATCTTAAGTGTTCTTATAGGAGAAGAGCATAGTGGCTATGAGCTTAGGCCATGAGACTGACTTTTTTGGGTTCATATACCAGCACCACCACCTACTAGTTTAAACTTTGACTGGTTACTTAACCTTTGTGTACCTCATGTCATCAGAGGTAAAATGACAGTCATAATAGTACTTAACTGAAAGGGTCATTGCAAGGCTAATACTACCTGATATATGTAGAGTGTTTAATATAGGGCTTAGCAAATAATAAGAATCCCATACATATTAGCTAATAATTTTTTCCAGCTTTATTGAAATAAAATACACAATTATTTGCTTATATTTACATTGTACAATTCAATGAGTTGTTTCAGTTATAGTTGGCATACAATAATATATTAGTTTCAGTTGTACAGTAGTGCTTAGAGATCTGTATAACTTACAAAATGATCACCCCACTAAATCTAGCACCTTTCTCCCCACTTACATATTTATTACATTATTGACTATGTTCCTTATGCTACACTTTATATCTCCATGACTATTTTGTAACTATCCATTTGTACTTCTTAATCCCTTTACCTTTTTTACCATCCCTCCAAAACCCCTCCCGTCTAATAGACCTCAAAATGTTCTCTGTATCTATGAGTTTGTCTCCATTTTTATTATTGTTGTTGTTGTTTATTTTGTTCTTTATATTCTACATGTATGTGAAATTATGTGGTATTTGTCTTTCTCTATCTGACTAATTTCACTCAGTGCAGTACCCTCTAGGTCCATCAATATCTTTTACCATCCCCTTCCTTTTAGTCTGTGTATGTCTTTAACTCTGAAGTGAGTCTCTTATAGGCAGCATATGTAAGGTCTTGGTCTTGTTTTCTTATCCATTCAGCCACCCTATCTTTTGATTGGAGCACTTAATTCTTTTCCACTTGAGGTACTTGTTGATAGATATGTAGTTATTACCATTCTTTATTCATGTTTTTGATACATGTTTTTTTCTTCTTAAATAAGTCCCTCCAACATTTCCTGTAATACTGGCTTGGTGTTGATGAATTCTTTCAGCTTATTATTGTCTGGGAAACTCTTTTCTATCTTTGGACTCTAAATGATACCTTTGCTGAATAAAGCATTCTTGGTTGTAGATCATGGGTTTTTATCATGCTGAATATTTCTCGCCAATCCCTTCTGTCCTGTGAAGTTTCTTTTGAGAAATCAGCTGTCAGTCTTATGGGTGCTCCCTTGTAGATAACTAACTGCTTTTCTTTGCTGCTTTTAATATTTAAGCTTTGGCATTTTAATTATGTTGTGTCTTGGCATGGGCCTCTTTGGGTTTATCTTTCTTGGGACTCCGAGCTTCCTGGAGTTATATGTCTATTTCCTTCATCGGGTTAGGGAGGTTTTCCATCATTATTTCTTCAAAAGTTTTTCAACTTCTTGTTCTTCCTCTTCCTCAGATACCCCTATGACATGGATGTTTTTGCATTTAATTTTGTCCCATAGGCTCCCTAAATTATTATGATATTCTTGGCTTTTTTCTTGCCTTTCTGAGTGGGTGTCCTTGGCTTCCCCATCCTCTTTATCAGTGGTTCAATCCTTTTCTTCATTCACTCTGTTAATTCCTTCTAACTTACTCTTCATCTCAGATAATGTGTTTTTCATTTCTAATTCCATTTTAGAATCTCCATTTCCATTTTTATGTTTTTTATCTCTTTGTTAAAGTTCTCACTGAGCTATCTACTCTTCTCCTAAGTTCATCAAGCATCTTTATAACCAGCGTTTTGAATTCTGCATCTGTTAGATTGCTTGATTCCATTATTCCTTCTATTCTTTCACATGGTTTCTGTTCCTTCGTATTCCCATTTGCTTTCATGAGTTCCCTTCTATTCTTTCACATGGTTTTTGTATTCCCATTTTGACTGCCTTTCTGTGGCTATTTCTATGTACTAAGCAAAGCTCCTAAGTCTCTTGGTCTTATTAGTGTAGCTTTGTATAGTAAGTGTCCAGCGGTGGAGTCCTAAGACAGGTTCAGGTGCAGGCCAAGTTTAGCCCCAGCCTGTTTCCCTCTGGAGCCACCTCTTAAGATTCAGCAAGCAATCCACAGATGCTGTGCTTATAGTTGCCTCAAGAGGCCACTCCAGAAACTGAGGTCAGCTGCAACCTTTGTGGGTCGTAGAGCTGCTCAGCAAGGGACACAGGAATCATCAAGAACACAACTGGATGTGGCTTGGGTAGGGCCAAGAGTTGGGAGAATCAGAGATTCAGGAAATCCTCTGAGTGAAGCATTCTCTGTTATCCAGTTTGATGACATCTCAGCTATGGTGGTGCTGCCTCCACATGCTGGGAGAGGGGAGGGCTCAACAGAGGAACAATGGATATCACTGGCACTTCTGCCCAGGATAAAGCCTCACCCCTGGCCCTCACTCTGACAACTTAGTGTCCCCTTGTAAGTCCCCGGTGTCCCCCAAGCAGCCAACCCGGCGCTGGTGTTCAGAATGAGCAGGTCTGCCACCGTGAAAGTCCACTCTTTGACATGACCCCTTTAAGAGGCATTTGTCATTGCCACAGCCTCTGTCTCAGTCAGCTGCTGAAGACTGGGCAGCCTCATGTCTTTGCTGCCTACTACCTTCGGCCATTGCTGGATGATTTCTTATTTCTCTCCCTAGTTGTAGTGCTCTGTTCATCTAGACTCCCAGGTGACTCTGCTTGCTGTTTGCTCCGTGTTTCCATCACACCTTTGATGTGGTCATAAGAGAGAATGAATAAAGCCTCTATCTTCTACATCATTTTGCCCAGTCTCTAGCTAATAATTTTTAAAGTTAATACAAGAATGTCTCTTTTTGAGATTTTACACTTAAAAAGTTATGCTTACTCGTGGCAATTATATATATAATGAATTGAAAAATAATGTTAACTGGAAAGTCTACCAAGAAGGCCTTTCTTCAACTCTCTTTTTCTAGTTTTTCTCCTACAGACCACACATTTCTACAAGAAGTTAAGTCAAAAGAGGACCATACTCGGTGCTGAGCCTGTTATCCTGTCAGACCAAGTGTAGGAGTGGATTCCAGAGCATAGACAAGTTCTGGGCACCCAGCTTTCTTTTTTATTTGTAATTCAAACCTACTCACTCTAGCAAGAAGTCCTGGCATGCTTAATCAATCCTCCGTGGGTTATAGTGTGTAGGAGGAGCCAAAACTTAGATATTCAAGATATTAAATTAAAATCCCATACGTGGGATTTTTCTGAATAACTTATTCGGGAAAAAAATGGCCAATATAGATTAGAGTGTAGAATAAATATATGATCAACTCTGTCTTGATTAGCTTGGGATGCTAGAACAAAATACCACAAACTTGGATGGAAATAAATATTTTTTGCAGTTCTAGAGGCTGGAAGTCCAGGATCAAGTTATTGGTAAGAGCCTTCTTCCTGGCATGTAGTCAGCAGCCTTCTTGCTGTATGCTTATATAACCTTTCTTTGGTACTTGTGCCAAGAGAGAGAGAGAGGAGAGAGAGATTTGCTTCTTATAAAGGACATTAATCCCACAATGAGGGCTTTATTCTTATAAACTCATCTAAATCTAATCACCTCCCAAAGGCTCTACTAGAAATACCATCACACTGGGAGTTAGAGTTTCAATATATGAATTTGACCCACAAGAAACTTTAGTAAATAAATGAAACTTTCTATAATATTTCATACTAATGCCTTTCTGTAAATGACCTGAGGACTGCCAACCCCAAGGTGATACCAGAGTTAATTTCTATAAGTCAATGAAAGGAAACTCACTGATTTCATTAGATTCTTGACTAGGATATTTTATGGCACTTTGTGTAAAATTTTATACTGAAGTTTTATGATAATCTCTATGTTAAAATTTTATATTTGGTAAAATCCTACTTCATAATAGTAAGAGTAATTTTTACCCTTACTAAAACTCATCTTAAAAATAAGAAATGATATTTCTCTAGATACCACTTTGTTCTCTTTTAAAGCAAAACTTCTTGGAAGAAATGTCTATGCCTATTGTCTTCCAGTCTCTCTCCTCCCAGTCTATCTGGCTTTCGTCCTCTCTACTCCACTGAAACAGTTCTGGTGAAGATAACTAGTGACTTCTCTTTGCCAAATCTAATGATCAGTTCTTGGTTCTCAATTTACTTAACTTGACAGCATCATTAGAAACAACAGATCACTTCTTTTTTTCTGAAACACTTGTTGCACTTGACTCTAGTACCCACACTCTCTTGGTTATCCTCATCACTGAGAACCTTCTAATCTTCTTTTGCTCAGTTTTCTTTAATGCCCTGACTTTCAAATGCCCTAGTTAGTCCCTGGACCTATTGTCTTCTTTATCTATGATTCCTCCCTCAGTGATTTTGTTCTGACTCGTGGCTTTATATACCATCAACATGCCAGTGGCTCTCAAATTTATATTTCTGATCTGAACCTCTCTACTGAAATCCAGGGTTGTATATACCCACCTAGTTAACTTGACATCTCAGCTTGGATATCTAAAAGACACCAAATTTTAGTATGTCCAAAATGGAACTTCTGATTTCCAGCCCTAAATTTGATTCTCCAAAGTCTTTCCCACATATGTATACAGGAATTTTATCTTTCTAGTTGGTTATGAAAATAAAATTTGAGGTCATCCTTGATTCTTCTCTCCTCTCATGTACCACATCTAATCCATTAGAAAACTCTTTTGGATCTTTCTATATATGTCCTGCAAATAGCTGTATTGTACCACTTCTACTGCCACTACCTGGTCCAATATTTTCTGATCTCTTCCCTGAATAGTTGCAAAGCCTCCTAACTGGACTCTTTGCTTCATCTCCTGGCCCCTAATGTCTATCTCACGACAGCCAAAAATAATGTTCTTAGATTATGTCAAATTATAGTACCCCTAAGTTCAAAACTCTATTGTAAGAGACTACATATACAAATAAAGTCAGATTACATATTAAAATACAACTTTGACCCACAACCTACAGCAACTGGGGAGCCAAACCACATCTTTTAAAGCAATCAGACCAAAATGATCAGGACTTGATCAGTAACTAACAGCTTCTTTAATTTTCATCCCTACTTTCAGTCTAAGCCTAACCAGAGAAAGCCAAAATCCTTTCTTAACCAGCCACATAAAATGCCCCACTTCTTAAAACTACAATATATCCTGTCAGAATGGTTAGCATCAATAAACTAAAAAAAAAAAAAAAAAAAACTAGTGTTGGTGAGGATGTGAAGAAAAGAGAACCCTCGTGCACTGTTGGTGGGATTGCCAACTTGTACAGCCACTATGAAAAACAGTTTGGAGGTTCCTCCAAAAATTAAAAATAAAACTACCTTATAACCCAGCAATTGTACTTGTGGGTATTTATCCAAAGAAAATTGAAACATTGATTCCAACATTCAACCCCTATGTTCACTGCAGCACTATTTACAAGATATGGAAGCAACCTAAGTGCCCATTAGTAGACAACTGGATAAAAAAGACATGGCATGTATGTATACACACACACACACACACACACACACACACACACACAACAATGGAATATTACTTAGCCATAAAAAAAATTGAAATCTTACCATTTGCAACAACATGGATGGACCTAGAAGGTATTATGCTAAGTGAACTAAGGCAGAGAAACATAAATACTGTATGTTTTCACTTACATGTGGAATCTAAGGAACAAAGTAAATGAAGGAACAAAACAATAACAGACTCATAGATACAGAGAACAAACCAGTGATGGCTAGCTGGGACATGTTCTTTGGGCCTGAGTGAAAAAGGTAAAGGGATTAAGAAGTACAAATTGATAGTTACAAAATAGTCAGGAGATATGAAGTACAGCATAAGGAATATAGTCAATAATATTTTAATAACTATGTATAGTGCCAGACGGGTACTAATTGGAGGATCACTTCATAAATTACATAAATATCTAACCACTATACTGTCTACCTAAAACTAATATAAAATAATATTGAATGTCAACTCTAATTGAAAAATAATATTTTTTTAAAAAAATGCTTTACTTTTAGTTAGCTCGCCTACAACTTCCCCATACCAAAAGCTTGTACTCAGAACATAGTTGCAGCCTTCCCTTTACTCCATTCAAAGCTTTCTCTCTCCTCCATCTGCCTTTGAATCTCTTTCAAATACAAGTAATGGTGGCTGACTTCCTTACTATAGCAAACTGAATAAATATCCTTTGCTTGTTTTCATCCTATCGGGTGGTATTTATTTCCACAATATCTTTCTTTACGTAAAATACAAAGTTTTTCCAATGGTTCTGAAAGTTCCAGGTGATCTGCCCACCACCCATTTCTTTGGTCTCATGTCCTACCCCCTCCTCCTTGCCCAATTTACTCAAACCACATTAGCCCCCTGTCTGTTCCCTGTACACATCTGGCACAAACTGACCTGAGGCTCTTTTCACTTGTTCATCTGTTTGCCTGGAATTCTCTTCTCTGAGTTATTCACATAGAGTGTCTCAATCTTGGCTCAAATGTAACTAAATAGAGATACTTTCCATGAATATAACACTTATGGTACATACCCTGCCTCAGCCCTCTCAGCACACTATTTTCTTCATATCATTTGTCCCCTCCTGACATATGATATATTTTATTGTTTTTTCTTTATTTTTTTCCTCCTCTCTACTATAAAAGTAAAAACCAGGGATTTTGTTTACTTTTATGTCCCTTTATTGCAAGTAGTCACCCAGTCAATGTTTGATAAATGAATGATTAGTTATAAAATCTTATATCTACCATTTTTAATGGTGCCATTTTTTAAATTGGCGTATCAGTCAGAACCCCAGAAGAAAACAAATGTTTCACTCAAAATGAGTAACTTAAGAATTTTCAACATACTATTTACAAAGGTGAGGGTAAGGATTATGAAACCTCCAGGTGTATCATTAGCAAATATCTTCTCCCAATCAGTCAGCTGTCTTTTTTGTTTTGTCGATAGTTTCCTTTGTTGTACAAAAACTTTTTAGTTTGATGTAGTCCCATTTATTTATTTTTTCTTTTGTTTTCTTTGCCCAAGGAGGTATATCCAAAAAGAAATTGCTTTTAGCAATATCAGAGAGTTTGCTGTCTATGTTTTCTTCTAAAAGTTTTATGGTTTCGGATCTTACATTTAGGTCTTTAATCCATTTTGAGTCTATTCTTGTATACGACGTAAGAAGGTGGTCTTTTTTTTTTTTGCATGTATTTGTCTAATTTTCCCAACAACATTTGTTGAAGAGACTGTCTTTACCCCATTGTATATTCTTGCCTCCTTTGTCATATATTAAGTGAGCGTATAGGTATGGATTTATTTATGGGCTCTCTATTCTGTTCCATTGATCAATATATCTGTTTTTTATATCAGTATCATGCTGTATAGATTACTGTAGACTTCCTCTAGGCCTGAGGGGTAAGGGAAGAAGAAGTTAGCTGAATCCAGAGAGTCAGCTAGGGTATCCAGGAAACACTATGACCTTTGCATGGGGCTGTGCAGTCAGCTATGGAACCCCAAGGGGAACCAGGGAAATGAATGCTGACCTTACTCAACTCTTGCACAGCCCTCTGAGTCCTGCTGTATTCTCCTTTGACTGACTCAGCCAGAGCACAAGGGAAACCTTTGATGTGGTTCACATTAATCAGTTCCAGGGGCACAAGACAGGTGGAAAAGGAAGGAACATGGACCTCGAGGGCTGTGTTCTCTATTCCAATAGTCTTTTATAATGATTAGAAGCAGTGTGGCTTACTGTTTTAAAAATATTCATGAAGCATTTTCTATGTGTATATGAAACTTTCAGTGAAACAGACTCCAGGCAAAGTATCTGTTTGAGGATTATCATATCGAATGATTGAACTAAATGTTTTATTGAACTAAACATAGTTTTACATCGAACTGTGTTTTTTCAATAATTTATATCATTTTTTTATTATTTAGTGTACCTTTAAAATACCTTAAAAATGAATCACTGAAACATATAAATATAATGTTATATACTATGTGTTATTGTTATTCCTCTAGGAGAGATAGGAAACCACAGAGTTTTTCCTTATGGGTGATAAAAAAGATTTATAAATTCTAAAGGAACTGTTATTTAAAAATCTTCAAACAAAAAAAGTTGAATAATGCATTAATATTATGTTTTAATCATAGATTATTCAAAAGGAATACGTTTTAAGTAAAAAGAACAAATACAGTAGACATTACAGGCTCTGAGTTTTATTCCTTGACTAACCAGGAAGACTCCTTGAAAAATATGTTCAACTCTATGAGTCTGAGTTTCCTCATCTAAAGTAAGAGGTGGGACAAAGATGACTTCTGAGGTCTTTTCACCTCTAAAATTTGACTACTCAATTGAAAAGTGTTGATTTGTACCAAGAGAACAAAATTGATTGTAAAGGAATGTATCTATAGCACGTATTAATTAGAAGAGAGCCATTACTGGAGATAAAAGCAATGTTGGGTTTTATTTCTAAGTTAAGAATTCGTTGGCCCAGAGCCTGCATGCTTTATACCTACTTCTTCTCCCCTCTCCTCCCTCCTTCCCCTCATACTGTGTTATTCTAAAAGAATATGCAAGGTGGGAGGTGAGGAATCAATCATTAGAGCAATTTTAATTTGTATAGGATTGTTTCAGAGATAAGAAGCTCAGACAAAAATATCAGTGACTGTGATTGTGTTTTCTCCTTAGAATCAAGTGTATTTATTCCTCAATCTGAATACTTCATTAAAGAAGATGTTGGTGAACTGTTCATTCCCATCAGGAGAAGTGGAGATGTGAGCCAGGAGTTGATGGTGATCTGTTATACACAACAAGGTAACTCATTTGCAAACAAACTAAACTAAAATGTCCCCCAAAGATATAAATAAGTCTCATTAACATGTTAGAGACATAACATTATGTCATGAGTGGTATACTCTATTATTATAATTTTCACAAGAAGAAAAAAAGCATTGATCCAGAGGTTTTCCTTCACTATTGTACCTTTGAGGGCCCCTCTAAAGAAGACCTGGAAAGACTCTGCTGCCACTTATCAAAAACATTTCTGGTTCACTTAGCTGCTTATTCTAATTGTCAGCGCTTTCTGGATTGCAAGAAATTGAAGCCTCCCTCCCCTGTCCAAGCCTGCTCAACTAGAAGAGAGTAATTGTTAAAAAAAAAAAATGAAAAGAAAAATTGAGGGCAAAGAAATATATACCCAAGGAATAAACTAATTTCAAACTCGTTTGAAACTCATTTCAATCAAATTTCAAAATACTTGTCTTTGCTCATGGGTGAGCAACCCCTGAAAGGTGATTTTATGTAATACAAAACTAAAATTAATACATAATATTCATTAATATGCTAAACAACTTTCTAGAAAACAGGTAAATTTTCTAAGAATACAAAAGTAAAAGTCATATATGCTATTGAGATCTGAGCTGACAATCTTTAAAATTTCCATTAATGTATGTGAATTGAAAGGTAATAGAGAATAGTGATTAAAATTTCAGACTTTAGAGCAAGTGGTTTAATTTCTGTAAACCGCAGTTACCGAATGCATGAAACCCAATAGAGTGCTTGAGAGAATTACTGAGGAAATGTGTGTAAAATGCTTGGCACTTCACTGCACACAGTAAGCATTTAAATAGTAGGAGCTAATATTTTGTAATATCGTGTTGTTCTAAAAGACCACTGGAAGGAAGTAGATGAGAAAACACTTGGAATATAATATTTGCCATATGGTTGAGACTATTATGAAGTTGACTCATGATGCTAGAACGGTATACAGGTGCTATTGCAATTTTCAGGGGTAATCATAGATATTAATTGAAATACTACATTTGAAATACTACATTAAAATACTACATTTGAAAATGATTGTTTCTGGAAATATCTTTGTAAAATGTTTCTCATAAATATCTTTCGGGTTTTCTCTGCCTCGAGGAACGGCAAGCGGAACTGTGCCAACATCAGTGCTTTCCTATTCAGATTACATATCCAGGCCCGAGGACCACACCAGTGTTATCCGCTTTGACAAAGATGAGTGTGAGAAAATGTGTCGGATTGTTGTTATTGATGACTCCTTGTATGAAGAGAAGGAAACATTCCATGTCCTTCTGAGCATGCCCATGGGTGGAAGAATTGGATCAGAGTTCCCAGAGGCTCAGGTTACAATCATTCCTGACAAAGGTGATGGTAAGTACTAATTTACCTAAAAATGATTCCTCCTAGCAGGGAAGACCAACATGAGGCACAGACTTCTGGACAGAAAAATGAGAGTGTAAAAGAATATCACATGTGCCTTTATTTTATGCTTGATTTTATGGTGTGATTAAGTTTGAATTTGGCTGCATCAGTCAATTTGTCTTTTTTGATTTAATATTTTTAAAAAGCAAAAATTATACCTGTGTGTTTTTTTTCTGTACAGTTTATTTTACAGTGCCATTTACCATTAAGTGATTAAATTTTTTACATTTCATGGTAAAGAATTGAAGCAATTTTTTAAAATTTAATCTACTTTTTGTTTTGTTATGCTTTTAAAAGCTTATATTTTCTAACTTTAATCTCCGTTTGAACTCATTTTTCAAAGAAATCCATCAGACAAGGCTGTTAAATGAATGACTAGAAAGGTAATAAATATATGGAAAATTTAAACCCAACAGACATCTCTGTGCCCTCAAAAAGGAAGGGTATTCTAGACTACTATTCCTGAAGGAAATGACACTTCCACAAGGTAATCCCTCCTGAATAGGAAAAGGAGAAAACCATCTTAATCTTTCCAGTTCAAGAAATATTTGTTCTTTCTTGTGAGGAAAGAGAAAACAGAAGAAAGATTGTGATTAATCTAGTGAGAAAAGTAAGAGCAGTGAACTAAGAGACAGGACCCCCAATACTTAAATATTTTTCTTTTCCTCTTGAATTTTTCCTCATGGTACATAATAGAGGAAGAAACTGGTAAATGAACCTTTTGGTTTAGAGAGAAGCTAGATAAGTTTCAAAAGATTTTAATTCAAAATAATCTTAAAACTAAGGAAGTTTCTACCTAAAACTTAGGTAATACCTTGCATGTAGAAGCTACTTTAATATATTTAAACACTGCCTTAGTTTTTTAGTTTAATAAATAATTCAATTCTTTATTTAAAGAAATACAGAAATTTTATTTTTAAATTCGATTGCTCTTAGAAAGGAAGCCAGTATTTTAAATGTCAGCCAAAACTGAATAGTCCACACTAAATGCCTATCTGCTCACTTGTGCTCTTCTCACTTTTCTCTGCCTCTCTGTCTGTCTGTCTGTCTGTCTGTCTGTCTCTCTCTCTCTCTCTCTCTCTCTCTCACCTCCCTAGTTCTATTAATATAGAAAGATAAGGATAGACTTGATTTTCAAATGTAAAATAAAATTGATTACCTTATTTCAGTTTGTTTTGCTAGCAAAATTTTTTTACCACATGGATTGCTATGAGATGCATATGGGGAAAAAATAAAGGTACAGAAAAAAAATTTATTGAGGTATAATTGGCATACAGCATTATATTTGTTGAGGTGTACAATATAATGATTCGATATTTGCATATATTAGGAAATGATCACCACAATAAGTATAGTTAACCTCCATCACCATATATAGTCCCCAAAAATGCTTTTTGTGTGTGAAGAGGACTTTTAAGATTTAGCAACTATTAAATGTTATTAATGACTATTAGCAACTTTCAAATATGCAAAACAGTATTATTAACTATACTGACCATGTATATTGTATATTACATGTGTATTACATCCTCATGACTTATTTATTTATAACTAGAAGTTTGTACCTTTTCATTTGCTTTACCCAGTTTTGCCTCTCCCCTACCTCCTGCCTCTGGCAACCTGGCAACCACAAATCTCTGTATCTATGAGCTTTTTTTTTTTTCTTTAGAGTCCATATATAAGTGAGATCATATAGTATTTGTCTCTTATTTCACTTAGCATAGGTCCCTACATGTTGTCACAAATAGCAACATTTCATTTTATTTTTTGGCTAAATTCCATTGTGTACATATGACACATTTTTTTATCCATGTATCCATCTATGGACACTTAGGTTGTTTTCATATCTTGCTATTGTAAATAATGCTGCAATGTACATAGGGTACATATATATTTTTGAGTTAGTTTTGTTTTGTTCAAATAAATACCTAGTAGTAAAATTGCTAGAACATATGGTAGTTCCAATTTTAATTTTCTGAAGAAATGTCATGCTATTTTCTATAGTGGCTCCACCAATTTAAATTATCATGAACAGTGCACGAGGGTTCTCTTTTCTCACATCCTCGACAACACTTGTTATTTCCTGTCTTTTTGATAATAGAAATTTTAACAGGTGTTAGGTGATATCTCATTGTGGTTTTGATTTGCATTCCCTGATGATCAGTGATATAGAGCATTCTTTTATGCACTTTTTGACCATTTTTATGTCTTCTTTGTAAAACATCTGTTCAGATCTTCTGTCCTATTTGGGGGTTTTTGCTATTAAGTTATATGAGTTTTTATGTATTTTGGATATTAACTTCATATAAGTTATGTGTGTTGCAAATATTTTCTTCCATTATGTAGGTTATCTTTTCATTTTGTTTATGGTTTTCTTTCCTGTGCAGAAGCTTCTTAGCTTGATGTAGTCCCACTTGTTTATTTTTGCTTTTGTTGCCTTTGCTTTTGGAGTCATAGCCAAAAAATCATTGCCAAGACCAATGTCAAGGAGATTACTTTTTATGTTTTCTTCTAGGAGTTTTACAGTTTAAGGTATTATATTTGAGTCCATTTATTTGTGTCTTCTTCCGTTTCTTTTATCACTGTCTTCTAGTTTCAGTGTATATGTCTTTCACTTCCTAGGTATTTTATTCTTTTTCATACAATTGCATTGGGATATAATTCCTTTTTTTTTAGTCTACTTACTATTTTATTTATGTATTTTAAATTTTCCAAGTACAGGTGACATACAATATTATATTAGTTTCAGGTGTATGACATAATGATTAGACATTTACACTTATGCAGTGACAACCCTTATCACTTATTGGTTTAGTACACATTTGACACCATGTATACTTATTAAAATATGATTCACTATATTCCCTATTCTGTACTTTACATCCCGTGACTGTTTTTACAACTGTTAGTTGGTACATCTTAATCTCTTTTTATTTTTCACCCAACTCCCCTCCCATCTGGCAACTACCAAAAGGTCCTCTGTATCTATGAGGTTGTTTCTATTTTGTTTGTCCATTTACTTGTTTTTGAAATTCCACATATAAGTGAAATCATATGGTATTTGTTTTTTGATATCTGACTTATTTCACTTAGCACAATACCCTCTAACTCCATCCATGTTATTGCAAATGGCAGGATTTCGTTCCTTTTTTATGGCTGAGTAATATTCCATTAAATATATGTACCACTTCTCTTCCTATCGATGGACACTTAGGAACTTTTCATATTTTGCCTATTGTAAATAATGCTGCAATAAACGTAGAGGTGCATATCTCTTTTCGAATTAGTATTTTAGATTTTGGGGATAAAAACCAAAGTGGGATTGCTGGATTATATGGTAGTTCTATTTTTAATTTTTTGGCACTTCCATACTGTTTTCTATAATGGCTATACCAACTTGCAGTCTCACCAAACAGTGCACGAGCGTTCCCTTTTCTCCACATCCTTGCCAATACTTGTTTGCTGATTTATTGATAGCCATTCTGACAGGTGTGAAGTGAAATCTCATTGTGGTATTAATTTGCATTTCCCAAATGATTGGTGATGTTGAGCATCTGTTCACATGTTCATTGGCCATGTTCTTTGGAGAAACGTCAATTCAGGCTCTCTCTCCATTTATATATTTTTTTTACTTATTTATTTTTCATTTTTTATTTTTCAATTACAATTGATATTCAATATAATATTATTTTCAGGAATACAACATAGTTGTTAGATATTTATATAACTTAAAAAATAACCCCCCAATAAGTATAGTACCTCCAGACACCATATATAGTTATTACATTATTAGTGAATATATTCCCCAAGTTGTACTTTACATTCATCTGACTACTTTGTAACTGCCAACTTATACTTCTTAATTCTTTCACTTTTATTATCTATACCCACTTCCACAAGGCAACTATCAGGTTATTCTCTATATCTATGAGTTTACTTCTGTTTTGTTGGCTCATTTATTTTGTTTTTTATATTCCACATATAAGTGAAATCATATGATATTTATCTTTATCTGACATATCACTCAGCATAATATACTCTACTCCCATCCATATTGTCACAAATGATAAGATTTCATTCCTTTTTATAGCTGAGTATGTTTGACTGCATATATGTACAACATCTTCTTTATCCAATTGTTTATTGCTGGACACATAGGTTGTTTCCATATCTTGGCTATTGCAAACAATAATGCAATAAACATATGATGCATATATCTTTTTGAATTCATATTTTAGATTTTTTAAAAATAAATTTCCAAAAGTGGAATTGCTGTTTCATAAAGTAGTTCTATTTTTAATTGTTTAAGGAAACTTCATACTATTTTCATAGTGGGCACAACAATTTACAATCTCACTAACAGTACAAGCGGGTTCCCTTTTTTCCACATTCTCACCAACACTTGTTATTTCTTGATTATTTTTTGATGACAGCTGTTCCAACAAGTGTGAGACGATATCTCATTGTGGCTTCACTTTGATTTCCCTGATGATTAGCAACATTGAACATCTTTTCATATGTCCATTGGCCATCTATATGTCCTCTTTGGAAAAATGTATATTCAAGTGTTGTGCTCATTTTTTAATTGAATTGTTTGTCTTTTTGGTGTTAAGTTGTATGAAGTCCTGATATATTTTGAATATCAACCCCTTATTGAATGGCGAATATCTTTTTTCTTTCAACAGGTTGTTTTTTTGTTTTGTTTTGTTAATGGTTTCTTTTGCTGGGCAAAACCTTTTTAGTTTGATGTCGTCCCAATTGTTTCTTTTTTCTTCTGTTTCTCTTACCTGAGGAGGCATTTCCAAACCAATATTACTAAAAGCAGTGTCGGAGAGTTTGTTGCTTATGTTTTCTCTTAGGAGTTTTATGGTTTTGTGCCTTACATTTAAGTCTTTAATTCATTTTGAGATTATTCATGTATATGGTGCAAGAAAGTGGTCTAGTTTCATTCTGTGTGTCTTCTGTCCAGTTTCCTCAACACTATTTATTGAATAGATTGTCTTTGTATATTTATTCCACTGTGTATTCGTGCCTCCTTTCTTAGCTTAATTGACCATATAGACTTGGGTTTATTTCTGGGCTCTCTGTTCTGTTCCATTTATCTATCTTCCTGTTTTTACTGCCAGCATCTTGCTGTTTTAATTACTATAACATTGTAGTGTAGTTTAAAATCAGGTAGTGTGATACCTCCATATTTGTTCTTTTTTCTCAAAATTGCTTGGCAATTTGGAGTCTTTCATGGATACATAGAAATTTTAGGATTATTTGTTCTAGTTCTGTGAAAAATTTCATTGACATTTTGATAGGAATTGTTTTAGATAGTATGGACATTTTAACGATGTTAACTCTTCCTAGCCACGATCATGTTATATCTTTCCATTTATTTGTATTTTCTTCAATTTTTTTCTTTAATGTCTTATACTTTTCTGAAGTTATATCTTTTACCTCCTTGGTAAAATTTATTGCTAGGTATTTCATACATGTTTGTAGAATTATAAATAGGATTGTTTTCTTAATTTTACTGTCTGATAATTCGTTATTGGTATATAAAAATGCATCTGATTTCTGAATATTAATTTTATATCCTTCTACTTTGCTGAATTTAATTATTAGTTTTAATAGTTTTCTAGGGGACTTGTTAGGGTTACCTATATATAGAATCATGTTATCTGCAAATAATGACAGTTTTAATTCTTCCTTTCAAATTTAGATGCCTTTATTTCTTTTTCTTGTCTTATTGCTATGGCTAGGATTTCCAATACTATGTTGAATGAGAGTGATAAAAATAGATATCCTTGTCTTGTTCCTGATTTTAAGGAAAACGTTTTTAGTTTTTCACCATTTGATTTAATGTTAGCCGTAAATTAGTCAAAAAATGGCCTTTATTATGTGTTCTCTCTGTTTCCACTTGGATGAGAATCTTTATCATAAATGGATGCTGGATTTTGTCAAATGCTTTTACTGCATCTGTTGATATGATCATATGATTTTTATCCTTCATTTTCTTTATGTGGTATATCATGTTAATTAATTTGCAGATACTGAATCAGCTTGCATCAAGGAATAAACCTCACTTGATCATGGTGTAGTATCTTTTTTAATGTATTTCTGAATTTGATTTGCTAATACTTTGTTGAAAATTTTTGCATCTATGTTAATCAGGGGGTATTGCCATATAATTTTATGGTTTTGTAATGTCTTTGTCTGGTTTTGAAATTAGGGTAATGCTGTACTTTAAAATGAGCTTGAGAGCCTTCTCCCCTCTTGAATTTTTTGGAATATTTGAGAAGAATGTGTATTAATTCTTCAAATGTTTCATAAAATTCAACTGTGAAGCCATTATCCAGAACTTTGGCTTGTTGGGAGTTTTATTATTATTATTATTATTTATGCTATTTTATTGGTAGTTATCAATCTGTTCTGATTTTCTGTTTCTTCTTGCTTCAGTCTTGAAAGATTGTATTTTTCTAGGAATTTTTTTATTTCTTCCAGGTTATCCAATTTATTGGCATGTAATTGTTCTCAGTATTTTCTTGTAATCTTTTGTATTTCTGTGGTGTCAATTGTCACTTCTTTTCATTTCTGATTTTATTTATTTTGGTCCTCTTTTTATTTCATAATGAGTTTGGCTGAAGATTTATCAATTTTATTTACCTTTTCAAAGACCCAGCTCTTGGTTTTATTGATCTTTTAAATTGTTCTTTTAGACTCTACTTCATTTATTTCCACTCTGATCTTTATCAGTTCCTTTCTTCTTCTCACTTTGAGCTATGTTTGTTTGGCTATATTTGGGCCTGTATAGCAATGAAGTTCCCTCTTAAAACTACTTTGGCTGTGTCCCATTGATTTGGGGTCATTGTATTTTCATTATCATTTTTTTCAAGGTATCTTTTTATTTCTTCCTTAATTTCATTGCTAAGCAATTTATTGTTTATTACCATGATTTTTAGCCTCCATGTTGTTGTCTGCTTTTCACTTTTCTTCTTGTAATTGATTTCTAGTTTCATACCATTGTAATGCTTGGTATGATTTCAGTCCTAAATTTATTGAGCCCTGTGTTGTGGCCAAACATATGGTCTGTACTGGAAAATATTCCATGGGTATTTGAAAAGAATACATATTCTGCTGCTTTGGGGTGTAGTGTTCTAAAAATATCAATTAAATTAATCTAGTCTACTGTGTCATTTAAGACAGCTGTTTTCTTGTTGACTTTCTGTCTGGAAGATCTATACATTCATGTCAATAGGGTATTAAAGTCCCCTACTATGATTATGTTACTGTCAATCTCTCTCTTTATATCTGTCAAGATTTGCTCTATATATTTAGATGCTCCTTAGTTTGTGGTGTGTAAATATTCACATGAATTATATCTTCTTGTTAGATTTAACCCTTTATCATTATGTAATATTCTTGGTCCCTTATTATAGCCTTTATTTTAAAGTATAATTTTACTGATTTAAGTATTGCTACCCTGGCTTTTTTTTATTTCCATTTACATAAAATATCATTTTCCATCCCTTTATTTTCAGACTGTGTGTATCTTTTGATCTGAAGTGGGTCTCTTGTAGGCAACATATATATGAGTCTTTTTTTTTTTTATTCTGCCACCCTGTCTTAATTTGGGCATTTAATCCATTTACATTTAAAGTAATTATTGATAGGTATATAGTTGTTGCCATTTTATTATTTATATTTCTGAGATTTTATTTTTCTCTTAAAGAAGTCCCTTTATCATTTCTTGTAATACTAGTTTGGTAGTGATGAATTTCCTTTTTTTTCTGTCTAAGAAGCTCTTTATCTCTCTTCAATTCTAAATGAAAGCCATGTTGGGTAGAGCAATCTTAGTCGTAGATCTCAGCTTTTTAACACTTTGAATATTTCTTGCCAATCTCTTCTGGCCTTCAAAGTTTATGATGAGAAATCAATTGACAATCTTATGGAAGCTCCCTTGTAGGTAACTAACTGCTGTTCTTTCACTGCTTTTAGGATTCTCTCTTTGACTTTAAGCTTTGACATTTTACTTATTATGTGCCTTGGAGTGGGCCTCTTTGAGTTGATCTTTTTTGAGACTCTCAGTGCTTCCTGGACATGTATGTCTATTTCCTCATCAGGATAGGGATGTTTTCAGTTATTATTTTTTCAAATACATTTTCAATCCCTTGTTCTCTCTGTTCTTCTTCTGGTATCCAAATTGATATGCTTGATATCCCAGAGGTTTCTTAAACTATCCTTGTGGGCTTTTTTTTTTTCCTGCATAAAAGGGGGGGTCTTTTTTTTGATGTTTTGATTGGTTTTTTTCTACTACCTTATCTTTGAAACTGCTGATTCAGATTTCTGCGTCACCTAATCTGTTGTTGATCATATTTAATTATTTTTATATCAATTATTGTATTTTTCATTCTGACTGGTTCTTTTTTATGGTTTCCATATCTTTGTGTTAATTCTCACTGAGTGGATCTGTTTTTCCCCCTAAAATCATTGAGTTTTTTTTATAACCAGTATTTTGAACTCTGTATCAGATAGATTGCTTGCCTCCATTTAGTTTAGTTCTTTCTCTAGAGTTTTGTTCTTTTATTTGAGAGATG
Source organism: Pteropus medius (assembly GCF_902729225.1). NCBI lineage: Eukaryota > Metazoa > Chordata > Mammalia > Chiroptera > Pteropodidae > Pteropus > Pteropus medius. The sequence goes on along the minus strand of NW_024344437.1, from coordinate 369,764 downwards.
TTTCTTTGTTTCCTCATTTTGGCTGCCTCCCTGTGTTTATTTCTATATTTTAGGTATATCTGCTACATAAGTCTTTGCTGGGTGGTCTTATGTAGGTATATCTGCTACATAAGTCTTATGTAGGTATATCTGCTACATAAGTCTTTGCTGGTTGGTCTTATGTAGTAGGTGTCCTGTGGGGCCCAGTGGTGTAGTCTCCCTAGTCATATGAGCTGGATTGTGTGTGCCTTCATGTTGTAATTGAGCCTTGAATTCTTTTGTATATAAATGGGTAGGATTGACCCTCAGGATTACTGCCTCTGAGAATTCACAGTGACTGCAGTAACTGGGAAGTTTTATTGGGACTGATCCCACAGAGTATGACTCACTATAGGAGGGATCTTGTTTTTTCTGAGTCCATCCTTTGAGTATGTTGTTTGTGGAGTTAATCACTTGGTGCTCTGGTGTGGTATAAGCTGGTCATCGGGTATATTGGTTCTTGGGCCTCTTAGCAGGGGTTTCGGCGGTAACCTAGGTCAACTGCTGTCTGTGCCTAACCTGGGGCAACCTTGTAAGTACTACAAAGTGATCTGCAGTTGGTATCTTCCTGTGCTGGGCTTATAGGCACATGGGAATGGCTATTCTACCGACTGGGGCCTGCTGCCACAAGTGCCAGGCTGGGAGCCTATTAGCAAGAATTCCAGGGCATGCTCCAACCAGCCACTGATTGGGGTTTGTGGGCCTTTCAGAGATTTTGAGGTAGCCCACAACATGGGCCAATGCTGACCACTTGTGAATAACAGCCTCTGAAAGAGGTTGCGGCCTGTGTGTGAGCTGGGTGTGGCAGATTCTCAGGGAATCTCAGGGGTAGGATGAGTTTGTTGGAGACTCAGATTTGCCACACGCCTGCCCCTACAGGTGTGTTGGGGGAAAGCTTAGTAAAAGAACAAATTAACACCTGTAGGCACTTTAGTCCCAGAGAGAGCTGCCCCTTCAGCACTTGCCCTGAAGCCAGATAATTTAGTTCCTCTCTATACGTCCCTGGCACTTTTCAGGCTGCTGTCCATTGCTGGAACTCAGAGAAAATACATCAGTGAGTAAGTTCATGTGTGGGGCTTTTGAGAGGAATGCCTGGGATTCTAGCAGCCCTCCATTTCAACATGATGGAATTCTTCTGATTTTCATAGCTATATGTTATGGGACTCTACTTCCAGACACTGGTGCTCTGGACTGGGCAACCTAGTGTGGGGCTGGGACCCCTTGCTCCTCAGGGAAGAAATAGTGATGGAAAACTTTCTGACGCTGGAGAATGAAATAGACATACAAGCCCAGGAATCACAGAGTCCCAAACAAGATGAACCCAAACAGGCCCACAACAAGACACATCATAATTAAAATGTCAAAGGTTAAAGAGAAAGAGAGAATTTTAAAAGCAGCAAGAGAAAAGCAGTTAGTCCATCACCATCAAACCAATATTACAAGAAATGTTAAGGGACTTCTTTAATAAAAAATAAAAGATAAAAAATATGAATAATAAAATGGCAATAACTACATATCTATCAACAATTACTTTAGATATAAATAGATTAAATGTTCCAATCAAAAGACATGAGGTGGGACAAGGGGACAGCGGCATCTGGCTTCCAAACTTGCTCCTGAGGACTCTGGATGCTTTCTGCTATCATGTTCCATGCCAAAGGTTGACACCGGCAGAAAACAGTTTCAGGCGAGAATGTTCCTTCCTATAGCAAGACAATAGAAGTATCTGCCAAGCCTTAATTCTCAAATGGGTTTTTCATTGCTAAAAATAATTTTTTAAATCCTAAGAGAAGATCATAAAAAATTGCATAGATAATAGAGGCTCTGTTCATCCCTCTGGCGACCAAATCAAAGTTGCGACGTAAATAAGGAGCAAGCAGCAAGGGAAAATCACCTGGGATCTTGATAAACAAGTCATACAACCAGGGAGAAATACAAGAAAGCGCCCTGCAACAGCAGAAGGTAGGACAGAGCGAGGACGTGGGGCTGCCCAGCCCAAGCAGCTGAGTGAGATGGAGGCTGCGGCAGTGGCAGACGCCTCTTAAAGGGGTCGCATCTGTGAGCGGATTTTTGCAGTGACGGACCTGCTCACTCTGAGCACCAGTGCCAACCCAGCTGCGTGCAGGAAGCACGAGGGATTTACAAGGAGATATTGTCAGAGAGAGGGTTGAGGCAGGACTCACTCGGTACAGAAGAGCGGGTGGTATCCATTGTTCTGTTGAGCCCTCCCCTCTACCAGTGGGTGAACACAGCGCCACCATAGCCATGAGATCATCAACCTGGATAACAGTCACTCTGCCCAGAGGATTCCTTGAAACCCAGCCTCACCCAACTCGCAGCCCCACCCGAGCCACATCCAGGTATATCCTCAGCGAGTCAGGTGCTCCTTGCTGAGCAGTGCCTGGACTCATATAGGAGGCAGCTAGCCTCAGTTTCTGGTGTGCCCTTTTGGGGCAACTATATACACAGCATCTGTGGATTGCTTGCTGAATCTTAACAGGTGGCCCTAGAGAGGTAGAGGCTTGGGCTAAGTTTGGCCTGCAGCTAAACCCTCTCAGGACTGTGCTACTGAATACCTACTTCACAAATCCACACTAATAAGACCAAGAGACTTAGAAGCTTTGCTTAGGACATAGAAACAGACATTAAAGGCAGCCAAAATGGGAAGACAAAGAAGCAGAAATTATATGAGAGAACAGATCAGAGATCCAGATATAATGGAGTCAAGTAATCTAACAGATGCAGAGTTCAAAACGCTGGTTATAAAGATGCTCAACAAACTTTTGAGAAGTGTAGAGAACTACATCAAAGAGATAAAAAATATAAAAATGGAAATGGAAATTATAAAAGGGAACCAGTCTAAAATGAAGAACACATTATCTGAGATAAGAAGTATATTAAATGGAATAAACAAAGGAATAAACAAAGTGAATAAAGAAAAGGATCAAATGCCCTATCTAGAGGACGGGAAAGCCGAGGACACACAAGCAGAATGTCAAGAGATAAGATGCCAAGACTATAAAAATAATTTAAGGAGCAAATGGGACACTACTAAGGGTCTGGATATCCATCTGATCAGCGTACCTGAAGAAAATCAAGATGTTGAACAGCTGTTTGAAGAAATAATGATGGAAAACTTCCTTAACCTGGTGAAGAAAATGGACATAAAACCCCATTAAACTCAGAGAGTCCCCAAAATCAGGGATCCAAAGAGGCCCACACCAAGAAATCGTAATTAAAATGCCAAAGTTTAATACAAAGAAAGAATATTAAAAGCAGCAAGAGAAAAACAAATAGTTACTTTTAAGGAACGCCCATAAGACCGGCAGCTGATTTCTCAAAAGAAACTATGCAGGACAGAAGGGTTTGGCAAAACATATTTGACAGGATGAAGACCTGGGATCTACAACCCAGGATACTTTATTCAGCAAACCTATCATTTAGGGTTGAAGGACAGATAAAGAGCTTCTCAAACAAAAATAAGCTAAAGGAATTTATCACCACCAAGCCAGTATTACAGAAAATGTTGGAGGGACTTCTTTAAAAAGAAAAAATACAAAAGATACACTTCAGATGAAAAGACACAAACAGACTAAAAGGAAGAGAATGGAAAAAGATATTCCTTTGATGTACCTAGAAGATATTTAAGTCAGAGACAGATAAACACTATATGATTTCACTAATATGCAGAATCTAAGGAATAAAAAGAACAAACTAATCAAAAAAGACTCGCAAATATAGTAGACATTGGTGTCAGACAGAAGGATGGGGATTTGGGGGGCTGGGAGAATGGAGTGTAGGATCAAAGAAGTACATATTAGTAGCTGATGGATGGTCACAAGAATGGGGAACACGACACAAGGAATGCAGTTAACATTAATATGTTGGCTAGGTGGAGGGTCAAGGGAGAGAGGGAGAAATTGGAGGGATTATTTTACAAACTATATGGATGTCTAGCTAATGTACTGTATACTTGAAACTAATTAAATTAATTTTAAAAAGACATGAGGTGACTGAATGGATAAGAAAACAAGACCCTCACATATATCTGCCTACAAAGATATACACTGATTGAAAATAAAGGGATATAAAAACATTTTTCATGAAATGGCAACAACAAAAAAAGCTGAGATAGCAATACTTATACCAGACAAAATAGACTTTAACAAGAGACAAAGAAAGATCCAGTAATCCCACTTCCGAGTGTTTATCTGAAGAAATCCAAAATAATACCTGAAGAGGCATATGCATCCATATGTTCAGTGCAGCATTATTTACAATTATATGGAGGTAAGCTGGGTGTCTGTCAGTGGATGAATAGATAAAGAAGAGATAGTACATATATACAATGAAACATTACTCAGCCATAAAAAAAGAATGAAATCTTGTTATCTGCAACAATATGCCTGAACTTAGAGGGTATTGTGCTGAGTAGAGTAAGTCAGACAGAGAAAGACAAATGTCATATGATTTCACTATATGTGGAATCTAGAAAATAGGATAAATAAACGAACAACAGAAATAAGCTCATAGATATAGAAGTTTATGTATTTTATTAGGGTAATTTTTTTAGAAACTATAATTTATTCTGGGGATTTTTTTTTTTGGTTAGTTATATTACTTTTATTTTCTACTTCATTTATTTTCATTTTCCACTCAGAGATGTGTCTTACAATTGGCTAATTTTCTCTATAGGAATGTCTAATTTGCTACTTAATTGATCCATTGAGTTTTTTTTTTCCCAATGCTATACTCTCATTTTGAAGCATTCTATATGAAGTTTTTATTTTTATATTTGTCTTTTTCTTTCTATCAATTCTTATTTTTTCTTTATATATATTTCTTCTTTTATGTATCTAATATTTTAAACACATTGTATAATTATTTTACACTATTTTTTTAAAGGGTCCAAATTTCCTATATATTTACATATTAGATAAACCAATAGAGACTTTTTCCCCCATCTAGAATCCAGGCAGAAACAGCATGCTCTGTTAGAGGATAGATTTTTATTCTTATATATTTTTTCTAGTATCCAGGCTTAATGCTTGGGGTCTCAAACAAAATCCCCACCTTATGTTTCCTATCCGCATATGGGCAATGAAATGCAATCCACTCTAGGTAGCCACAATATTAGCTAATTTGCTCAGCATTGATTTTTATTTCTCTCTTTTATTCTGCCTTCTTGGAGGTATCCCTTTTATTATTATAAAATATACAATAAAATATTTATTACATTTAAAATACTTACAATAGGAAGGTTTTTAAGTATCCACTTCACAATATTGTCATTGTAATTCATTAGAAAAACTGTTATTGAGTGAACATGGCACATAGCCTTTCCTCTATAGTGGTGCTTATGGACTGCTTTTTATACTACTAGATTGACATTTGTACTAAGAATTCTCATTTCAGAGATACCATGGCTGAATCAGAGATAACTCATCCAAACTCTGTGTGTGTGTGTGTGTGTGTGTGTGTGTGTGTGTGTGTGTGTGTGTGAGAGAGAGAGAGAGAGAGAGAGAAAGAGAGAGAGCTCTTAAGAACTTAACTTTCTGTACATGACCACTTTGGCACAATGATTTAATTACTGAGAAAAGGGAGATCTTTAGAAACATGACAAAGTGAGAGACGTCCCCAGATCTCTCCCCTTGAAACAATAATAAGCTGAACATCTAAAACTCAACAAAAAACACCCCAACTGCGCACCAGCACATCTGAATGTGGAATCCATAAGAGCTACCACAGGTCAGAACCCTGGTGTCGGGTGGTGGACTCAGAGAAATAAAGAAGCTGCCTCTCGCAGCCACCAGAGCTTCCTTCAGGAGGAGGAGGAGAGGAGAAGGAGAGGCGAGTTCCTGTGGCGGGTTTCCTAAACAGCCCTGCCTGGAAATGCTGCAGGGCCCAGTCATCAGGGCAGAAAGCAGAGAAGCAGGACAAGACCGCAGAGGAACAACAGTTGATTTTGCTGGCGAAGATTGCAAAACTGAGGCTGAGCTGCAGCCCCCAACACCCAACCCAGAAGGCTCTTTCCCCCATACCCTCCATCACTGATCACTGCAGAGCCCCAGGGGAAGTTGAGCAAATGCTTCCGAGGTTGTCGCTGACACTGAAGGGACTGAAACTGAGGGTAGCAAGCATGATTAAATATCTACACGAAAATTTAAAAAGCGTTATTAAGACTTTATATAAAGCAGGGACCCAAGAAGCTTAGACGCCACCTACTGGAAACCAAAAGAAAAATGCCTTCTTTGCAACAGGCTAAAGAGAGATCTTCATATAATAAATCATCTTTTTGGAAAAACTGTAGAATACACTTCCATTACTGCCCAGGCAATGAAATAGTCCATTAAACACCATGAACAACCAAGGTAACAAGGTATCTCAGAAAGAAAGAGAAAAATCTCCAGAAAATAAGCTTACATAGAAATATGCGACTTAAAGACAGAGAATTCAGGATGGTACTTCTGAAACAACTCAAATCAACAATTTCAGTAATTAAAAAAACAACTAAATGAGCAGAGCAAGGAGATTGAAACTCTCAAAAAGAACCAAATAGACTTCTGGATATAAAGAACACATGGCAAGAGTTGAAAAATGAAATAGCAAGCTTGGGAAATACAGTTGACCAAATGGAGGAAAGGACCAGTGAGATTGAAGACAGAAATCTAGAAATAAATCAGAAAGAAAAAGAGAGAAACCAAAGAATAAACAATAATAAAAGAGAAATACAAGAACTAGCTGATAACATCAGGAGAGGAAACATAAGAATAATGGGCATTCTCGAAGGGAAGGAAAAGGAGCAGGAATTAGAAGGCATTTTCAGACAAAGAGTTGACGAGAATTTCCCAAATGTAAGGAATGAGCTGGAGTTTGGAATTCAAGAAGTCAACAGAATACCCAATTATCTCAACCCAAGAAGGCCTTCACCAAGACATATTGTACTAAAAATCAGTGACAAAGACAGAATTCTCAGTGGAGCCAGGGAGTAAAAAGCGGTAACATATAAAGGTAAGCCCATTAGATTATCCTCAGACTTCTCAGCGCAAACCTTACAAGCCAAAAAGGAATGGAATCAAATATTTAAACTATTAAGTGAAAGAACTACCAGCCTAGAATAATTTAGCCAGCTAAGTTCTCCTTTAGATATGAAGGAGAAATTAAGACTTTTCCGGACACACAAAAATTGAGAGAATTCTCCACTATGAGGCCTACACTACAAGAAATACTGAAAGGGGTCAGTTCACCTAAAACAAAATGACCAAAAAAAAAGAAAAAAGCATAATTAGGAGTAAAGTGACCATCAGGTAAATAGAAGCAGAGGAGTGCAACCCTTACTAAGAACAGGGCATTATAAGCTTCAATAATAAGAAGAGAATTGTCATAACAAGATAGTAATGAAAGTTCAGCATACATAAGAACAAATTGAGATAACAGTGACTGAAAACAGAGGATCCAAAGATCCATATTCGCAAAGGGGATTGGAGATAAGGCATGCACAGAAGAAAATGGATGACTGTATATATACATAACTATCCTTTTTGTATTCATAATGGTAACCACACATCAAAGATTTAGAACCAAAGTATATAACATAAAACAAGAAGGACCAGAGGGAAAACCCACAAAAGACAACCAAAATAAAGAAAAGAGAAGCACAAGAACAAGGAAGCAATGGAAACACTGAGCTAACAGAAAGCAAAAGATAAAATGACTATAAGAAGACCTCATATTTCAATAATCACCCTAAATGCAAATGGACTAAACACACCAATAAAAAGCCAAAGAGTTACAGAATTAATCAAAAAACAAAACCCAACCATACACTGCCTCCAGGAGACACATCTCAGCCCCAAAGACAAATATAAACTCAGAGCGAAAGGGTTAATAATATTTCAAGCAAATGGCATTCAGAGAAAAGCAGGAGTAGTGGTACTAATATCAGATGAAATAGACTTCAAAATAAAAAAGGTAAAGAAAGATACTGAGGAACACTTCATAATGATAATTGGGAATCATACCCCAAGAAGACATAACACGTATTAATATCCATGCTCCCAATCAGGGAGCCTCATAATAGCTTCATAATAGGCTCCCTGATTGGAGGCATGGATATTAATACGTGTTATGTCTTCTTGGGGCATGATTACTAGCAAGAACTAAAGAGAGAAACAGACAAAAACACTATCGTAGTTGGGGACCTAAATACCTCACTGTCAAATATGGACAGATCATCCAAACAGAAAATCAATAAAGAAATAACATCCTTAAATGACACATTAGACCAGCTGGACATAATTGACATTTACTGAGCTTTCCATCCCAAAATAGCTGCTATACATTCTTCTCTAGAGCACATGGAACATTCTCAAGAGCACATGGAACATTCTCAAGAACAGACCACATACTGGGAAACAGAAATAGCCTCAACAAGTATAAGACGGTTCAAATCATACCAACCATATTCTCTGATCATAATGCTTTGAAACTAAAGAAAGAAATCAAGAACACAAATACATGAAGATTAAACAACATGCTGCTTAAGAATAACTGGGTCAAAGAAGAAATAAAAAGAGGTCAAGAGATACACAGAAAAAAATGATAATGATAATACAACATATCAAAACTTTTGGGACACAGCAAAAGCAGTAATAAGAGGAAAGTTCATATCATTACAAGCCTATCTCCAAAAACAAGAATGAGCCCAAATTAACAACCTAACGCTTCATGTTAAAAAAAAAAAAAAAAACTAGAAAAGGAAGAACGAATGTGGCCTAACGTCAGCAGAATGAAAGAAATCATCAAAATTAGAGCAAAAATGAATGAAATTGAAAACAAACAAAAAAAAGATAGAAAAAATAAATGCAACAAAGAGCTGGTTCTTTGAGAAGGTTAATAAAATTGACAAACCCCTGACTAGACTCACTAAAGAAAAAAGAGAAAGGACACAAATAAAATCAGGGATGAAAGAGAGGAACTTATGACTGACATTGCAGAAATACAAAAGATCATACAAGAATACTATAAAAAAGTATAGAACACCAAATTTAATAACCTAGGAGAAATAGACCAGTACTTGGAAAAAAACAACCTTCCTAGATTGAATCAAGAACTGGAAAATCTAAATAGATACATCAGCAGTATGGAAATTGAAACAATCATCAAAAACCTACCCAAAAGTAAAAATCTAGGACCAGATGTCTTCACCAGTGAATTCTACCAAATATTCAAAGAAGATTTAATATCTATTTTTCTCAAACTCTTCCAAAAAATTGAAGAGGAGGCAATACTTCCAAACACATTTTATGAGGCCAATATTACTCCAATAACAAAATCTTGTAAAAATAACACACATAAAAAAGAAAACTACAGACCAATATCTCTCATGAACACAGATGCAAAAATCGTAAGATACTAGCAAACTGAATACAGAAACATATTAAAAAGATTATACACCATGATCAAGTGGGCTTCATCCCAGAGGCAAAGGGATGGTTCAACATGTACAAATCGATTAATGTGATACACCACATAAACGAATTAAAACATAAGAATCATATGATCATATCAATAGATGCAGAAAAAGCCTTCGCCAAGATGCAGCATCCATTTATGATCAAAACGCTTAACAAAATCGGTATAGAAGGAAAGTACCTTAACGTAATAAAGTCCATCTATGACAAACCCTCAGCCAACATTATACTGAATGGTGAAAAACTAAATACCTCCCTCTAAGATCAGGAACAAGGCAAGGCTGTCCACTATCACCACTGTTATTCAATATAATATTGGAAGTCCTCGCGAATGCAATCAGGCAAGAGAAAAATATAAAAGGCATCCAAATAGGAAACGAAGAAGTCAAACTGTCACTATTTGCGAATAACATGATTCTTTATATAGAAAATCCTAAAGACTCCACAAGAACACTACTAGAAACAATAAGCAAATACAGTAAAATCTCTGGATACAAAAATCAACATTCAAAAATCCATAGCTTTCCTATAGTCTAATAATGAAGCATCAGAAAAAGAAGTGGAAAAAATAATTCCTTTTACAATTGCAACACAAAGAATAAAAGACCTAGGAATAAATTTAACAAAACATGTGAAGGACCTATTAATGAAAACTATAAGATCCTATTAAAAGAAATCAAAGAAGATACAAAGAAATGGAAAGATATTCTGTGTTCTTGGATTGGAAGAATCAATATATTTAAAATGAACCTATTACCTAAGGCATTACACAGATTTAATGCAATCCCCATCAAAATATCATTGGCATTTTTTTAAAGACATAGAACAAAAAATCATCAGATTTGTATGGAAGCACAAAAGACCCTGAATTGCCAAAGCCATCCTGAGAAAAAAGAACAAGGCTAGAAGCATCACACTACCTGACTTCAAATTATACTACAAAGCGACACTAATCAAAACGGCATGGTATTGGCAGCAAAACAGACACACGAACAAGTGGAACAGAATCGAGAATCCAGAAATAAACCCATATTTATATGGGCAAATAAGTTTCAACAAAAAAGCCAAAAACAACAGTGGAGAAAGGAAAACCTCTTCAATAAATGATGCTGGGAAAACTGGAAAGCCACCTGTGAAAGAATGAAACTAGACTTTTGTCTATCACCACACACCAAAATTAAGTCAAAATGGATTAAGAACCTAAATATAAGACCTGAAACAATAAAATGCATAGAAGAAAACATAGTAACTAAACTCAAGGACCTTGGACTTAAAGAGGATTTTATGAATTTGACCTCAAAAGCAAGGGAAGTAAAAGCTAAAATAAATGAATGGGACTACATCAAACTAAAAAGCTTCTGCTCAACAAAAGAAATCACCAACAAGGTAAAAAGAAAGCCATCCAAATGGGAAAATATATTTGTAAGCAACACCTTCAATAAGGGCCTAATATCTAAAACATATGAAGAACTCATATAACTCAGTAACAACAAAAACACAGACAATCCAATCAGAAAAGGAGCAGAGGACCTGAACAGACACTTCTCCCTAGAGGACATACAAATGGCCAACAAATTTATGAAAAGATGCTCAACATCGATAGCTATTAGGGAAATGCAAATCAAAACCACAATGAGATACCATCTCACACCTGTTGGAATAGCTATAATCAACAGGAGAAGTCTTAACAAATGCTGGAGAGGAGGTGGAGAAAAAGGAACTCTTATACACTGTTGGTGGGACTGCAAATTGGTACAGCCACTATGGAAAACAGTATGGAGGTTCCTTGAAAAACTAAGAATTGATCTACCACATGATCCAGCAGTCCCTCTACTGGGTATTCACCTCAAAGACTTTAAAACCCATATCCAAAAAGATGTTTGCACACCGATGTTCATAGCAGCATTATTCACAGTAGCCAGTAGATTGAAGCAACCGAAGTGTCCTATGATAGATGATTGGCTAAAGAAGCTGTGGTACATATATACGATGGAATATTACTCAGCCATAAGAAGAAATGAAATATTGCCATTTATGACAATACGAATGAACCTCAAGATAATCATTCTAAGCTAAATAAGCCAGACAGAAAAAGATGAAAATCACATGATATCACTTTTATGTGAGATATAAACCTAAAAGCAAAAAAATGAGCAGGACAAACAAACAGATTCATGGACATGAACTATAGGCTAGTGGTTACCAGAGGACTATAGACTAGTGGTTACTAGTGAGGTTGGGAGGAGGGGAGAGATAGATAGGATAAGGGGGTCAAATATAGGGTTAAAGGGTAGGGAGAAGTAGGTAAAGGGGATCAAATATATGGTAGCTGAAGGAAACTTGCCTTTCAGTAGTAAACACACAATAGACTATACAGATGTCAAATGATAATGTACACCTGAAAATTATATAATTGTATTAACCAATGTTACCCCAATAAACTTAATTTAAAAAATAAATAAAAATAAATAAAAAATAATTACTGATAAATCTCTGATATTTCTTGTAATATATTCATAGATATCCATGTCAATCAAAAAAATTATTTGAAAGATTATTTTAATTATATAATTTTATTGCTTTACATAATGCATTCTTTACATAGACAGCATCTCATAGCAAGATATTAATGAGCACAAAAAAGAAACATTGTAAACCAAGTTTCCATATGAAAAAGACAGGCTAGTTACAGAAAGAAATCTAACTGTGGGCAGTGAACTCACGATGCAATATATATATATATTGATATATATATATATATATATATATATATATATATATATATATATATATATATATATAATGATTATATATCGATATATATATATATATATATATCTTACTGTTGAATTATATACTTGAAACTAACTGAATTTCATTAACCAATGTCACCATAAAAAAGCTAAATAAATAAATTTTAAAAATGAAAAGAGAACATTTGATAAGGTAAGGAAAATTGGATAGAGCCTGAAAAAACTTCTCATGTATCATTAATTATTGCTAGTGACAGATAAATAAAGGAGAAAAGGCAATCACAATTTGAAGCCAGTGAATAAAAACTGTCTCAGTATTTCCCTAACAGCATGTATACAAATATGTATTTAATATAAAGCATTTGAAAAACTCTTTCTTAACTTGTATCCTTTTTTAGTGTCTAAGTTGAAAAGGATCTAGGACAGGATTGGTGAAGAGTCAAGTGAGACTTCAATCAAGCAACTCAGTTTCTATATGAAACAAGTTTTAACTTGCCTCATTTGTTATCTTGACTATTTATCCATTCTTTTCCTTGGCTACAATCCATAAAACTGCAACTGCATGAAAAATAAATGCAAAAGTACAAAAGACACAGACAACAAAAAAGCACCATTTTTGTTTTATCTGGCTTATCTCTATCCTTACCACTTGCTTGACTTTCAATGCCAGGAAATATCTTCAAGTGAGAGAATTAGTGTGTGTCAGCCAAGTAATATCTTTCCTCCTTCATATCCCTTATCTACCTGCATACTGTAGCTGACCTTAATTTTTGTAATTCAACAGGAAGCCTTTTTTGTTTGTCTTTGAAAACCACTTTAATACATCTGTTATATAATTATCCACAAAAATAACACAAAGAGAAACATGGAAACAAAAACATCTTTCCCTTTCTTCCATGAATCAAAATGTCTCTGGGTGTTTGCTTCTATAAGCAGTTGATCTTCCTACATTAAGGCAAAAACTTTAGTTTGGAATTTTTATTTATTATTATTCAGATCTCACTAATGTCCTCCATTGTGGGAAGCAACACAGGTTTTCCAAGGATAACATAAAACAAAGTAAATAATAATCCCTTCCCTGAGAAAGCTTTCATTGTAATGAAGAAACATGGCAAATGCACATTTAACACACTCCCAAATGGAAAAATTCAGCAGAAAATACATAATTAAATAAAATCAAATGCAATGGGATCCTCTATTTAAAATAAATTCACAATATAAAAAATTAACTTAATAATATACATATAAGTACAAATTTAGCTTTGGAAGAAGAAACTTGCCACTTTAAAGATTCCCTAGTGCAGCAAATCAAGAGATGGAATCTCTGAATGTTACATTGCAGTTTAACAAATATTCATTTGTTCAGGAAATTTTTTTTTGAGAATCCAATATGCACTCATTCATACATATTCTTTCAAAAATTGTAAATTGAGCACCTCTGCACTAACATATTGTTAGGTGCAACCGCAAACAAAAGAACCACAACTTCTAAACTCATGGACTTTTCAGACTTTGAGGTAGCATAAAATAAATAAGTAAATGGGCAAACATAAAACAAATGTGATAAGTGCTCTTCTAGGGAAAGAATAACTTTCCCAACCCAGTTTCAGGAAGGGCTTCTTAGAAAACATGATTTCTTATTTTCCTATCTGAAATTTGAAGACAATATTACATTAATTTAAAGAAGAGAGAAGAAAAGTGTGTTTCTAGCAAGAGAAACTTACAAGTGTGCAGGCTAAATGCATGCGATGCATCCAAGGAGGTGAGCACTTAGGTATAGCAAAAATCTAGAGCTCAAACGAGTGAATAACAAAGAGGAGTTTGGAGAAATAGGCAAGGAGTCAATCTTGTAGGACCACGTAGCCATGTAAAGGAGTTGTGTTTTATTATTGAAATAGAAACAGGAAACTACTGGAAATATCACTCAACTCTGGCTAAGGTCTGCTCAAGAGGCTGCTAGAGGAATACAGGTGATAGGTGACAGCGGCCTGAACAGGGTGATTGTATGAGGATAAAGAGATAATGTTGAGGAGAATAGACATGACATGGTAATTCATTGGATGTAGGACAGAGGATAGGAAAGACTGAAGAGTGATGCCTTAGTTCTACCTACTGCAATTAGGTTAAAAGTAGTACAGTTCACAAAGATAAGGAGAGCAAGAATGGACCTAATAGGGACAAAACAATGAGTTCACTTAAGACGTGTTATTTTGAAGACCTTACATGGCTTCAAAGTAGTGGACATCTAGTATGTGAATGGAAATACAGGTCTAGAAATTAGGACAGAGTTCTGTGTTAGTGACAGTAATTTACATATTTTTCTATTGACAATAATAAAAAACATGGGAGACGATAAGATCTACAAATACCAATAGGCATATGAAAAGATGCTCAATGTCATTAATCATCAGGGATATGCAAATTAAAACCACAATGAGATATCACCTCACACTTATCAGAATGGCTACCCTCAATAAATCAACAAACAACAAGTGTTGGTGAGGATGTGGAGAAAAGGGAACCCTCGTCCCTGTTGGTGGGACTATAAATTGGTATGGCCACTATGGAAAGAATTTTGGAGGTTCCTCCAAAAATTAAAAATAGAACTACCATATAACTGAGCAATTCCACTTCTGGGTATTTATCTGAAGAAATCCAAAACACTAATTTGAAAATATATATGCACCCATATGTTCATTGCAGCATTATTTACAATAACCAAGATATGGAAGCAACTTTAGTGGCTCTCAGTAAATGAATGGATAAATAAGAGTGGTACAATACAATGGAATATTACTCAGCCATAAAAAAGAATGAAATCTTACCATTTGTGACACAATGATGGCCCTAGAGGATATTATGCTAAGTGAAATAAGTCAGACAAAAAAACATATGATTTCACTTATATGTTGAATCTAAAGAACAAAATAAACAAACGAAATGAAAACAGACTCATAGATACAGAGAACAAATTAGAGATGGGAGTAAGGATGGGTGAAAAAGGTGAAGGAGTTAAAAAGTACACATTGGTAGTTACAAAATAATCACAGGGATGTGAAGTACAGCACAGGGAATATAGTTAATAATATTGTAATAGCCACGTATAGTGGCAGGTGGGCAATAGACTAATTGGGGGGATCGCTTACTTCATAAATTATATAAATGTCTAAACACTATACTGTACTCCTGAACCTAATATAAAAATAATATTGAATGTCAACTCTAATTGAAAAATTATAATTAAAAAAATTACAGAAAAAATGTCCTCATATGATTTATAATATTGATGGGTTTAACACAATTCTCATTCTGAAAAAAACAAAGAGTGTATTTTATTATTGCTAAGCAAAAAATGGGAAATGACGAAGAGGAAGCTAGTCAGCATAAGGGTATGACAATCTCAACAAAGAAAGTGCTAAAAAGAATCTAAGAATTAAACATGTTTCAGTGTCTAAGTGCTGTAAAATACTCTTAAATCTGTTATATCTAGCATGTAACAAGCTTGGTCATTATTTTAATTCTTCTCACTTACCCAAAGCTTTGAACCAGTCTATTTGGGGGATTTTTTTTTAAATATACAACTATTTTACTCATTTTTTAAATAATAGGAAAGATAAACCCAATGCTTATTTTAGAGGAATTTGTTATCATATTTGTTGAAATACTTCATGTCTTACTAGCTTTTTGATCAAGTTTATTAATGTTTCTAAACTTCAGTTTCTGTAAGTAAAATGGAATAGTAATTTTACCTATTTGTTTTTCTTTTAGAAATTGACATCTTATGATGGTGCTTTGCCTATCATATACATAGTTTATAAAATGAAAACAATGCTGCTAACCATAAAGTACCGTCTATGCAGACTTTTATTAGTTTATCATGGAAGTAAGATAGTATGACCAGTTTAATGGGGAGAAAGCCAAATCTTATTCTTGTGCAATGATACAGATAAAATACTAACAGTTGTCACTTTTGAACACTGTTCCAAGGACTTTATGTTCCAACGACTTTACATGAATTATCCAGTTAAACCTCAAGACAACTCTATGAAATGGGTATTCTCTTCATCTGATAGATGGAAAAACGAGATTTAGAGAAGCTAAGAAAATTACTTAAGATCGCGCAGATCTAAAGTATTGGATGTATGTCTTAAATTTAGGTCTATTTAACTCATATTTAATGTGCTTCATCACTAGGCTATAATGAATCCTGAAACTCATCAAGGGGATTAAAATATAATAATATCTGATAACACAACTGAAGGGAAGCAAATGTCATAGAATCTAGAAAAGAATAATTCAAATACAGATCAACATTGGTTGAGAGGGAGTGTTGTTTCTGAAGGTGATCAATTTTCAGTCACTAAAATGTATGTAATTGGAGCAGAGAAAATGTTCAAACCTGTTACACAACCTAGATGAAATAACCCACGTGACTCTCCAACACTCTTTGCTCTGATTGTTGTGTCCATCTCTGTAGTAATGGGTATACCAGATGACAAATCAACTAACCAACTGTTCTCTGACTAAAATGAAATAAATTTTTTGTGACTGTATAACAGAGAACACTTAATTTTGTAACTATGTAACAGAGAAATCTTAATTTTAAAAAGTTAATCAATTTCCCAAAGCCAGGTCATTCCTCAGTGAAATTATAAGGTGACTTTTCTGTGCCTGCAGAGTGGAGAACCGTGACCTGGACTATAAGTGATTTATCTTAAGTACATGTGTCTAATAATCTCAGGAAGGGACTAAAGGTTTTCTCTGTGCTAACTCTTAGCAGTATGAGAGTAGAGCAGGGGCTTGAAGCACAGAAATATGTCCCAAAAAAATCTGTTACATTTTTAAGAACCAGGTAAAATCTTTACTGTGTTTGGAAGAAACTTAACGTGAGCAACACACTGATGTAAGAATAATGTTGTGTTTTGTGAAGATAACCTAAACATCCAATATCAATGTTTTTAGTCCTCAGTACTTCAGAAAAGGTTACGATTTAATACCACAGCATTCATTCATTAGGATAAGTATTAAGTTGGTGCTAACAATATTTTACTAATCTTTGCTGTCAGTCTTTGGAAGTTAATTTAGGAATATGCAAGCTGAATCCACTTTCAGCTTTTTTGTGATAACCTACAGGGGGTTTGACCACCATAGAAAAATTACCATTTTAAATATGAGTCAGGGAGATGTAAAAGGCAACATGGTGAGCCCTATGGTAAATGTGACTCAATTCAATACCATTCAAAAGCTTATTGACATCAGAAAAGTTTTCTCAACAACAGGAGTACTGAAAAGAAGAAAACATTTCTAGTGCTGGAAAAATATATCATGGCATTGTGTGTCGGTGAAATATGTTTTATTCATTTGTGGTGAGCTGAAAGACCTGGTCATCCTTTTTCTTCTTGATTACTGTTTTGTAGTTGCATTAGTGTAAACTCCAATTAAGTAATGCCAGGCCAGTCATTGTAAGGAATGGCCAAATTCAATGAAAGTAACAATTTGACAAAACAAACTTACCTGTTGTATTTAGTATACTTGAGTTAAAACAATATTAAAAATCAAGAAATGGAAAAATGTGTTTCTAACTTTCAAATATTATAGTATTGCAGCCATTAACAAACTATTAGCATAATGATACTAAGGATTCAGTGAAAGCCAGTGGATGTTTAGTGACTCTACTCTGTGGAAAGCAGTGCAAGAGTGCACTGAATAATAAACATTATTCCAGGTTTTCTAGATGGGAGGAATATTAGATATAATGATGTTAATATTACACCCTTTAAAAACAAACATAAAATAAAGTAAAACAGCATATATGAAATGCTTTGCCATTTAAAAAAATCTAATCTTACATACTACACGATCAATACAGCAAATATTTGTTGTGTACCTACTAAGTGTAACAGGTAGAGACTACAAAGATATTTGTTAGATAGGCCAGGATCTCACAATGCTTAAAATCTATTTGGGAATTAAAAACTAAGGCCATAAAAAGTTAAATGAAAATAAAGTATTTTAATAATTATTTGAAATTCATAAAAATGAAACAAAGAAGGTAGAGTGTGATTAAAAGCAATCATAAAGAGGGTTGAATATATTGGTGACAAAAGGAAATTTAACTTTGGGTAGTGAACACACAGTGAAATATACATCTGACATTATTGAATTGTATACTTGAAACCTCTATAATTTTATTAACCAATGTCACTCCAATGAATTTAACTTAAAAAGAAAGCAATTGTATCATCACTATGAGTCAGAAGAGGAACAGATGAAGACTTTAACAGTTGGAAAGTATTCCAACTGTGCATGAGTAAAAGCATGAGGGAAAGAAAGTCTTTGGGGAGCAATGGACAAAACAATTTGGCCAGGTTGCCTTTTCTAAGACAAATTTAGTGCCCAGTTTTTGGGATCAGGTGTTAGGAGACCTGGGCTGTGGGTACACTTTTGCCACTTTATAGTCAAGGAAACTTAATCTATTTTTCTTCTCAGGCTTGTTTTCCCCGTTTGAAACATGAGCATATTATTACCTGCATTTTTTACCTTACAGAATTTTTGTGAGGTCCAAATAACATGATCTGTATGAAAGCACTATAAACACTGGCTAAACAAAAGAAAGGTAGAAATTATTGACAGTAGAATCTGGAAAAATGAGTTTGAAGCACATCGCAGATGCCATTGGATGAGACAAGGAGTTCTGAATTTATTTGATAGGGAGTACCCAGAAGTTTTTGAACAAGAGAGTGAAATAATCAGAGTGGTATTTGGAGGTTAATTAGATATCAGTGTAAGTGAACAGAATTGGAAACAAAAAGGGAAGTGGAAATATAGGGTGAGGACAGGGCTGCAAACCCTGTTATGTCTTGGACCTCATGTATAGAGAAGGGAGGAAGGGAATTTGAAAAATGTACATCAAAAAAAAAATTATGCTCAATAGGTTCAAAGAATGGAGATGCAATTTATCACAGTTGGTTAGGAGAAAGAACCAGTCTAGGAAAAGGAAGTTAGAAGAAGATGAGAAATTCCATTTAAATATGCCGAGTTCAAGCTCTTTAGAGGATATATACAAATGTAACTGGGCAACGGGCCTCTATAAATATGGAACTGACAAGCTGAAGTTAGAGATTTGTGTTGTTGCATCAGATGTTGCACACCTGATGGTAATAACTGTAAACAGAAGGAAACACGAGAACTAGAAGAGAGGAGAGGGTGAAAAGAGTAAATTATTGTGCAGTAGAACTTAAGATATATTTATAAGAAATTAAGTATGTAAAGTGGAATAAAAAAGGTTACTAGAATGTAGTTCTGCTAAATATTTAAATAGACTGTTAGTTGCAAATAGCAATTAAAAATCCTTTCTTATATAATAAGAATATTGTACAAATATGCAAAATTAAGTACATTATTGGAGTTTTCAAATAAGTACACATTTAGGCCCTGTAAACAAATTGGTTTTAAATAGTGCCTCTTCATAAAATAAATAAAAACTAAAACAGTGGGTTTAGTTCTTTTGCTTTGTATGTCCTTACAGTTAAATTTAAACCATTTTATGATAGCCATTTCACATAATTTTTTTAAAATTATAATGGTTTAATGAGAGAGGTTGCAATATTACAGAATCAGTTCATTTTTAACAAACTCATAAGTGGAAGAGGGTAGGAAAAAAAGAGCATTTGTGAATTTTAATGAGTGAGTCACTCACTAAATATGAGTAGGAGTGTCTAAAGAAGTGAGACTTCCAAGGGTTGGCCTTTGGGAGAAACTACAAGGTCTCAATCCCCAGTCCTCTCTATTTAATTCTAGACTCAGAACCCAACAGGCCAGGTGTTAACAGGGAATGGCTCCGCAAGGGGTTGAGGTGTAGGAGCACATATTAAAATAAAGCGAATGAGCAATGGTCCCAGGCTGCTGGAGTGGGTTCATTAGCAATGGGAGTACATTTGACTCAACCTATTATAGTCAGTAGCTTGCTGCTATGCTGTTGTGAACTCCTCTGGTCTTTTTGAAACTGTGCTACTCGCAGAAGAAAAAGCATTGAGAGCTTTGTTCCACTGCACACACATGTGCTCGGCAAGCAGCCACTTGATTCTCTCCAGTTGGTCACATGAAAACATTCACTGTTACTACCAGAAAAGGCAAAGGCTGCAGAGTTCTTCATGAGAACAGATAATCATTTTGAATGATTTAAAATGAAGAATGCTCTTTTGGCCAATAAGAAACTGAACACAGGAAACTGTACCAGGACATAAGGCCAGTTCACCCAGAAATAAGTTCTCAAATTCATGCAGTGTACATTTGCAGCCATATAGACTGCTAGAGTGTCTCCATGATATTAAGATTATGATATTAAATAGTACCCATACTGTTCACAATATTAAATTAACTCTGTATTTCAGAGCTTCATAGATATTACATATGTCATGTAATAACAATAACTAATATGAGCACCTTCTTAAGTGTGGTAAGCCTTTTACTTGAATTATTTCATTTAATACATAGACATAAACTGTGAACAAGGTTGTATTATGCTTCAGTTTCATCATCTGTGAAAGGTTAGGTAACTTGTTCAAGGTGGTAAGCATTTAATCAGGTTGACTACAGAGTTTATGATGTCACTAAACCACTATGCCACCCACCTCATATTATACTGGCAGTGTGTATACATAATGCACCCAGGTGCCTTCTGAGTCTACACTGTAATACTCAAAAATAGTATTAACTAACCTAATAGAGAACTTTATATAATGAAACAAGTTATATACTTGTATATGCATACAGCACATAAGGATCCTAGAATAATTAAAATGTTAACAGTTACAGATATTAGGTTAACTTACATATGAATTATTCCGGTTCACCTTTTACCAATTATAATTCCTTAAGGATCATTAGGAGAGCATTTTATTGCAGTCTGGTTCTTCAGTTAGACAAGGAACATTATTTAGCAAACTGCCCAGTGAAAGGGACTAGCCTTCTGAAAGATTGGATTTGGGCTTTCTTGTCAAGTTCTTCTGGATAAGTGCTATCTTGTGTTTGTTTTCTCTTTTTCGCGGTAACTCTGCCTGACTCCCATCTCTTCCACACAGGAGAATAAATGCTGGACATCTTGTAGATGTCAAAGGATAAATATTGCTGATTTATTATCATTAAAATCCTGAAAGCAGATCACTAAACATTTATGGGAACCTCTAGATCTCAGTTACAGATGAATTTCATTTTAGTGCTAAAAATCACATAAATCTGAGGAGGAAGTTCTCAGATACTAGACTTCAGATTTCATAAGCTTAAAATTATTTTAAAAAGATATTACAGTAAAAAGAATACATAAAAAGTTGAATAATTAGAAAATATCTATTAATAATGTTGTTAGCATCAGAAATTCCTAATTATTAGCCAGCAACAAATATCTAATGTATCCTTTTATTGAAATCATAAAGCACAAAGAAAATGACAATAAACCAAAAGCTACAACCTGACTGAAAGCAGAATAGTTTAAAATCTTGCCCTGTATGCTCCATGATGTAAAGAGACCAGAGCCTATGAAATACTACAGTGAGCTTATAGAGGTATGATTATTTATTTAGTAAGTTTACTATTTTATGAAATACATGTGTTATGTTGTTGAAAACATGTGCTTAGTAAAATCCATTACTAAATGGACAACAGCATTTCCTTTTATAGTGTTAGAATTTTAAAAATCAAGAAAAAATATATGAAATATATGTAGTGTTTTCTGCCACTTTTGATATACCAATTGGTCAGTGTAAAAATGTGAAACTTGTTAGTTTTCTTCCTTATGAAACCTGTCACTAACCAGAAGTAGTTCTCCTCCAGGTCCTTACAGTGTCACCAGTTTTTCTGTGTACCTTCCTTTCTCTTTACAGATATATTACCTTTCACAAGATACGGATAGATTTCATGCTTTCTCTCAGAAGCAGGTCTTTAGTCTTACGGAAGCAGACATTTGAATCTCTTTTTTTCTTTCTTTACTCCTAGTTTATAAATTATATACATACCTTTTTGTAACTGGCCTTAAATACTTAAATATTCTTTTAAATTATGTAAAAAAAAAAAAACACTTGCTACTGATCTGGAGAGATACAAATTTCCCTTCACAGTTTATAAAAATAAAGCATTTCCTTATCCTTTCTCTAAAAAATAAATCTTCATTTTGCTATACTGAAACAGACATTTGAAATAATATATATTTAGATGTTTATTCATCAAAAATATTTGCTGACCATCTCTAATGTACCAGATGCTGTGCGAGGGTAAAAGAGACCAAGGATTTTTTCTGCCCTCACTCCACATATTTCACATAGTTCACACATAGTTCAGCACAATGTAGTACCTTAATGACACCCATATTGAGAGGTGGGCATTACTCAAGACACTAAAGACAGTAGTGAACAAGATGGGACCAATCTACAGAGGGTCCCAACAAGAAAAGAGGCAAACAGATACAAAATGGCAACAAGGACCAGACTCTACCACAACGGGCGAGTCAAAGGGGCATCCAGCGCAGCCTTGGGTTCCAGAAAGGCCAGTCCATATAAAGAACTAAGAAGACTGAGTCATGTGATTTGGGAGCTCACAAAATGATGTGCATTGTCACATGTCCCCTTAGGTTGTGACAGTCTCTCTACTGTGAAGACAACCTCACTGTTTGGGAGGAGCCAAGTCACAGTACTAAGATCAGCAGTCACTAAGTTTAAATACAGTCTATGATAAGAAATAAAATGATTAGAACTTTATTAGCTAGTATTTTTTTTTAAAGTCAGAATAGTCAAAAATAGGCATTGTCAGAGAAAAATAACTATTTTATATCTCATAGGGCTAAAATATATCTGTTTGAATTTCCCTCAGGGTGTTTCACAAACAATCAGTTCTACAGTCCCAGGATGGATGCCACAAAGCTCTGTGGTCAAAATGATAACAAGAAGTTCATTCTTTTCTTCTTTTGTCTTTTTTTATCTTATTCAGAGGAATAATCTTTAGGACCATGCTGACTGCCAGGGAAAGCTTTAAAAAAGCCAAAGCCATAGAATTCATCACATTTTTATTGCTGCAAGGTAATCTTAGAAATACAAGATAAAATTATAAATAGTGTAAGTGTTGATTTTGTAGGTCTTGGGTGCATGTTCTCCAGTTCAGCAAACTGGTAAAATACTATCTACATTACACAATAGCATTTAAAGAAATACAGTTTTAAACCCACTTTCCAGAAAGTCACTATCCTCCCAATAAACCTAGCTTGCATGTTTTAACTTACATTGGTCCGGAATACATATTTTGAAGTTCTTAAAATGTCATCTAAAAAAACAATATACTGTGACTATGGTCCAAAACACTGAGGCAATAAATAAGCTCTTAGCAGAAGTGTTTAAAAATCTGAGGAAAGCTTCAATACCTTGAAAACATTGCATCCCTTGACATTTCTGTGAAGAGGGAAGCTCCATCAAACTCTTGAGTTATAATTATGGAAGACCCAATGTTTACTTATATATGGAATCTGTTTCTTCTTTTTCTTTTCAAACAGTAAAAGGAAAATAAAATAGGCACACAACTTACCAAGGGCATAGTGCTTTAGCTTCTGAAAGAACTCAAAGGAAATCAGGAAAAAATTAGCAAAATAGAATGGTTGGTCCTTGCTCTAAACTGCCTTTTCTCTTGTGTTCATTATCTTGGTGAAGAGTTGTTCTAACAGTACTAGCTAGACTCCTTTATATCTTGACTATTATATCCTTACTATCTTCCCCATCTGAATTGCCACCACCTTGTCAAGCCAGCTTCATACCTTCCCCAGATTCCTATAGTTGCTGTATTATTAATCTCTCTGCTTCTAGTTTGCCCACTCCCAAGCCCATCCATCCTCCAGACCCCTTAAGTGCATATTTTATCACATCATTTCCCTTTTTAAAACTGAGTACAACTTTCACCTGAATACTTCTAGGATAAGGTTCCAACTCCTTGGCTTCACACACAAGGTCCTGTATGATGTGGCCATTGCCTTCTGTTTCCCTTGTTCCCCCATCGCCCTGAACAGTCTACCACACCATGCCAAATTCTCTGCAGTCTTCAAACATGTGAAGCTGCCCACTAATCCTCTGTTCTAGCTCTTTGGTACTTATTCTGCTTGGAAAGTTCTCCCACTCCACCCCTTCATACTTCACCTGGCTAATGCATATCAACACCTCAAAATCCAACTGCTAATAATCATAATAACTGACACTAACTGAGCACTTACTATGTGCAGGTAATGTACTAAGCACTTTGTGGTCATCTTCTATTTTGTCCTTTGAAATAAAACACCCACAATTAAGGAACAGATAAGACATTAGAGAATAACCAGAAGAGAGTGGTATCACAGAAGGAAAAGAATAAAGAGATTCAAGCAGACAGGTATGGTCCAGTGTTAAATTCTGCAGAGGTGAAAAAGAACAAAGATTCCCAATATTCAGTTGGTTTTGCTAAGATTAGGGCACTAGTCAACTTGGATAGACTATTTATGAAATATTTTGAAAGATGAAATCATGTACCAATCAGTTTCAAAGTTAATGGGAGCTAAAAAATTGAAGATAATGCAGTCTTTCAAGTTACTATTCAAGAGAAAGGAAAGAAAGAGAAAATTTAAAATCAAACAGTGGTGCTTATGGAGGTGTTATAAAGAATAAATTAACATATGTAAAACCCTTAGAATACAAGTATGCTATCATTATTATTATTGTCAAGACAACAGTACAATGGTAAATTTACTCTCTGTTTCAACTACTAGACCAGAAACTTTTTAAAGATAAGGGCAATGTCCTTATCAGTATGTCCATCATGGAGCACAGTGCCTAGCCCATAACAGGTTTTTAACAAATATATAATAAGCAAGTGGATTAAAATATGGAAGCAGGCAGGTTGTCAGGGCCAACTTTCTTACTATTTTTATAACAGGAAAATTTTTTTTCAGACAAAAAGTATAAAGCTCTACTTATCAAAAAATATTACATTTAGTATGTTTACAAAATGCCAAATCTTCTAAGAACAAAATATTGCCTTTTAGCCTCCTTGAATTTTCCTAGGTCCTTCTCTAAAACCAATGGTTAGTCTCCCAACTAAAGGTTGCAAAGAGCCATTGTCATTGTTCTGAAAAGCTCTGCCTGCTCTAGCTTATATTCAGCTGTTAGATTATAAATGCTAAACAGCTTTTTAGTGACAGCATATTTATCTGAACACTAACAGCCTTGAATCGGCTTTTAAGTTTCTTCATTTAAGCCATTTATTTAGCTGTCCAATTCCATTACCAACCTTCTCTCTGAGCTACTTTTTAACCACTTAGCTCACACAGCTCAGCCATGACCATCCCTCAGCCCTAACTCAGGGATGCTCCTTTCACCTTAGGAGGTCATATGGCTTTATTTATTTTATTTTATTTTTAATAATATTAGATAGTTTTATATTCTCTATAAATTAAAACAAACATAAGTATTAAGCAAGGTGTTATCTTAGGAGCCATATATGTTAATGAGTAAATTCTATCTGAATATGAGAAGTCATATGAAAATCATAATGTCTACATTCTTATCATCTTGGTTTATGATTTCTCCTTAGTTTTTAAACAACTTATGAAACAAGAATTGTTTTCTAATCCTATTTTTCCCTGAGAGAAAACAACTATTTTGTTTTCAATAAAGAATGAAGAAAATAAGGATAAATGGGTTGCATGAATCTTGAGTGAGGGAAATAGCTGCCAACAAGAAAAACAACAGTTTCTGAGAAGGGCAAGAAGAATGGACACAGACCTGAAAACTTAGTGATCTGACTTCACACAGTCCCAACTGGATTATCTCCATATTGCAGACCAGAAACTCAAGAACCAAAGAAGTTGGCTTCCCAGTATCAGGAATTTCAGCAGCGACTTAAAGGGGCCTGGTACCCATGGCTTGTAGAACAGTTGTGTGTATTTTTCTCCCATCACACCACAAAGAAGGGAAGACTCCTAGGACCCCTTTCTATGTGGTGCTTAAAATAGGAAGTAAGATAGTAGAGTTGACAGCTGCTGCTGAGTATCACAAAGAGAAACAAAGATTCTTATGATAAAGGAGCACATTCCTCTCAGCTTGAAATGAACTAGCTTTAGCTATTTATTCTGGAGTCCCTTTCTTTGCTACCTGCAGGTAGGTGTATTTCAAGTATCACTTGTTGAGCAGTCTGTGGTCAAGATTACTTATTTACTGTCAACCACTTTTTATTCCTGAGACATCACACAGATTGCGTTAGACATCGTGTTAGTCATAATCTTTCTTTGTTCAGCTGTTGGGATTCCCACATAAATCCCACATAAAGTCTCTATTGATTCTGAAATCTTACTTACAAAATTCACGTTAGGCAGCAGGAATAAAAATGTACATATTATATAACTCCAGGTTGATGAGTGTTGGAACAGTAACAATTTTAAAGGTATGGGAATTTTAAGCATAAAGTGACATCGCATTTTCTATCCCATCCCTCTTCCTATGATGGTATTATCTTGTTTTACTTTATGAAAAAAAAATGTTTCTTCAAAACTGAGGAATGTGGCATATTTTAATTTCCTCTTACATACAATATTGTTTCTCTCTTGTCACCCAAGTAAACTCTATAAATCTTTAAAGAAGATATTCTAAAAATATTCACTTTTCCAGATAATCATTTTCAAAGAAAGTACTATTTAATGAAAAAGTACAAATTTTGCAGTATTAGAGATTTATGTTCAAATTCGTCTTTCATCACATGCTATGTGATATTGAGCCAGTTATTTAACCTGTCTCATTTTCATTTTGTTTATAAACACCAGATAAAAATAATTATATTATAAGGATATCATGAGCACTGCATAACAAAGATTCTAGATTCTAATGTGACTTGCAGAGGCAGACACTCAGTATATGTAGCTATTATTATCACATTAATTATAATATTCATTTGTGTCTCTTGTAGGCAGCATATATAAGGGTTTTATTTTCTTATCCATTCATCTACCCTATGTCTTTTGATTGGAGCATTTAATTTATTTACATTGGAAATAACTGTTGATAGAGACCTTGTTATTGCCATTTTATTATTCTTTTTTTTTTTATCTTTTCTTCTGCTGATGAAAAAAAAAAGTCCCTTTAACATTTCTGGTAATACTGGTTTGGTGATATTGAGCTCCTTTAGCTTTTTCTTGTCTTAGAAGCTCTTTATCTGTCCTTCAATTCTAAATGATAGCTTTGTTGGGTAGAGTAATCTTGGTTATAGGTTCTTACTTTTCACACTTTGAATATTTCATGCCAATCCCTTCTGGCCTGCAAAGTTTCTTTTGAGAAATCATCTGACAGTCTTATGGGAGCTCCCTTGTAGGAAACTGTTTTTTCTCTTGCTGTTTTTAAGATTCTCTCTTTGTCTTTAACTTTTGGCATTTTAATTAAGATGTGTCTTGGTGTGGGCCTCTTTGGGTTCATCTTGTTTGGAACTCTCTGCTTTCTGGAATTGTATGTCTATTTCTTGCACCAGATTAGGAAAGTTTTCCATCATTATTTCTTCAAATAGGTTTTGAATTCTTTTCTCTCTCTCTTCTCTTTCTGGTACCCCTAGGATGTGAATATTGATACGCTTGATGTTGTCTCACAGGCCCCTTAAACTATCCACATATTTTTGGATTCTTTTTTCTTATTGCTGTTCAGATTTGTTGTTTTCTGCTACTTTATCTACTAAATTTCTGATTCGAAACTCTACTTCATCTCATTTATTGTTAATTCCCTCTAAGTTGTTCTTTACTTCGTTATTGTATTCTTCATTTCTGACTATTTCTTTTTTATGTTTTCTTTCTTTATTTTTATGTTTCCTATTTCTTTGTCGAAGTTCTCACTGAGATCATTGAGTATTCTTATAATTAGTGTTTTGAACTCTGCATCTGGTAGATTGTCTGTCTCCTTTTTGTCCAGTTGTTTTTCTTGAGCTTTGTTCTGTTCTTTCATTTGGGACATGTTTCTCTGGCTGCCTTTTTTGGCTGCTTTCCTGTGTTTGTTTATATGTATTAGGTATAACTGCTATGTCTCCCAGTTTTAGTAGAGTTCCTTATGTAGTAGGTGTCCTGTGGGGCCCAATGTCCTGACCTTATGGAGCAGGATTTACTTCAGCAGGGCTCTGGTGCTTGCCTAGTCTGCCCTTTGTGTGTGTCATCTGTGGAGGCAGCCTGGGTAGTGTTCAGGTTCAGACTGAAACCAGCCACCGGTCCTCTCAGCCCTGGGGCCTCCTGGGAGGGCCCCCCCACTACAGGCCAAGTTAGCTGCTGCCTGTGCCCAGCCAGGGGCCACCTGGCATGGTCCATAAAGTGATATACAGATGTCTTCCACCCACACTGGGCTTGGAGGTGCCTGAGAAAGGTTAAGCTGCTAACCAAGGCTAGCTATTGTAGTGCTGAGTTTGGAACCATTTAGCAAGAGGTACAAGGCATGCTAAGGCCAGATGCTTTTTGTTTGGGGTTCGTGAACCTTTGAGAGATTTTAGGAAAGTCCTCAGCATGAATCAAGATAGACCATTTGTTGGAAATCCACTGGAAACCTCTTGGGTGGGCCCACAAGTTGAGTGGGGCAGCATCTCAGGAAATCACCAGTTCGGGGTCAATGGTTTTAGCCAGGTCAATGGGTTTAGGGAGGGCTCAGCAAAGGAACAAGGTCTGGGAGTACTTCCGTCTGGGAGAAAGCTGCCTCTCCAGCCCTCACCCTGTTGCCCCAGTGCTGGAGCTTAGAGTGAGTGAGTGAGCAAGTCCATCAGAGAATTAGTGCATGTGCTGGCCCTTTAAGAGAAATGCCTTCAGCCACAATTCCATCTTACTCAGCCACAATCTACTCTGGTTTTCACAGCCAGAAGTTGTGGGAACAAGCGCTGGAACCCTGGGCTGGAGAGACTGGTGTGGGGCTAGGACCCCTCACTCTTCAATGGGGACCCACACAGTGGAGATATCACTTCCAATTTTTAACTGCCACACACAGGTGTGGGACCAGCCCGTTCCCGGTCCTGCCCCTCTTACCAGACTCAATGTGGCTTCTTCTGTATATCCTTAGTTGTAGGGCTTCTGTCAGCTAGACTTCAGGTGATCCTCAATGATGGTTGTTCTATGGTTTAGTTGTAATTTTGATGTGGTTGTGAGAGGTTACGAGCACAGTATTTACCTACTCCACCATCTTGACTGGAACTCCTCAAATCCAATATTTTGAGGTTATGTTTAAAAGAGGTAAGTTATGAAGATTAATCCTTATTTATTATTAATATTTTATTATAAAATTATTACCTGAGTACTAAACAGAAGTATATGACTAAATGGCCATCGTCTAGTAATCACCCTCACCAAATCTACACCTCTTTTTTTTTGAGGTCACATAAGTATGATTGTGTCTTTCCATATACATGGTTACATGCACACATTTTCTTTTGACTTTCATTAGAGGTAATTATTGCTATAGTAAAGTGGCAAATAGCACACTTTCTACAGGCAGTTAGTCTTACTTTCTTTCCACTTGACTATTGATCTTGAACTCCTGAACTTCAGTTTTCTCATCTGTAAAACAGAGATGACCTACCTCAAAAGGTTGTTAGGATGATTAAACAAGTTCATATATACTATATATTAAGTCTTTAGAACAGTCCAGGCACACAGAAAATACTCAATAAATGTTCATTATTATTACATGATCATATTATACATGTTATCATACTTATTTCATAAAACAGATTATCATGAAAAATGTTTTGTGTCAGTACATGTAAACTCTGTTCATTCTTTTTGATTGCTATGTAATATTCCACAGTGTGGCTATAACATATTTAATTATCCCCCTATCGATGAGCATTTAGGTTTTTTCAGATATTTTTCTATCATGCACATGCTGTTGTAAATATCTTCTTTACATATGCAAAATATCCTTTATTCACCTCTGATTTTTCATTGCATTCAGTTGTACATGTAACAAAATATATACTATGATTAGAAAGTATCTGTGTTAAGTAATGATAATAATGATGATGAACATTTATTTAGAGCCTATGACATGCCCAGCACTGTTTCAAGCATTTTACACATATACCGTCATTCAGTATTTACAACAAATTTATGAGATCTTGTCTCTACCTTCAATTTTATAGATGAAGAGCTGAGACACAAATGTATTAGATAACTTTCCCAAGACCACCCTGCTACAAAGTGATTCAGTGAGTGCTGTAATCCAGGAACTCTTATAAAGAAAATCTACTTAATTGTGAAAGGATAGACATGATAGAATTTACTATACCATAGGCTATAATATCTGCTTGTCAAGAATAGGAGGTGCATATGATGTTCCTTACTAAACAGCTTTTGATTATATGAATCTTATTCAGAAATAAGGCCTTTTTTTTATGACCTCAGCTGGTCATAAAATAACCTTTTCTAAGTTTCCTTCTAACTTGATTTTGTAAATAAATATATCAAAGTTTTTCATTAACTTATGGAGGCCTCAACCATTCATCATTATTCCTCATTTTTTGTCTTACAGAAAAGGCAAATATTTATTATTAACAATAGAGAAAAATACAAACACTCTGGTACATAAAATACCATTTTGGGGCCTACTATGTCATTTGCTGTATAGCATAAGAATGGAGACATTGGTAAAATGATCAGTTTTTTCTTCCTTCCTTGCTTATGTGATATAGTATCCTATAGGATAAAAACAAAAATAAAAAATTTAAAAAAACATTCTATTAGAAAACAGGGTGTTCAGCAGCCAGAAGTTTTGGGGACTTTAAAGTATTTCTTGAAAGAAAAGTATGGAAAGGCCTAGTCAAAATTATTTAAAATCAATTTTTTTAAAGATAGGAGGAAGTTCATCAGGTCCCCCCCATCCCTGTTTTCTTTTCTGTTTACAAGAATAGTAGATGCTATTTGGGGAAGAAAAGTTAAATGTATAGCAAATTAAATATATATAAGAAATATATAGCAAATAATATAAAATTTTCTTGTAATTCCATCTCTAGAAAATAACCAGTTACCAACTTGACATATATTCTTTCTTATTTTTCTGTGCTTCAATAATGTACACATACATTTTAATAAAATGAATTCTTTTATGCACACCATTCTATAACTACCATGTACAACTTTTTCATTACAGAAACGTACAAAAATTATACAATATGTTCTCTAAAATTAACAAATGTTATCATTTTTCAGTTGCTTCAGATCTTTTAAAGAAATCAAACACCATACATAGAATATAAGTCCCTTCGGTACCATTTAACTACCATAGTCCCCAAAGCAGCAATGATCATAAATTGGATATGTATCTACTTCAACTTGCTTTTCTGTTTTAATCAGCATTGTGTTTTCAGGATCTTGTTATTTTGATGCATTTCATTATTTGTTCCCCTTATCAATGGACATTTGGGTTTTCTCCTTGCTTTAAAAGTATAAATAATGCTTCATTAAACATATTTGTGTTTCTGAATATACATGTGCAGAACTTCTCTAGGGTGTGTAACTAAAGGTAG
Organism: Pteropus medius; assembly: GCF_902729225.1. Classification (NCBI taxonomy): domain Eukaryota; kingdom Metazoa; phylum Chordata; class Mammalia; order Chiroptera; family Pteropodidae; genus Pteropus; species Pteropus medius. Next base: position 337,987 of record NW_024344437.1, on the reverse strand, counting down.
AATGAATGAGTCATGCTGGATGTACCAGATATTGCCATATCCCCCTTAAATTGCAGATCATTTTGCATTCCCACCAGCAGCATCTGAGAATGTGTTTTCTCATATTGTTGAATGATTTAGGTTTTGCCAATCTTATGAATATTAAATAATATCTAATTTTAAGATTATTTATATATAACAATGAAAGTTTCCTTTTCTGAGACTTGAATTTCTATATGATTATCTAATTTTTCCAATTTAGATTATCCAATTTGCTGTTAGTATTTTCATTATGGGAATTTTAATTTATTTTAATTTTTTTATTTATTTTAGATGCAATCTTTTGTTTTGGGGAGAAGGGATACAGACATACATTAGACAAAGATTATTTATATTGTGAATTTTTTTTATATTTCACTAAATTGTCCAACTTCATCCATCATTTTCTGAGAGTTGTATGACATAAAATCCACTAGAATTGTAGATTAATCAATATTTTCCTGTAATCTTGTCAATTTTCGCTTTACATATTTCGATATAAATTCAAGATTATAGCAATCTTGGTGGACTGTGCTTTTGTATTATATAAAAGTTCTGCTTTTAATGATTTTGTTTTAAATTGTATTTGGTTTTGCTAATATTGCTACATCATCTCTCTTTATTCCTCTTGGCCTAATATATACTTCTTACATTCTTATATTTTTTTATATTTCCCTGCAATTTTGTTTACAGCTGTTTTTTTATAGGTCTTATTGTTTTTTTGTTTTTAATCCAATTTAACAAACATTTTTTTTAAATAAGAAAAGTTAATCTGTTTACATATATTCTAATTATGGTAATAATTCGAGACTTTTAACTTAGGGCTTTTTCATATGGATTTTTCCTTTACTTTTTTTCTCCTTCATAATTCCTTGGTATATCAAAAAAATTTTTCTTAGCCTTTGTTGTTTTTATTTTAGCTGATTTCTGGCCTTTTGCGGCAGATCTCATAATTTTAACAAAGATTCTTTACTATCTACATAACAAAATTTACTCCCTTGAATGAGACAGACATTGAAATAGTGTAGATACCCAATGAACTTCATTTATAACCTTCTTACTGTTGTCTTATGTTTTAGTTTCAGCATTAAATTGAAAAATATCTATTATGATTATTTGTACTTGTAGTCGAGGGTTGGATTACCTACCATATGTTATTGATTGCTCAACAAAGTTTCTTGCATTCGCAGTTCTTCCCTTTGAATTTACTTTTTTTCTGTGTTTTTAACAATTTCTCAGTGCGCATCTTAGATGAGTAAAACCTTCTTTGATGCCTCACAATATCTATATTTCGTCCTCGCTCTTTTTTTCTTAATTTTTTTTTATTTTCCTATTTAATGACAGTTGACATTCGATATTATTTTATATTAGTTTCGGGTGTACAGCATACTGGTTAGACATTTATATAATTTACAAATCAATTTACCCTCTCCCCTGTTAATCTACTATCTACCTGGCGCTGTACATAGTTATTACAATATTATTGACTATATTCCCTATGCTGTATTTTACATCCCCTTGACTATTCATAACCACAAATTTCTACTTCTTAATCTTTTCCACTATTTCACCTATCTCCCCGGCTCCAGTCCCAATTGGGAACCATCAGTATGTTTTCCATATCTACGAGTCTTTTCCTGTTGTGTATGTTCATTTATTTTGTTCTTTAGATTTAACATACAAGCAATAGCATATGATATTTGTCTTTCCCTATCTGACTTATATAGCTTATTTAACTTATTTAATTAACTTTCACTTAGCATAATACCTTCCATCCATACTGCCACAAATGGTAAGATTTTATTCTTTTTTTTTTTCGCTTAGTAATATTCCATTGTGTATATGTAACACCTCTTCTTTATCCAGTCGTCTATTAATGGGCACTTAGGTTACTTCCATATTTTGGCTATTGTAAATAATGCTGCAATAAGCATAGAGGTATATATATATTTTCAAATTAGTATTTTGGAATTTTTCAGATAAATACCCAGAAACAGCATTGCTGGATCATAAGGTAGTTCTATTTTTAATTTTTTGATGAACCTTCATACTGTTTTCCATAGTGACCACACCAGTTTTCGATCCCACCACAATGCATGTGTTCCCTTTTCTCCACATCCTCACCAACAACTGTTGTTTGTTCATTTATTGATGATGTCCATTGTGATAGGCGTGAGGTGATATCTCATTGTGATTTTAACTTGCATTTCTCTAATGATTAAAGATGTTGAGTATCTTTTCATATGACTATATTGGCCATCTGTATTCCTCTTTGGAGAAATGACTGTTCAGGTCCTTTGCCTATTTTTAATTGAATCGTTTGTAGTTTTTTGGTGTTGAGTTGTGTAAATTCTTTATAATTTTATATATTAAATCCTTATCAGGTGTATCATTGGCAAATGTCTTCCTAATCAATAAGTTGTCTTTTCATTTTGTTGATGGTTTTCTTTGCTGTGCAAAAACTTTTTAGTTTGATGTCCCATTGTTTATTTTTTTCTTTTGTTTCCCTTGCCCAAGAAGATATATCAGAAAATATATATATATTACTAAAAGTAAAGTCAGAGAGTTTATTGCTTATGTTCTCTTCCAGGAGTTTAATGGTTTCAGGTCTTATGTTTAAGTTTTTAATGCATTTTGAGTTTATTCTTGGGTACGGCATAAAATGGTGATCTAGTATCATTGTTTTGCATGTATCTGTCAAGTTTTCCCAGCACCATTTATTAAATGGACTGTCTTTATCCCATTGTATATTCTTGCCTTCTTTGTCATAGATTAATTGACCATACAGGCACAGATTTATTTTCTGGGCTCTCTATTCTGTTTCATTGATCTATGTATCCGTTTTTATGCCAATATCATGCCATTTTGATTACTATAGGCTTGTAGTATAGTTTGATATCACCAACTTTGTTCTTTCTCAAGATTGCTGGTGGTATTCAGAGTCTTTTGTGCTTCCATATAAATTATAGGATTATTTGTCATTGGTATTTTGATAGGGATTGTATTGAATCTATAGATTGTTTGGGATAGTATGGACATTTTAACAACGTTAAGTCTTACTATCGATGAACATTTATTTGTATTTTCAGTTTATTTTTTCAATGTCTTATAATTTTCCAAGTACAGGTCTTTTATCTCCTTGGTTAAATTTATTCCTAGATATTTTATTATTTTTTGATACAATTTAAATGGAATTGTTTTCTTAATTTCTCTTTTTGATAATTTGTTATTGATATATAAAAATGCAACTGATTTTTGAATTTTAATTGTGTATCCTGCTACTTAACTGAATTCATTTATCACTTCTAATAGTTTTTTGATAGAATCTTTAGGGTTCTCTCTATATGGTATCATGTCATCTGCAAATAATAAAGGTTTTCATTATGCCTTTCTAAAGTAGATGCCTTTTACTTCTTATTCTTGTCTGATTGCAGTAGCTAGGACTTCTAGTACTGTGTTGAATAGAAGTGGCAAAAGTGGACATTCTTGTCCTGTTCCTAATCTTAAGGAAAATGCTTTTAGCTTTTCCCCCATTGACTATGATGTTAGCAGTGGGTTTGTCATATATAGCCTTTATTATGTTGATATATGTTCCCTCTATTTCCACTTTGATGAGTTTTTTATTACAAATGGGCTTTAGATTTTGTCACATACTTTTTCTACATCTATTGATGTGATCTTATGATTTTTATCCTTTATTTTCTTTATGTGGGGTAACATGTTAATTGTTTTGTAAATATGGAACCAGCCTTGTATTCTAGGAATAAATCCAATTTGATCATGGCGTATGATTTTTTTAATGTGTTGTTGAATTCAGTTTGCCATTATTTTGTTGAGAATATTTGCATTTTTATTCATCATAGATATCGGCCTATAATTTCCTTTTTTTGTAATAACTTTGTCTGATTTGGGAATCAGAGTAATGGCAGCCTCATAAAATGAGCCTGGGGAGCCTTCTCTCTTCTTGAAATTTTTGGAATAATCTGAAAAGTGTACGTGATCATTTTTCTTTGAATGTTTGGTAAAATTTACCTGTAAAGTCATCTGGTCCAGGACTTTTGTTTGTTGGGAGTGTTTTGATTATTGTAGTAATCTGTCTGTTCAGATTTTCTGTTTCTTCTTTATTCAGTCTTGGAAGACTGTATGTTTTAGGAATGTATCCATTTCTTCCAGATTGTCCAATTGTTGTCATATAATTGTTTATAGCATTTTCTTTTAATACTTTGTATTTCTGTGGTTTGTCATTTCTCCTCTTTCATTTCTGATTTTATTTGTTTGGGTCCTCTTTTTCTCCTTGATGAGTCTGGTTCAAAGTTTATCAATTTTGTTTATCTTTTCAAACGACCAGCTCCTGGTTTTATTGATCTTTTATATTTTTTTAGACTCTATTTCATTTATTTCCACTCTGATAGTTATTATTACCGTTTCTACTCACATGACTTTGTTTGCTGTTCTTTTTCAAGTTTCTTTCAGTTTAAAGTTAGATTGTTTATATGAGATTTTTCTTGTTTCTAGAAGTAGGTCTGGATTGCTATAAAATTCTTTCTAAGGACTGCCTTCGCTGTGTCTCACAGAGTGCCTTCACTCTTGAATTATGTTTTTGTTTGGTTTCTATGTCTCAAATATTGATTCACTGCCTGACTCCAGCCTTAGAACCAGCAGAACCATTCACTTTTGGATCCATTATCTCCTGATGTTCACAGGTATTATTAACAATACAGGGGGAAGTTATTCAAAGCTATGAAGTATAAGTAGCTTATTATCTTTAATTTTTAATCTATCATTGCTACTGGTGAAGACAAGTGGAGAGTGTAACATATAAAATCGCAAATCTGCCTTTAATTAGACATGTCTCCAACTAGCATTTTTACCTAAAAAAAGAAAAAGAAAAAATCAACATCATTGCCTAATATTCATTTTATGAATGATCTATAATTTAATCAGTCCCCTTTTGATGCATTTTGGGCTTGTTTCCACCTATGCTCTAATACAAATGAAGTACAGTAAGCACTCTCATCTATATATGTTTTATACTTGTGTTAGTATTTTTATATCATAAACCCCCATATGTTGAATTGCTGGGCAAAAATTATGCTCTTTAAAATCTTGTGAAAACCATTTGCATTATGACTCTCCTTTTGTTTTAATTAAGGACACAGGTGGTATCTAGGTATGACTTCTAGTCCACTAGTTCCCTGATATGCAATTTGGGGTATGTCTCTTAATCTTTCTAATTGTTAGTTTCCTTGTCTGTGAAAACAAGGTTAATACAGTACATATCTAATAGGGTGGCAGTGAAGCTTAAGTAAAGATATTGAATTCAAAATAAATAGTGTGGTATCTAACAATTAGTTATTATTTATGAAAGATACAGAAATGAGCTAAAACAACGTGCCGATTGCTGATACCTGTAGAGATTTTTTAAAACACTGGTGCTATTTATGCATGGGGGCAGGGTTTATATGGGCAATTATAGTACCTTCTCAATTTTTATTTGAACCTAAAACTACTCTAAAAATATATAGTCTATTTAAAAGAAAGAAAAGAAAAATACTGGGTCTGGGGGCAGCCACTGAAAAGTATGATTTCATAAATTGAAGGTGAAACCTAGCATCAATACAATTTGTAAATCTCCTTGGATAACTCTAATGCACCTCTAACTGGAAACCCCTGGAGGTAAAGTATTAAAAAAGGAAAAAGTAAATGTCCCTTCTCTTTGAATTCATTATGATTTTGTTCTCTTTCTCCTGTGAACTTCCTTCAGATTCAAAGGACAGTCATTTTACTGCAAAGACATCCATTTGCTCCTCCTTCTGAGGCTTCTTAACTCCCATGCCAGATGCTAAGAATGTTTTCTAATTCACCCACTTCAAAGACATGTTATTCATTCAGTCTGACAAATAAATAATCCTATTTTACTTGATGTTCATTCACTCTACAAATGTTAATCAGCACATTGAGCACCTACTGCCAGGCATTGATTAGGCTGAGTGCTGGAGAAACACCAGTGAATAAAGAAGGCTTAATTCCTCCCCTTAGAGAACTCTTAACCAGGAATACAAGCATGCATTGGCTGTGGAGAGAGGGAGAGCTTTGATTTGAACAGCAAGGTACCTTCCAGCACAAGTGACTTCTAAACAGAAGCCTTAAAAGAGCAAGAGTTATCCAGATGAAGAGAAAGGAAAGAGTGTTTCAAAACTGTGGTGGTGATATATCAATGACTGGAAGTGACACATTTAAGACATTAAAAACACTAAAGACATTAAAGATTATTATTGAGTAGAAATAGCACTAAATGAGATTTAAAAGGCAAACTGAGATCAGATGTTTCAGTGTTTTGTAAAGCATGTTAAGGAGTTTGGGAACAATCCAAAGAGCAATGAGAAACATTGAAAGATTTTCAGCAAAAGGATTACCATGATGAAATTTGCTTTGGGGGATGGCCTCTTATATTAAGACTCTGGTTAAGTGACTTTTGGGGAATTCAAATAGCACCGCATCTAGGATAGTGACAGAGAGACAGAGAGGAACCAAAGGGTTGGGACTGGAAGTGACTCTACTAACTCTGGGGGAAATTTAACTCGAGGTGCCCATGGCATGAGATTGAGTAAGCAGTTATTTATCAAGGTCCACAGCTCAGGCGAGAGATCTGAGTTAGAAATTATTTGGAGAGGTTTCTTTATATTATTTTCAACACTGAACCAAAAGACAGCATAAAAGCTTTCATTTCATTCAGTTCCAAGTACACTTGTTAGGGCTACAAAGCCTACCTGACTGATAGTCCATGTACACGTGAATAAATAAGATTTGGCTCCAGATAGCCATTACTACTGACACCTCTTTTTCACATCTTGTGAAACAATGTAATTGTAAACATCAGTCTAGACACCACAGACTCAGAAAAAAATTTTAAAGTTTACTTTTTCTCTATGGAGAAAACTTAAATTGTTTTCCTTTGTCTTTGTTGCAGGTGTGCCAAGCCTTCTCATCAACTACGTTTGTAAGAAACAGATGTGGTCCTATCTATACTATTTGTAGTTAAAGTATCCCCAACCTTGAAAAGCATATTAATGTTTAATGAACTATTCTTCTATAGTCAATGACTTGATCTGTGTCCTTTTCTTGAAAGTGTATACCGCAAAAGATTCAGAGAGTAGAGTTTAGCTTTTCCCATATGAATTTCACTTTTGAACTAGATTAGTTTAAAATCTTTGCACTGCTCACACACTATTTGGATACAATTTATCTTTCTTTTGCAGAGGGAATAAAAATGCATTCTGAAATGTCATCTGTAGGTGGGGGAATAATGAGAAATGACTGTTTTATGGTGTCTCATTGGTGTAAACTATGGGATATGTGGCTTTATTTGATCTTTCTCTCATTCCAGATGATAATATTCAGCCACTGACTGTTTTATCCATTAGACTGTGAATTTACAAGACACAGTATATATATTTAAGATCTGGTTACAGAATTAAATAGGCTTATTAAAAATTGCTTTAAGTTGTAATGTGGATATTTCCAAAACGAATCAACATAGGTCTAGAGTATAAACTTTTAAAGGAAACTCTAGACCCAAACAAGCAAAAATATTATCAAAGAGAAGTGAGTTAAAATATTACTCATAAAATATAGTGATTTCCAGAACAAGCCGTTCTTATAGATTTTACAAAGGTATCCTTTGACTATTGACAGTCTTTATTCATTTATCCTTTTCTTCCTTTCACTTACTTTGGACCCATTAAAATGTCACAGGAATATCCTATCGTTTATGTTGAATGATATCTATAACTCAACTCACTGCTTGAAGGATTTTTTAAATTAATTAACTTTTTTTATGATGACATTGGTTAACAAAATCCAATAAGTTTAAGCTGTGTACTTTAACAGTAAGGCATATATATATTTACACTGTCTTCACCTCCTATAGTTAGATTTATTTCTGTCACCACATATTAGACCCCCTTTAAGCCATCTACTTCTCCCCTCTCCCCACCCCTTACCCTCTGGTAACCTCTAGTCTATTGTCCATGTCCATGACTCTCTGTTTGTTTGTCCTGCTCATTTGTTGCTTTTAGGTTATATCCCATATTTAAGTGATATCAAGTGACTTTCAACTTTTTCCATCTGGCTTATTTCACTTAGCATGATTATCTCAAGGTCCATCCATATTGTCGTAAATGGCAGTATTTCATCTCTTCTTGTGGCTGAGTAATATTCCATCGTATATATGTACCACAGCTTCTGTATCCAATCATCTGTCGCAGGACACTTCAGATGCTTCCATGTCCTGGGCGCTGTGAATAATGCTGCTATGAGCAGCGATGTACAAATAACTTTTCAGATATAGGCTTTCAAGTCTTTGGGATAAATACCCAGTAGAGGGATTGCTGAATCATACAGTAGATTAATTCTTAGTTTTTTGGGGAATCTCCGTACTGTTTTCCAGAGTAGCTGTACCAATATGCAGTCTAACCAGCAGTGGATGAGGGGTCCTTTTTCTCTATATCCTCTCCAACATTTGTTATTACTTGTCCTGTTGATTATAGTTATTCTAACAAGTATGAGATGGTATCTCATTGTGGTTTTGATTTGCATTTCCCTAACAGCTAGCGATGTTGAGCATCTTTTCATATATTTGTTGGCTATTTGTATGTCCTCTAGGGAGAAGTGTCTGTTCAGGTCCTCTGCCCATCTTTTGATAGGGTCATTTGTTTTGTTGTTGTTGTTGTTGAATTGTATGAGTTCTTTGTATATTTTGGATATTAGGCCTTTATTGGAGGCGTCGCTTGCAAATATATTTTCCCATTCGGATGGTTGTCTCTTTACCTTGTTGACAGTTTCTTTTGGTGTAAAGAAGCTTTTTTGTTTGATGTAGTCCCATTCATTTATTTTAGCTTTTACTTCCCTTGCTTTTGAGGTCAAATTCAAAAAATTCTAATTTAAGTCCAAGGTCCTTGAGTTTAGTTCCTATGTTTTCTTCTATGTATTTTATTGTTTCAGATCTTATATTCAGGTCCTTAATCCATTTTGAGTTAATTTTGGTGTGTAGTGATAGACAACAGTCTAGTTTCAATCTTTTGCAGCTGGCTTTCCAGTTTTCCCAACATCATTTATTGAAGAAGCTTTCTTTTCTCCACATACTTGTGGCTTTTTTATTGAAAATTTTTTATTCGTATAAGTATGGGTTTACTTCTGGACTCTCGATTCTATTACACTGTTTCATGTGTCTGTTTTTCTGCCGATATCATGCTGTTTTGATTGTCGTCCCTTTGTAGTATAATTTAAAGTCGGGCATAGTGATGCCTCCAGCTTCATTCTTTTTGCTCAGGATGGCTTTGGCAATTCAGGGTCTTTTGTGCTTCCATACAAACCTGATGGGTTTTTTTTCTTTAAAAATGCCAATGGTATCTTAATGGGGGTTGCATTAAATCTGTATAACGATTTAGGTAATATGGTCATTTTAACTATTGATTCTTCCAATCCAAGAACATAGAATATCTTTCCATTTCTTATTATCTTCTTTGATTTCTTTTAATAGGATCTTATAGTTTTCATTATATAGGTCCTTCACGTATTTCGTTAGATTTATTCCTAGGTTTTTTATTCTTTTTGTTGCAATTGATAAAGGAATTATTTTTTCCACTTCTTTTTCTGACACTTTATTATTAGAGTATAGGAATGCTATGATTTTTGAACATTGATTTTGTATCCAGAAATTTTACTGTATTTGCTTATTGTTTCTAGTAGTATTCTTATGGAGTTCTTAGAGGGTTTTTTTATTATTATTATTAAGTTTATTGAGGTAACATTGGTTAATAAAATGATATAACTTTCAGGTGTACATTATTCTATTGTGCGTTTACCACCCAAATCCAGTTTCCTTCACCTACTGTATATTTGATCTTTTAGGGTTTTCTATATAGAGAATCATGTCATCCACAAATAGTGACAGTATGACTTCTTTGTTTCCTTTTTGGATGCTTTTTATATCTTTCTCTTGCCTGATTGCCCTTGCTAGCACCTCCAAAGTTATATTGAATAACAGTGGTGATAGTGGACAGCCTTGCCTTGTCCTTGATCTTAGAGGGATTTTTTTTAGTTTTTCACCATTAAGTATAATGTTGACTGAGGGTTTGTCATATATGGCCTTAATTATGTTAAGGTAATTTCATTCTATATTGATTTTGTAGTGTTTTGATCATAAATGTAGGCTTTATCATGTCAAAGGATTTTTCTGCATCTTTTTATGTGATCATATGATTTTTATGTTTTAATTTGTTTATGTGGTGTAGCACATTAATCGATTTGTGTATGTTGAACCATCTCTGTGCCTCTAGGATGAAGCCCAGTTGATTGTGGTGTATAATCTTTTCACAATATGGTGCCATATTCAGTTCACTAGTATCTTACTTGGGATTTTTGCATCTGTGTTCATGACAGATATTGGTCTGTAGTGTTCTCTTTTTTGTGTTATCTTTACCAGGTTTTGATAACAGAGTAATATTGGCCTCATAAAATAAGTTGGGAAGTATTGCCTCCTCTTAGATTTTTTGGAAGAGTTGGAGAAAAATAGATATTAAATCTTCTTTGAATATTTGGTAGAATTCACTGGTGAAGCCATCTGGTCCGGGACTTTTACTTTTGGTAGGTTTTTGATAACTGTTTAAATTTCCATTCATTTTTTTAGATTTTCCAGTTCTTTTTGATTCAGTCTAGGAAGGTTGTATTTTTCTAAGTACTCGTCCATTTCTTCTAGGTTATTAAATTTGACATTATATACTTTTTCATAGTATTCTTGTATGATCCTTTGTATTTCTATGGTGTCTGTCATAATTTCCCCTTTTTCATCCCTGATTTTGTTGATTTGTGTCCTTTCTCTTTTTTCTTTAGTGATCCTAGCTAGGGGTTTGTCAATTTTAGTACACTTCTCAAAGAATCAGCTCTTTGTTGCATTTATTTTTTTCTATTGTTTTTTGTTTGTTTGTTTGTTTTGAATTTCACTTATTTCTACTCTAATTTTGATGATTTCCTTCTGCTGACTGTAGGCTTCATTTGTTTTTTCTTTTCTAGTTTTTGTTTGTTTGTTTGTTTTTGTTTTTGTTTTTTAACATGAAGCATTAAGTTGTTTATTTGGTCTCGTTCTTGTTTTTTAGAGATAGGCCTGTAATGATATGAACTTTCCTCTTATGACTGCTTTTGCTTTGTTTCAAAAGTTTTGACATTTTGTACTATCATTATTATTTGTTTCTATGTATCTCTTGATCTCTCTTTTTATTTCTTCTATGACTCAGGTATACTTCGGTAGCATGTTGTTTAATTTCCATGTATTTGTGGTTCTTCCTGCTTTTTTTTGCAGTTGATCTCTAGTTTTAAGGCATTATTGATATGATTTCAACCCTCTTATGTTTATTGAAGCTATCTCTGTGTCCCAGTATGTGGTCAATCCTTGAAAATGTTCCATATGCAGTAGAAAAGAATGTATAAGCAGCTGTTTTGGAATGAAAGGCTCTGTAAATGTTATATCCGGTTGGATATAATTGTGTCATTTAAGGATGTTATTTCCGGTTGGATATAATTGTGTCATTTAAGGATGTTATTTCCTTATTGATTCTCTGTTTAGATGATCTGTCCATATCCGACAGTGTGGTATTTAGGTCACCTATGATAGTGTTTTGGTCTGTTTCTCTCTTTAGTTCTGTTAGTAATTGCTTTACCTAGTTTGAGGCTCCTTAATTGAGAACATGGATATGAATAAGTATTATTTCTTCTTGGTGCATGATTCCCTTTATCATTATGAAGTGTCCCTCAGTATCTTTCTTTACCGTTTTTTATTTTGAAGTCTATTTCGTCTGATATTAGTACCAGTATTCCTGCTTTTCTTTGAATGTAATTTGCTTGAAATATCATTTTCTACCCTTTCACTTTGAGTCTATATTTGTCTTTGGAGCTAAGATATGTCTCCTAGAGGCAGCATATGGTTGAGTTTTGTTTTTTGATCCAATCTGCAACTCAGTGCCTTTTTCTTGGTGAATTCGGTCCATTTTCATTTAGGGTGATTATTGAAATATGAGGTTTTCTTATAGCCATTTTATCTTTTGCTTTCTGGTAGCTCAGTGTTTCCATTGCTTCCTTGTTTTTGTGTTTCTGTTTTCTTTATTTTGGTTGTCTTTTGTGGGTTTTTCCTCTGGTCCTTCTTGTTTTATATTATATACTTTAGTTCTGAACCTTTGGTGTTTGGTTATATTACAAATATGTAAAGGATAGTTATATATATACAGTCATCCATTTTCTTCTGCATGTGCATTATCTCCATTCCCCTTTGCGAATTTGGATCTTTGAATTCTCCCTTTTTCAGTCATTGTTGTCTCAATTTGTCCCTATGTACACTGAACATTCATTACTATCTTGCTATAACAAATTTCTTCTTATTGTTCAAGCTTACAATGTCCTATTCTTAGTAAGGATTGAACTCCTCTCCTTCTATTTGCCTGATAGTCAACTTACTCTTAATTATGTTTGTGTGTGTGTGTGTGTGTGTGTCATTTTGTTTTAGGTGAGCTGACCCCTTTCAGTATTTCCTGTAATGCAGGCCTCGTAGTGGAGAATGTCCTTAATTTTTGTATGTCTGGAAAGGTCTTAAATCTCTAAAGGAATGCTTAGCTAGACACATTATTCTCTGTGGGTAGTTCCTTTCATTTAATAGTTTGAATATTTGATTCCACTCCTTTCTGGCTTATAAGATTTGAGATGAGAAGTCCAACGATAATCTAATGGGTGTTCCTTTATATGTTACCTTTTTCTTCTCCCTGGCTGCTCTGAAAATTCTGTCTTTGTTATTGATTTTTGATAATTTTAGTACAATGTGTCTTGGTGAAGGCCTTCTTGGGTTGAGATAATGGGGTGTTCTATTGACTTCTTGAATTCCAAGTTCCAGCTCATTCCTTACATTTGGGAAATTCTCATCAACTATTTGTCTGAAAATGCTGTCTTGTCTCTACTCCTTTTCCTCATCTTTGATAATCTCCTTTTTTCTTATATTTCCTCTCCTGATGGTATCAGCTAGTTCTTGTATTTCTCTTTCATTATTTTTCATTCTTCGGTTTCTTTCTTCTTCCTTCTGATTTATTATAGATTTCTGTTTTTGATATCACTGATCTTTTCCTTCATTTGTTCGACTAGGTTCCGAAGGTTGCCATTTCATTTTTCAGCTTTTGCAGTGTGTGTGTGTGTGTGTGTGTGTGTGTGTGTGTTTTATATCTAGAAGATCTATTCTGTTCCTTTTGATAGTTTCAATTTCCTTGCTAAAGAACTCATTCTGCTCATCTAGTTTTTTTTTTCAGTTCCTAAAATCGTTGATATGACTCGTTTCAGATCTTACTGAGTTTATTCAGAAATATCATTCTGAATTATCTGTCATTTAAGTTGCATATTTCTATGTCTGTAAGGTTATTTTCTGGAGATTTTTCTCTTTCTTTCTGACATGCCTTGTCACCTTGGTTGTTCATGATGTTTACTGGACTATTTTTCCACCTAGGCATTAATGAAAGTGTATTCTGCTTTTTTTCCAGAAAGATTTATTATATAAAGATATATATATCTTTATTATATAAAGATATTTTTATATCTCTCTTTTTAGCCTGTTACAAAGAAGATGTTTTTCTTTTGGTTTCCAGTAGGTGGCATCTAAGCCTCTTGGATCCCTGCCTTATATGAAACCTTTAAAATGCCTTTTTCTTTCTTACAGATGTTTAATCACACTCACTACTGTCAGTCAGTTTTGGCGACAGTTTCAGTGGCATTTGCTTAGATTCCCCTGGGCTCCACTGTGTTCAGTTTCAGAGGATATGGGGGGAGGATCCCTGTGTGTTGTGGGTTGGTGGCTGTGGTTCATCCTTGGTTTTGCAACTGTGGCTGGTAAAAATCAACTGTTGTTTCTCTGCCATTCCTGTTTCTCTGCCATTCTGCTTCTCTTCTTTCTGCCCTGATGACTGGGTCCTGCCACCGGCCGTGTCGAGTTCCCAGCACTCCCAGGTGGGGCTTTTCAGGGAAGTCGCCACACCTTCTCCCCTCCCCATCCTCCTACAGGGAGCTCTGGCTGCAAGAGGCAGCTTCTTTATTTCTCCCAGTCCACTGCTCGACACTTGGAATTCTGACCTCTGGTAGCTTTGATGTGCAGATTCCATGTTCTGATGTGCTGGTGTGCAGTTTGGTTGGTTTTTGTTGATCTTTAGATGTTTAGCTTATTGTTGTTTCAAGGGGAGATATCTGGGACATCTGTCATTCTGCCATGTTTCTCCAAACCTCCCTTGAAGGATTTTTATCTCATTCATATTACATAAAATTCTGTCCAAACTGTAACAATTATAAACAATATTTAAATTTTAGAGATTTTTTAAAAGGCATTGTGAAATTGAGATAACAATAATGATTGCTTTTCAATTTTCATTCAAATACATTGACAATATAAAAAGATGCTAATGTTTAGCCATTTTTTTTTATTCATGGCATAAGAAACTAAGCAGTTGGCAAAAATTGTTTTTTAAAAAACTATTGTATTGTGTTTTAATCTAATCATAATTGATTACATTATACTTTAATTACAATGACTGCAATGATTAATAGACCAATTTTCTAGTCATCATGAGTGTAACACAGAGGGGAAAGAAATCACATAAATAACTTAAATCTATAGATAATCAAAAAATTCACTTAAAAATAAATATCTTTCCTAATGCCTTCTATAATCTGGTAGAGTGAAATTGAGAGATTTAGAATTAAAATCCTTTTTCCACTTCCCTTCCTTCTTTCTGCTGGAGATAACAATATACTAATTAATAGGCAATATTATAATATTATTTGCATCATTCACATAACTCTTATTATTTATTAGCATTGTTACATGTGCCATGCCTCTCTCTCCTCTATCTCTCTCTGAGACACACACACACATAACGCACATATATAAAGCAAGTGTCCCTAACCCCAGGCCATGGACCAGTACCAGTCAGTGGCCTGTTAGGAATCAGGCTGCACAGCAGGAGGTGAGTGGCGAGCAAAAGAGTAAAGCTCCATCTGTATTTACAGCTGCTCCTCAGCACTAGCACTATGGCCTCAGCTCCACCTCAGGTCACCAGACATTAGATTCTCATAGGAGCACCAGTCCCTGGTGCCAAAAAGGTTGGGGACTGCTGAATAAAGCACATGTGTCAGTCACATAATAAATGTTCTATGTATGGTAACTACTATCATTAGTCTTTATTCTAAATGACAACTTGTATAAAAATTTTTGGAGTATTACATAAGACTCCTTTTTTTTATCTTACTAAACTATACTTTAAACTCTAACAAAAACAGTTGGTCACAAAGTTTCCAAGTTTGGTTTTGTATCATTCAATGGTTGAGGGGGAAAACAAGGTCCAGTCAAGATGCCGTAGAAGGTAGACACTGTGCTCACCTTCTCTCATGTCTACACCAAAATTACAACAAAACTACAGAACAACCATGACTGGGAGTTGCCTGAGGTCTAACTGAACAGAAGCTTTACAACTGAGGGTATACTATAAGAAGTCACATCAAGACTTGTAGGAAGAGCAGAGATGCAAAACAGGCTAGTCCCACAATGGCATGTGGCACTTGAGAATCAGGGAGGAGCAAGGGGACTTGCCTCCATACTGGGCTCCCCAGCCCATGGTTCCAGTGCCAGGAAGAGAAGTCCCCACAACTTCTGACTGAAAACCAGTGGAGATTATGGTTGAGTGAGACAAGGTGACTGGAGTTGTAGACATTCTTTTTAAGGGGCCCACTTGCAGACTTACTCAGTGACAGACTCACTCACTCTGAGCTCCAGCACTGGGGCAGCTGCTCAAATTGTGCCAGGGACACATGGGAGGAACTGAGTTGTCTGGCTTCAGGGTGAAGGTTGAAGGTGTGGCTTTCCCCTATACAGAGGTGCTGTCAGTATCCATTGTTGAGCCCTCCCCACATTCAGCTTGAAGACACAAGAGGCCACCATATCCGAGTCTCCATCAACCTGGTTATCACAGGTCACTCTGCCCAGGTGATTCCCGGAGATACTGCCTCTCCCAAATTGTGAGCCCATTCAAGCTGCCTCCAGTGGTTTTTCATACAAATGGTCTGTCTTGGCACATGCTGTAGACTTTCCTAAAATCTCTCAAAGGCTCACAAAACCTATGGCACATGCTGCAAATGTTCCTAAAATCTCTCAAAGGCTTATAAAACCCAAAAAAGCAGCATCTAGCCTTGTTATGCCCTGTACCTCTTGCTGAGAGGTCTCAAGCTCAGCATTAGTGGCAGCCAGCCTCAGTTCCCAGCTTGACCTCTTGTTGCACCTATAAGCCCAGCATGGGTGGTGGCCATCTGCAGATTACTTGGTGACTCCTGCCAGGCAGCCCTGGAAGTGCACAAGCTGCAGCTGAACTCAGCCCACAGCTGGGCCCCTCTCAGGAGGAACTTAGGCCAGCCTGCTTCGACTGGTGCCAGAGCAGGAGCACCAGCCAGGGCAGCATCTTGAGAGGACATACCCAAAGGGCAGACTGGGCAAGCACCAGAACCCTGTTAAAGTAAATCCTTCTCCATAGGGTCAGCCCCTCACCAGCCAATCCTCACAACCAGTCAGCCCAAGGATCAATCCCATATATAGATGTGCAAACAGCAACCAAGGCTCAACTATAACAGGAGGGCACACACAACACACACAAGAGACACACCTTGAGTACCTGGTTTAGGTGACCAGGAAGACTGTGTCACTGGGCCACACATGACATCTACTACATAAAGCCACTCTACTAAGATTGGAAGACTTAGGAACCCTACCAAATACATAGAAACAAACACAGGAAGGCAGCAAAAATGGGGGACAAAGAAATGTCCCACATGAAAGAATAGAACAAAGATACAGAAAAAATAACTAATCAAAATGGAGACAAGCAATCTACCAGATGCAGAGTTTAAAACACTGATGATAAGGATGTTGTTCAATGAACTTAGGGGAAGAGTATAGAAACTCAATGATAATTTTAATAAAGAGATAGAAAACATAAAAATTGTGATGGGAAACATAAAAGGGAACAAGTCAGAAGTGAAAAATATAATATCTGAGATGAAGAGTTCATGAGACATACATTAGATGGAGTGAAGGATCAAATCAGCAGTTTAGATGATGGAGGACACCCAATCAGAACATCATCAAGAAAAAAGAATACAAAAAATTTAAGAGGACTCTGAGACAACATCAAGCATACCAAAATTTGCATTATAGGGGTACTAGAAGGAGAAGAGAGAGAACAGGAATTGAAAACTTATTTGAGAAAATAATGACAAAAAACTTTCCTAACCTGATAAAGGAAATAGATATGCAAGCCCAGGAAATGCAAAGAGGCCCAAACAAGATGAACCCAAACAGGCCCACATCAAGACACATAATTAAAATGCCAAAGGTTAAAGACAAAAAAGAGAATATAAAAGCAACAAAGGAAAAGCAATTATTTACCTACAAGGGAGCTCTCATAAGACTGTCAGCCAACTTCTCAACAGAAACTTTGCAGGCCAGAAGAGCTTAGCAAAAAATATTCAAAGTGATGAAAAGCAAGGACCTACAACCAAGATTACTCTACCCAGCAAAGCTATCATCAAAGGACAGACTGAAAGATAGATAAAGACTTTCCCAGACAATAAAAAGCTAAGAGTTCATCACCACCAAGACAGTATTACTGTTGGTCAGTCTTGTTTAAGAAGAAAATATATATGTAATGAAATGGCAATAAGTACTTTAAATGAAAAATAATTAAATGCTCAAATGAAAATATAGGGCAGCTGAATGGATAAGAAAACAAGACCCTTGCCTACAAGAGAATCACCTCAGATCAAAAGACACACACAGATTAAAAGTAAAGGGATGAAAAAAGATATTTCATGGAAATGGAAAGGAAACAAAACACAACTGGGGTAGCAATAACTATACCAGACAAAATAATTTTTAAAACAAAAGCTATAACAAGAGACAAAGAAGGACCCAATAATTCCACTTCTGGATATTTATCTGAAGAAATTCAAAATACTATTTTGAACATATGGGCAAGTGCATCCACGTGGTCATTGCAGTGGGATTTATAATAGCCAAGATATGAAGGCGATCTGAGTGTCCATCAATATTTGAATGGATAAAGAAAAGGTAGTACACATATACAATAGAATATTACCTCAGCCATAAAAAATAATGAAATTTTGCCATCTGCATCAACATGGATGGACTAGAAGGTATTGTGCTGAGTGGAATAAGTGAGACAGAGAAAGATATATGTCATATGATTTCACTTACATGTGGAATCTAAAGTATAAAATAAATAAAACAGACTCATAAATACAGAGACTATTTTGAGGAGGTTTGGAGGGCGGGTGAAAAGGGGGAAGGGATTAAGAAATGCAAATTGGTAGTTACAAAATAGTCATGGATATGTAAAGTACAGCATAAGAATATAGTCAATAATATTGTAATAACTCTGTATGGTATCAGATGTGTACTAGATTTATTGAGGTGATCGCTTCATGAGTTTCATAGATGTCTAATCATTATGTTGTACACTTGAAACTAATATAATATTCTATATCAACTATAATTGAAAAATAAAAATATATTATTAAAAAATTAAGGAGAGTTATATGCTTTTTTTCATGCCCCCATATAAAAAAAATAATAATAAAACACAATTTTGCAGTTTTAATAAAGATTATTTACTTAGAATAGGAAAATAAATATTCCTATTCAAATTGAATTGCACAAAATTGGTTTCCTTTGATTGTGAGCCATCATTGTAGGGTTTTGTTTGATTTTGTATGTTTCGTAACTCAATTAGATGCTGTAAAACACAATGGTCTTCTCTTTAATGGCCTTGTGTTTTAAGGAACATTGATATATGTTGCCTGACCTTTAAGACACATTTCTTTGAGTCATAAAACCAGACACAGATGAGCAAAATGTCTAAAGTCAAAGGATCAGTCACCATGTTATGTATACACTAAATTAATTTATCTTTGTTAATGATTACTTATAAAATAAGCTCCCAAAGGGTAAAGTATATACTATTTCTGTGACTTCCTATGAGACTATAGATATTTCAAAATAATTTTTTTAAGTAAGCTCACAAATCATCTCTCAGTTTTCTTTATTAGTCCACTGACTTCTATACCTCAGACTTCTGGCAGTGATCTTACAAGGCAAACTGTTGCTCACCAGTGGAATCAGACAGGAAATGATGATTAGATCAATTCATCACTAAAACTGGAGGAAAATACAAAGTCTCCAAAGATGTGTTAATTTTAATGACTTAAGTCAATTATTTCCTTCATGTTTAAGAAAAATGTAAACATCTTAGTATGAGATTATTTCTCCACTGGAACCTCAGTTTGTATAGGATACCCCCAACCTTCTACAGCTAATCTACAATTATGTTCTGGTCTCTCTAAACTCTCCAGGCCAGGTAATCATATATATATTTAGTCTAGTTATCCAATAGGTGCTAACTCTATAGTGGTTATAAGAGACCCAAATATACTGGATTAAGGCCAAATCTAAAGGACTAAAAGAGGTTAAAAGTCAAATAGTCTCCAGAGAGAAAACTTGGTAGGATATGGTATAATGAACAGTAGGGCCAAACTCATAGAATTTTAACTTTATGTATTTTGTTTCATTTTGGTGCTATTTTACCAGCTAAACTTCCAGAAAGTACATTTCAAAGTCATTAATATGGGTAACTTATGCTTCAAGATGAGAATGTTCCATTAAGCAGTTTACCATAGTATTTTTGTTTGTTTGTTTTTCAACACAGACATTTTGAACTGAAAACTATATAAATCTATAGATTAAAGAGATGTTATCTTACTAAAAAATATGATATAAGGAAGTCAATATGATGAAGTTAACTCTTCTTCGAAATTACGTCAGTAGAGTTTGATGTGCAAAAATAAAAATAATAGCAATGCTTTCTGTTTTGTTCTTAACAGAACCAATCTTCTACTTTGGTGATTTTGAGTACTCTGTAGATGAGAGTGCTGGCTATGTGGAAGTGCGGGTATGGAGAACAGGCACTGACCTGTCCAGGTCTTCTAGTGTTACCCTAAGATCTCAGAAAACAGATCCACCCTCTGCCAATGGTGAGAAGTTTCCTACAGTAACTCTTTTGATTGTTCTACAATTTTCAACTTACCTTGGATTTTTCTGAAAATTATTACTACATGATAGGTAAATTGAGGCTCTATTTACTACCGTGATAAAATAAATTTAAGGGCTATAAATCAGAGGCTAAGTTAAAAACACATAAGACTAAATTCTAATGGCTATATTTGCATGAATTTGTTCACTACATTCGGCAAATCTAAAATCGTTGAATATTATGACATCATATGCACAAGACTAATCATGTTGGCCACCTTCACAGAAATCTAATGATATTTAAGTATCTTGCAGGTAAACAACACCAATGTGGTCCCTGCCTCAGTTTAACCAAATGTCTTCATATATAGTTCAGATCCAAAAAGCTTTTCCACATTTTATTCTTCTAGCTTGCACATGCCTACCTTTTATTTAGAATCTGCATCTCCAAAAAGTTTATCATAAGGTGTAGGACAAGCTTTCCTTCTAACTTACCAACAACACAAACTCTCTCTTTTACTCACATACACACACATGCATGCACACATGTACATCATATCCACACTACACACTTATCACACAAAGCAAGCAGAAGCCATATCATTTCAAAAGTCACCCTTAAGTTTTAACTTTTTAAATGTAGTAGACCCAGTATAATGCTTTGCATGTAGTCAGTCTTTGACAAACATTTGTTTAGCCCAATTAGTCATTTTGTCATAAGTCAATTAGTCATAAGAGAAAATTCAAATAAAATAAAGACATGAGGATAAAAGTGAAGAAGAATAGGAAAAGAAAAATATAAGAAGAACCACAATGGATTCAAATACAGAGATTTTAAAAAAATGAATTAAAGACAGGCACATTCACATACTGCTGCATATTCAGAGATGAAGTAAATACAAAATGAGAGAAGTTATGAAAACAAAGAAGCAATGACATTGAATTATCATCCTCTGCTCTTAGTATTTATGTATGTAGTAACTAAAGATTAAAAGAAAGTTTTGTTTTTAACTACTTGAGACGTAAACAGAGATGTCAACACTAGATATGTACCACATGGTCTGAAAAGTAATAAGCCAACAACAGACCAAATATTCTTTGAGAATAATGGATTGCTCTCCTTACCTGGGGTGAATGTGGGTGGAGCATGTGGGACAAAAGTTTATATCTGAAATGTGTTGATTTAACCAGCAGGCAACTACTGACATAAATAGAATGTTCTGTAGTAGCTCACAGATATAGATATTTAACTAATGTTAATGAAATTTAAACATATGTATTTTATATATAATTTGATAATGTCTGATTGATATGCTGATTTTTAGACCTGCTTTTTATTAGTTCCTTTTGAGAATTCCAAAATGAACATGGAAAAACTATTAAAAACAAAGTGAAAATAACTAAAGCTAAAATAACATCTTAGACATAGATAAGACAAACTTAAGAATCTGATCTTTGATCTACTAGCTTAATGACCAATGTAGATACTAATATTTTATATTTCATTAAATATATTTTTCTGTAATATTATACCAGTCTGTATTTTTAAAAGAATTATAAAATATAACTACATGATTTGCTTATTATAATTTTGTTTAAGTTTATTCAGTCTCCAATTGAATAATTTTTTGTTACTATTATAGCTGGAACAGATTATGTGGGAATTAGTCGTAATATAGATTTTGCACCTGGAGTCAACATGCAGACAGTTCGTGTTATCATTCTGGATGATCTTGGACAACCACTGTTGGAGGGAATTGAGAGATTTGAACTGATGCTTCGTATGCCTATGAATGCTGCCCTTGGAGAGCCTAGCAAAGCCACAGTGTCCATAAATGACTCTGTCTCAGATTGTGAGTGTTTATTAATTTAGAATGATAAGTAAAATGATAAGCTAGACTTTATATAAATGTTAAGTAAGAAAATTAACTAAGGTTTATGTACCTGTATTAGTTTGCTAGAGCTGCCATAGCAAAGTACTATAGACTCAGAAATCTCATGTTACAGTTTTGGTGGCTAAGAGTCCAAGATCAAGATGTTGACAGGGTTGGCTCTGAGGACTTTGAGAGAAGGATATGTTCCAGGCCTTTCTCCTTTGCTTGTAAATGGCCATCTTTTCCTTATGTGTCTTCACATCATCTATGTCTGTCTCTCTGTCCTACCTACCCTAGAAGGACACCAGTTATATTAAATAGGTCCCAACCTAATGACTTCATTTTTTACTTGATTACCTCTATAAAGACATATAAAATCACGTTCTCAGGCACTGGGATTTAGAACTTCAACCTATGAATTTGAGGGAGACAATGCTCAACACATAACAATATCCTAGCTGACCATGTCTTCCTTCCATCTCCTGATTATTTTGATAGAATAAGACTCAGAAGAAAATTTCAGTTTTTCTCTCAAATTAAAAAAAGAAAAAGTGATATCATCATCAATATCTTGATTGTGTCTAAAGAATACCCTCATCATAGACTTCTGGTCAAAATGGACAAACGCCCTTGAGAACCACCTAAAAACTAGATGAACGGAACTGTTATAATTAAGGATATAAAGAAGAAGCCATGTTGATCTGATAGGACAGGTGGAGACACAAAAAGGGCTGGTCTCACACCCACATATGATGCTTAATAATTGAGTGGGACCCGGCATCCTTTAAAGGGCCTGAGCACAGACTCGCTTGCATACAATCACCCTAAGGACCAGAGAAGGGACAGCAGCTTGAAAAGCTTTAAGGATAAATGGGGAGGAACTAAATTGCCTGGCTTCAGAACAAGGTCTGGAGAGCTTGCTCTTTCCAGGACTAAAGTACTGGTAGGCACTATTGTTCCTTCGTTAAGCCCTCTAACCACACAATCTGCAAGTGTAGGCAGAAATTCTAGCAAGTGCCATTGTTGCTTTTTTGAGACCTCCATTTATACATGCTGGTAGGCACCAAATTTGAGCCTCCATTAACCTGGCTAATACTGCTTCCCCACTCTGGTGATTCTCTGAGGCTCCTCTTCAGCTTACTCACGCACTCAGCCCAAAACTCTGCCAGTAGATATTCCATACAAACAGCCAGCCTCATCTCATGCTGGGGTTTCCTAAAATCTCTCAAAGGTCCAAAAACTCCCCAAAACAGTAGCTGGCTTCAGCATACCCTGTCCCTTTGCTAAGCAGCCCCAAGCCCAGCTCTAGTGTCAGCCAGCCTTGGTTCAGAGCAAAACCACTACCAGGTGCCAGCAAACCAGCACAGACAGCAAGCAACCAGGTGACCCTAGGCTGAGTACAGACAGCAGCTGATCTTGGGCTGCACCCAAATCCCTTCAAAGAGACCCCAGAACCAAATACCTGGTATCTGGATTTAAACCACACCAGAGCACCACTCAATTACCTCCACAAATTACAAATCCAAAGGGAGGACTCAGCAGGCACCAGGGCCCAGTTAAAAGGAATTTTGTTCCCTAGGGTCAGTCAGCCCCTGCACAGCTCTGCCCAACCACTCATCAGCAGTAGTCACAGCCAGTATTCATAGCAAATCAACCTGAAAGTCAATGCCTGCACTGATGTACTAACAGCAATTAAGGCTCAACTATGACATGATGGCATTCAAAAACACAGAGGACACCTCTAGAGCACCTGTCTCAGATGACCAGAGAGACTGTGCCACTGGGCCCCAGGGGACATCTACTATATAAGTCCACTCTGCCAAAACTGGGAGACATAGAAGATCTACCTAATACATAGAAACAAACACATGGAGGCAACCAAAATGAAGAAACAAAGAAACATGGTCCCAAACGAAAAGAGGAAAAAACTCCAGGAAAAAAAAAAAAAAA